>NC_089695.1:694837-1042256 GCF_031753505.1 Anomalospiza imberbis | reverse complement strand
GCGCGGCGCGGGGGAGCGCGAGCACCGCGTGCGACGTCAGCGCCGCGCGCCGGGGGGAGCGGGCACCGAGCGGCGGGGCCCGACCGGCACCGGCACCGCCCGGGACACACCCGGCCCCAGCGCCCCGCTCCGCGCCGCCCGCCCGCCCCGCGCCGCCGCGCCCGCCGCAGCGCCTGCCGCCGCGGGAGGAGGAGGAGGAGGAGGAGGAGGAGGAGGAGGAGGGAGAAGATGGCGGACGATCCCAGCGCTGCCGACCGCAACGTGGAGATCTGGAAGATCAAGAAGCTCATCAAGAGCCTGGAGGCGGCCCGTGGGTGAGCGCCGGGCCCGCGGGGCCGCCGCCCCGGAGCGCCGGGTGTCCCGGCCGGAGCGGGGCCGCGGCCGGGGCGCTGCCCGGGCCCGCCCGGCGCGGGGGGACGGGAGGCGCAGCCCCGGCCCGGCCGCCCCTGCCCGGCCCCGCCGCCCTTTTGTGCGGCCGCGTGGGACCCGGCGGCCACTCGGGGCCGGCGGTCGGCGGGGAAGGCGGGCCGGGGTCGGGAGGGCAGGGCCGTGCAGGGCGCGGAGTGGCAGCGTGACCGCGCTTCCCGCACGGGAAAAGGGAAAAGGGAAAAGGGAAAAGGGCCGCGGCTGCCCCGGGCTCCATCGGCCCCGGCGCAGCCCCGCAGCTGCCCCCGGCCCCGGGCGGGCCGGCTTCTCCCCGGCCCCGGCGGGGGTGGCACAGGTGTGTGTCCCCGGTGCCCGGCCGCCCCGTGCCAGCTGGCACCGGCGAAAGGCTGATTCCAGCCGGAGGAGCCGCTCCTGTGTCCCCCGTGCAGCCTCGGGCTGCTCCCAAGGGACCGGCCGGGTCGGGGAAGGCGGCGGGGTAAGGGCAGGGAGGCAGGGGCTGAGGCAGCACTTACTCAGTGCTTTCCTTACTGACAGTTGTTTGATCTTTCTCACCCCTTCCCCTCCCAGCAAAGGTGCTCAGCTCCATTTCCCTGAAAGCAAGCTCTTCCAGAGTTCGGATAGATAGAAATTTGAAGTCTCTAATCCTGCTTTAATCCTTGCACTTTAATTTTTTTTGTCCCCCCAGAATGTCTGTTCCTGCAGCCTGCCCCATGCCAGAGAGGTTTGAGAGGGCAGCTTGGCAGTGGCTGGTTCCATCGGTTGGGAACCCTCTTGGGCCCGAGGAATTGCAAGACTTCAAGGTTCTGGGGCTGTAAAATAGCAAAGAAAGTGTCTTGGCAGACAGCCTGGTAAAATAAAAATGAAGGGTCACTCCTTAGCCACCCCTGTGGCTCCAGTTTCCACAGGCTCACCTGAACGGGTGTTGCTGTAGCTGGGGCAGTGCTGGCCTCGTTCTGTGGTTCCCCCAAAAGCCTGGGGCCAGCTGGCAGAGGCAGAGCTGCTGTCTTGTCATGTCCTTAGTGCTGGTGCTTGTTCTGTGTGTAGAGTCAGCCCGTGGAGTCGTTGAGCTGAAAACTAACCCAGGCAGGAGGGGAACCTGAGTCGCAGGTCTCCCTGAATTATTTCACTCTGATTTATGATGCAGCTGTACAGGGCTGGTGAGTGGGAGAAGGGAACGGGGAGCCTGGGCTGCCCTTCCCTGTGGCACAGTGGACTTTGGCTGCCCCAGCTGATCACGGGGCTGGGTCTGTGCATGGTGTGGGCAGCACAGGTTGTGCTCACAGGGGTCCCAGGAAGCTGAAAGGGCTTGGGAAGCTCCAGGCATCCGTTGGAGCTTGTGACATAGCTTTGTGCAAGAGCACTTTGGAAGCCTGGGTGGGTTTTGGAAATGTAGAGTTGGAGTTTTGTCTCTCCCGGGTTCGAGCTGTGCCCAGTTCAGTGTCAGCTCTTGTGTTGTTTGGGATAAGTGAGTGCTGCAGAGAAGGTCTCAGCAGGTGTTGGAGTGTTCCTGGGATGCTGAAGGGCAGGTGTCTCTTGTGGTATCAGCTTCCTGGGGCCACAGCCCGGGTGTCTGCCCTGTCTTCCCTCTTCCAGTGATCCCTGGAACAGCTCTGCTGTGCAGCAGAGGTGCCACAGGCACAGTCAGATCCGAGCAGGGGGTTTAGCTGGAGTGCCCCTTGGATCCAGCACATCTGGCCGTGGTGATGCTGCTGTCCCTTAATTTAATCTGTGCCAGCTGCTAAACCAGCTCCCGAGGAAGGCAGTGCTGGTGCCAGCAAGTCTTCTCTGAGCAAGGTTATGCTGGCTCAGTGTCTTCCAGGAAGGCCTAGCCAAAATGATCCTGGTTTGGGTGCAGTAAGGAGAAGAGGTGCTGCAGCCTCAGCCCCCAGCAGCTCAGGCTCCCTGGCACAGGAGGCGTGAGGCAGTGGAACAGGCTTTTCCGGCCTTTGGAAGAGTCGCTTCCTCTTCCTGTGGAGTAGGAAGACCTGTTCTGGGGTGGGTTAGGGTGCAAAGCCTTCCAGCAGGGTGATGTGGAGGGCCAGGGCCTCGCTGGCGTCCCCACCTTCCCTTACTCATGTGCTCCATTAGTGACCCAGCAGCAGTGTCCCAGTTTCGTGTGCTGGCTGTTCCTGCAGGGGATCAAAGGGACGGGAAATGGAGGAAGCTGGAGTTAGACATTCCCTTGGCATGTGGCGGCTGGGGCACCTCTGCTCTGATCCAGCTCGTGTGGTAAAATCTCAGTGGAGTCTGCAGGGTGTTAACAAAAGTCAAGTGAGCAGAGGGAGAGGAAGTGCTTTTATGGGATTGATGAGGAAAGGGGCAGTGCTTGGTCAGAGCACCCAGGGGAAAGATTAAAACCTCAGCTTTCCCAGAAGCTGATCAGCTGGAGGCCAGCAGGGGTAGGTCTGTCTCTCAAACCTGGAGGGAAACACCCTAGTGGGAATGCCCTGTGTTATTTTCCCAGCCCTGCGAAGGAAATCTGGCTTTCACACTGATCTCTGTAGAAAGAAGCTATCAGTTCAAAACAATGAAAAATAATTTTTAACTCCCTGACCCCACCTCAAAGCCCTGTCTCTGCTGACAGGGACTAGAAAGAGCTGTTATCTGTGTCTTGCTTCCTAAACCAGAAGTTATCTCCTTCCAGCTCTCCAAAGTTGAGTTGCAAACTGTATGATCCTGTACAGAGTGGCTGAGTTGGTGTTTCTGATTTGGTGAGGTCGAGGGGGGTAGCTGGGCTCTGCACAGGGTGTGAGGAGGAGCAGAGGGGCCAGTTCAGCACTGCCAGCAATTAACCTTTGTGGCCAGAAGAAGATGTGAGTAAAAGGCTCTGGAAGAGCCAGCTGTGGCCTTGTCAGAAGTTTAACCTTGTCGTGCATCTCTGAGAGCTTGGAGTGCTCAGACTTCCATCAGACATCTCTGCTTCTCCCCTACTGAGGGATTCATTTTGATTTCAGTACACAGTTCAGTTTTGTAGAACAGATTTGAGGAAACACTGGGCCCCCCAGAAGCTGCAGCTGTATCTCTGTGGAGCTGCAGCAGCCCAAGTGGAAGCAGCATTAGCCACTGTGTTTCCTTTCTCCTCTCTCTCTAGGGGCTTTTCTGCTGTTGCTTCATGAAGTTTTTCAGTGTCAGTGCTAAACTGACAATCCCTCTTTGTTCCTTTGGTCTCTGCAGTTCTGAATAGTTAGCTGGGCTATGGGCAGGGTTTTCTGCTAATCTAAGCTGTAAATGCTTGGCAAAATCAAGTATCAGCAACAGCATGCAGTCTCTTTGCTGGGAGAGGACCTGAGATGTCACATTGGAATCATGTTTGGAAACTTCTCCATATCTTAGAAATGCTTTCTTCTGCAAACATCTCTGCTTGCAAATGGTACTGACACCTCCCTGGCCAGATGGGCTTCCAGACCCCAGGTGAGAATGCTGGGTGTGGAGCTCCCTTACAATGGGAAAACGTTAAGGAACATGCTCTCTGGAGACATTTCCCCTGTCCTGAGCTTGCTCTGTTGGGAGCAGAAGCCCTTGTTGGTTATTTTACTGAAACAGGAAAAGAGGAGGTGAAGATTGGGGTGTCACTGAAGGCACTGACTGCAAACACAACTGAGGCTGGTGTGGGGAAGAACATTTTTCCAAACTGTGTGCTCTGGAAGGTGGGTCAAACCAGGGCAAATGCAGAAACAAAGTCTGAACAAGTAACTTATTCTGGTTGTAACTGGAAGAAATGTTTCAAAGCTGGAGGAGGGAGAAATGGCAAAAGAAGGGGACGTCTTGGTGTCTCCAGAGCCTTAGGAGGAAAGCAAAATGTTGCAGTTCCTGCCTAGGTTTGGATTCTGCCATGTTGAGACTTCCATCTACTATATGGGAGAAACAGAAAGTGGGAGAAATAAAGTCACCATGAAGGACAGAGCCTGAAAATACCTGAAGATTCCTGCAAAGAGAGATATAGTTCTGCTTGAATTCCTGGAAAATGAAACATAGTTCTGCTTGAGGGTGAACAAGCTCACCTGTTGCTTAGACAGAAAAGATTTGCCCACCATCATTTGCAGATGGGTTCTCTTGCAGTCTGTCTGGAGTCTTGTTGGTCCTGATGGAAAAGCTAGCCTTGGAATTAGGTTCAAGCTGCTGCTGTTCCCAGCCTTGTGGAACAGGAACAGGAGGCTGCACTTCTCAACACCTTGTTCTGGGATGTGCTGGGATGGTGCTGCTCTGGGACTGGGCAGCTTGGCAGGGCTGAGATGTGCTTGGACAACCTGGTGGTTCTGGGGAATAAGGTAGTCTTAACCTGTTCCACGGTGAGGATGGTGGGCCTTTCCAGAAGTGGCCTGAGAGCCCGCCTGGCTGTGAGTTAACAGCACTGTGGGCAGAGCTGTGGCAGCTCCACTGCTGGGGGGCAGTCAGGGGATGACTGGGGTCAGTGACAGCTGTGTCCTGCACAGCTTTGCCTTGTTCCCAGTTTCTTTTGAATCAGGTCCTGGGAAGCCATGGTGCTGGGGCTCTCTCGTGCTGCTTGAGGGAGCTGTATTTCCCTCCTGAATTAGGCAGAGCTCCTGCAGCACTGTCCTGTGGGTGGATTGTTCTGCTGGTGGTGCTGAAGGTGGAATTGTGCTGGGATAACTGTGGGACAGTGTCATAGCTGAGTTCACTCCAGCGTGGATTCTCCTGCTCCATACCCAGACACAGCACAGCAGATTTAGGGTGTGCTCTTGCTTCACTGTGACACCACCACCATGCCCAGGCAGGTACCAGAGCAGCTCTCTTGGCTCAAGGGGATGTCACACACCAGGAGGAGCATTTGGTGAGATCTGTCAGTACTGACTGGTGTCTGCCTGCACTGCCAGAGATGTGTCAGTCCAGAGGCTCCCTCCCCTGCTCCCAGCCTGCCAGCAGATCTCTTTCCCTGCCTTCTTTATCAGGATCTGTTTGTCGTTGTGGCTGTGCCTCGGACCTGAGCTCTGGGTCAATTTAACTGTTGATACAGGAGCTGTTTCTGCAGCTTTCACCTTAGGATGAGGGGTATGATGGAGGCCTTGCCCTAGGCCTGGGTCAGCTGGTGCATCTGAGAAGGGTAGAGCCATGCCAAGGTGGTCCTTGGCTTTCTGACTCGTGCTGTGGTTTGCAGGTTGCAGTGCTGTTGCATTGCGCTAGTGCCATGGGATAGGCTTGAGGATCTCTCCTGTGAGCTGGTGTCTCCAGTGGCCCTCTCTTGCAGAAGAGTCCTGGAATTGAGCTGGGCTGTCACACTGAGAAATGTGAGGCATGGGTGGGACAAGGGCTGGAGGAGCAGGTGGATCTGCAGGAATTGAGCTTTACTGACACTGAGTTTTCTGCTTTGACTTGGTGATCTGACCTTAGTGTGGAGTGTTTAGGGAAGAGGTTGTGGTTTAAGTTTTTACCCAAGGCAGATTGCTTTCTCATCCTGCCTGTGGCAGGAGGAGTTCCTAAAGGAGGTCATGTTTCTGTGAGAGGCAGAGGCTATAATGTTAATACTGCCTTTTGCTTCTGTGTGAGGAGAAGGAGGAGATGTTTGCAGAGAGGGTGGAATAGACACAGTCCAGGGCAGAAGGGAGAGCTGAGGGCACTGTGGCAGGAAACCACGTGGGATGAACAGCAGCTGCTTCCACACCACTTCCCTGCTCTGTTGGACCTCTGCAGGCAGCCAGTGTCCACAGTGCTGGGGTAGAAGCCGAGTGTGGATTTCACGTAAGCAGGGCTGATCAGACCTCTCAGGACTAAGCAGCGTGTCTTGCGTTTCAGTGGTGCTCAGAGTGGGTGGTCTGAGAAAGCTGTGCCAGGAGGGAAGAGGAGCCAGGGAAGCTGAAGCCAGGAACAATGTCCAGAGGGTTGTTGACATCCTGCTGGTGGCCTCAGTCTAATGGTTGTAAAACATTTCCTGGGCTCTCACCTGCCTGCTGTACCTGTTCCTTTTGAATTACAGCGACAATTAGGAAGTGCTGTTTGGAGAGAGCTCACTAGCAAGTGGCTGAGGAGGACCTGAGCTGGAAAAGTGGCTCCAGATCAGAACTCCAGTGAGTGTCTGACAGCCCGTGGCTGTTGAGCAGCCTGGTACCTCTTTTACAACTATGTGAATCATTAGTGAGCAGTGTGATTCATGCACAGATCATCATTCACATCGAGCTAATGAATGAGCCCCTGAGGAATGACGTGGTAGGAGATGGGAACGAGCATCTCAAAAGAGGACAGACTTTTTTGGCTTTGTGGCAACTGGATTTCTTTTTCCTCCTGTTAGCCACCTATTCCCATGTAGCTCTGGGGCATTAGCATCTTAATAAGCAAATCTGGATTTGTTTCAGTCCCTCAGTGTACATCTTGTACCCAAATGGCCCATTAGCATAATGCAAAAAGTCTTTTAAACTTGGAGCATTAATAATTGGAGAAGGAGGAGGGAGAGCAGGGAAGCTGTGGCAAAACTGAGCCTCCCAGTGAGTCACAAATGTCTGAAGTGCAGAAATGTCTGTTCCACTTCCCAGTAATTGGGCATCCGGGCTTTCTGCATGAGGTCAGATGCAGCCAATAAGGCCTATTCAAAACATGCCTATGCAATTATGTTTTGTGATTTGTTGCCTTTGATCCAAGGATTTTGGAGAGACATTGATTCACCTTCTCTGAGGGGTGTGCAGGATGCACTTGTGCTGATTCAGTGCTTGGGATGAAGTTGGGATCTGCTCCTGGAGCTGCGTGTTTGATGTGGGATGGGGGTGCTGGTGGTAGCTTGAGCAGCAGTATCAGAGCCAGCCCCAGTTTGGGGACGGAGCTGGCCCCAGTTTGGGGACGGAGCTGGCCCCAGTTTGGGGATGGAGCTGCTGACATGCCCCTCTGGGCAGGTGGTGCGTGGTGGCCCAGGGGCCAAGGGCTCGCTGTCTCCTGCTACCTGTGCAGCCCTCGGACACGCGAGAGCTGCCAAACTGCCGTGTAGAGGAGTAGAAGTCCGTGACCTGATTCTTGTCTCACCTCCTTTGTGTCCTGGGAGTGAAGGAGGCTGAGCTCAGGAGGCAGCTCCTGGCAGGCAGCCGGCGGCTGCTCAGGGGGAAGCACTGCCTCGCCTGACCCTTGCTCAGGCTCTGGCCAGGCTTGCCTCTGCTCCTTTGCTGAGCAGCCATTTGTTGCCTCCCTGGCTGCTGGAGCCTGGGGTGCACTGAGGAAATGAGGCTCACTTGTGTTTTCCAGGGTGGGTTCTGGCTGGGTGCTTCTCTCCCTGGCTGGCACTCAGAGCTTGGTTGGCTTCTGGAGGGCTTTCCTCTCTGAGAAGGTTGGTGGGTGAGGGTAGGAGGGCAGGATACCTTTCCAGGTCAGTCTGGGTGCCTGCTTCAAGATGGTTCTGGTTACATGAAGTGCTTTTTCTGTCCAGTCTGCCAGCATTAGAGGAAAATGATGTACAAGATTCCTGTTGTGGGCTTTGGAGCAGGGCTACAGCAGGAGAGCCTCGAATTGTGTGAGCCATGGTGGAATAGCTGCACGGTCTCATGCTGTGCAGTTAAGTGGTTTTCCTTTGTCCAGGGGAGAGGTGGCATTCAGAGACTGATGGAGGAATTCAGTGTCTGGGGTGTTTCTTCAATTCAGTGGAGGGAGGGGCCTCAATTTCTCCAATTAATGCTTATGCTGAAAAGGATTCCTGGAGAATTAATTACTTGGTCTCCTGACTCTGCAAATCCTCTCCTCATACCCACCCTGCCCCCATCTTGTCCTTTTTCTCTGCTTCTGAGGTGTCAGTGGATCCAGAGAGGTGAACTCTGCCATACTTTTGCTTGGAAACTGGTCCCTTCCATACCTTCAAACCCTTCTTTGGATGGCATGGAAGCCTTTGAGGAATGACTTGTATTGATGTTGTCTTTTAGGAGATGATCCAGAGCTCTGCTGCATGCTGGGGTGAAATGCAGGATACCTCTGTGGGATTGTGAGGTTCCTGCTGAAATTGTGCTGTACAAAGTTCTGCCTGGCTTTTGGCTCAGAGGAGCCGTGGTGGGTCCCACTCAGCTCCCCAGTGCTGTGTGCTCTGGCTGGGTGTCTGTGCAGTGCCTGTGTCCTGCTCCAGCTGTGCTCGGAGCCCATGGGCTGAGCAGGGAGGGGAAGTTCATCTGCCTCTGTGGAGGCATCACACAACCCTGGTGCCTCCAAGCAGCAGTTAGGCTGAGGTGTGTTGGCTGGGTTTATTGCAGAGCATTCAACTGATATTCTTACAGGCTGTGCAGTCTTTGGCTTCCAGGTGATGCGGCCTCTAAAGCACTGAGGGATCCTGGACTCTTGAGATTGCCTGCTCTTTCCTAGCAGGTTTTCCAGGAAAAGTTGTGCAGCTCTTTCATCTGCTGTTGTCTCTCCAGATTTGGCATCTCAAGTGGACTTGAGCCACTTTGTGTTTGATGAAGGCTTTGTCTTATTAAAAGACATTAAGTCTTTAATGGGCACAGCTGTGACCTGTTTGTTTCACAGCCATAATTCATAAGTTGCAAGAGTGTGTGTAGAATTTCCCTCTGGCAAGGTCGGTGCTCTTGCACACAGGGCAGGATGAGTAGGGAGTATCTGACGGCCTGGGTATTGTAAGGGAGCCCAAACTAGCAGTTTTGTACTTGTCTGTACCAAAGGACACTTCCTTTTTATAGCACTCCATTCAACATCTCTGCTCAGGTACAGCATGAAAAACCCTCAACTATTCTTTCCTCATCACTGATTTTGTGTGCCCTGAGCATAGTCCTTCACTGAAGTGCCACGTGCCTGCAGCACTGTGGGTGGTGGTTCAGAAGCAGCTCTTTGGCACCTCTGGGATGTGCCTGATGGAGTTCTGCCTTGGATTGCAGAGATATTGCTGGCATCTGCCTTGCAGCTGGCTGCGTGTGGAGCTGCTCTAGCCATCACATTGGGTAGCCTCGGCTGTCCAGGCATCTTGGGCTATGTTGTGCCTGCCCAGTAATGCACAGTCCTGGATGGAGAGCAGCAGAGGTTGCCTGGGGAAGATACCATGGCTTGGAGCAGTGTGTGGCAACAGTTGTTTCATAGAAAGCTTCCTGGCTGTGGAATGTGGTTGGGATCAGATTATCTGGGAGCTGTTGGCTCTGTGGTCATGCCAGTCTCTGGCAGGAGCACACAGACCTGGTGCTGCTTTTGGTTCCTGGGGAGAGCAGGATGCTTATGAAGCTGTGCCCTGCAAAAATAAGCCCATTTTGAGTCCTAGGGAATGACTGCCCTCCCTTGCCTCTGTATCCCACATTCTGCAGTGTGCTGTTAGTGTGAAATGTTTCACTGTGGAACAGCTCAGCTGCTGTTTGTCAGGTCTCCTCTGATAGCACAGGCCAGGCCAGTCACTGCTATTTATATAGCAGGCTGTGAAATTAATGCTCTCCCGTGCCAGCTCATAGCCCAAATTGCAGGAGACAGGTTGACTGACTGCTCCTCCTCAGAGTGCTGGTGGTTGTGTGCCTGGTGAAGGGGAGCTGTGGTGGGTGCTGCCGGTGTGGGGTGTGGCAGTGCAGGACCCATTTCAGTGGCACAGCACTGTGTAAGGTGGTTAGGAGCCTTTTGGAAAACCACTACATTACTGTCTAGTACCAGCTGAAAGCTGGAGGTCTAAGGATCTGCTCAGCTGTTCCTTCTGATGGCAGGACAGTGGGAACGTGGTGACAAAGCCCTGCAGGTGGAGGTGGCCACCCAGAGCAGGAGGCTCCTTTGGCTGCTGTCATGGAAAGCAGCCACGGGGTGGACATGGCAGCCCATCCCAGATGGGTGCAGTGCCTGCCTTGTGCTCTTGGCTCCTGCTCTGGTGCCTCCCTCGTGCTGGAGCACAGAGCACGTCCACAGAGGGCCCCGCTCCTGGTACCGAGCATGGCGTGGGCTGGGAGCAGGGACCCAGCTGATGCCAGCGTCCTCTGGCCATCCCTGCTCCTGGAAGGGACCCAGCCATTCTCCTGGCCTGCACACACAGCACAGGGAGGGCTCCTGGGTGATCCTTCCTCTGCTGGCAGGGAAAGGAGCTGCTCGGGTGCCACAGCAGCTGCTTGCAGGCATGGCACAGCTCTCCCCTGCAGCTTCTGGGGACTGGGTTAGTGGTGATTCAGCGCTGCCCACTCTGCCACTCGCTGCGATCACTTGTCAGCAGTTGCTCTGAGGTCTCTCTGTGTCTGGGAAAGCTGTTGGTGGCACAGTTGTCTGAAATTCCATTAACATTAGAGTTTTAATAATAGAAAGGCTGTCCCATCCACAAACCTTGATTTTCTGAGGAACTTGCTGTCTCCAAAGAGCAAAATGTGCTTATTTTTGCTTCCCCTCTTCCCTCAAACAGCCCTGTAGCACACTGGGAGAAAGTAGCGCTCATCTGCTGTGGTGTGGGAAAGTTGGAGCTTGGATCCTCATCGTCTCTCCTAGAGATACCTAATGCTGCTCATGGCAGGTGCTGATAAATCTGAGGTAATTGCCCATTCCTGGCAGGGCTGGCACCATTAGCAGTACCCACAGTGCAGGCCTTCTGCCTCTTCAGAGCTGGCACTGAGCTGCCCCCTTGGTTCTTCGTAGTGTGTGGGCTGGTGCCCCTCTGCTCCTGATTGTTTCCTCTGCCCCCATCCCCCGAGCACTGGCACTTGTGCTGGCCTGTGGGCTGGGATGCTGTTTCCCTCCATCCCAAACATCTCGAGCATCCCACCCTTGGATGGCACTGGCAGCTCTTTGGCCAGAACAGGGGCAGGAACTGGCTGGAGCTCTGCCAGCCCCTGGCTCAGTGTGGTCCGAAAGCATCAGCTCCCAGCTGCTCTGGTGGAACTCGGGTGTGCTGAACCAGGGGGAAACCTCAGCAGTGCTGTGAAATCAGGATATAGTCTGGGATATAGTCCATGCTTCCTTCAGGAGTGCTCTGGGTGATGCAGGGCAGACCCAGCTCCTGGCACATTTGACCCTGAGCTGCCAGTGTGAGCAGTGCCCTGATCTCACTGATCACTTGGTTGTGCCCCGTAGCAGGTGTGTGGTGCAGCTGTGCCCCCTTCTGGGAGGCCTTAGGGTGGTTATGGGAAATTCCTTACTGCATTCCCAGGTAAGTGTACTCTGGAACCCTCAGCTCCGGAGGAGACAGGGTGGGGTATGCAGAGATACTTTTTATCTCGTTGAGGCTGCAAAGACCCACAGGAGACTTGGAAATTACCTTACTCTGCAGAATAACCTATTTTTCTGAGTGTTTTTGAACAGCAGCTTTCTTAGAAACTCTTTGCTGCATTTTGTCTCCTTGGGGTGAGTTTAGCAGATGCACCACAGGGTTTTTTCGACCCTGCCATACTGCATTAGGGTCACAGACAGGTACAAGCTTGCTTTGAGAGAGGAAAGCTGCTCTTGCATAGTCGGGTAATGAGGTGTTGGCAGTGCGTGAGGCAGTTCTGCAGCCACCCTGAGTGCTGGTGCCCATCTGCTTCAGCTGGTGTCTTGCTGGTCTCAGTCCTTGGTTGTTTGGTTGTTTAGTGACCCCTTGGGGTGCTGGGTGCCTGGGGACATGGTGACAAGCTGGCTGGTTCCTTGTGCTCTAGGCTTCCAGCAGCCTGGAAGGTTGCTCCTGTGGCAAGCTGTGCGCCAGCTGTTTTGCTGGGTTCTGCAGGAATTGGTTAGAGCCTGAAATAACTGCGACTCTGTAAATAGTGGTGAAGCATGCCAAACCTGAGAAGTGCACTTGATGTTGGTAGTGGAAGGTGCTTTTGGATGCAAATCCAGACTGGAATTTGCTGAAGGATTGGCCCAGGCACGGTACTGTGCTGTGTTGAACTAGTTGGAGATTTAAATGAGGGGGAGTGCATCCTCTGAGACCCTTTTAATTTGTTTGTATGCAGTAATAAATCACCAAGGCTTATGAAGGCCACTGTGTTACCTCGGGTGGGCTGTTCCTAAGGAGCAGTGCTGTGACCCTGCCTGATGGATGAGGTGCCGTGTGTCGGATCAATAACCTCCAGTTCCAGCGGCCCCAGTAGGATCCAGTGGATGCTCTGTGTTTGCACCAGTGTTTCTGGGGCAGTGGAACACAGCACAAGGCCAGGGGCTGGCGTCTGAAGGGGTGGCTTGCATTTGGAAACTGAAGGGAGCTTTTCAAATGACTTTTTATTGAGGAATTGATCTTGGGAGTGCACACCCACCCTTCCTCCTTGCTGTGCACAAAGCTGGGCAAGCATCTGGAGAGTCAGTCCTGTGAGGAGCAGCTGAGGGAGCTGGCAGGGCTCAGCTTGGAGAAAAGCAGGCTGGGGGGGCCTTCTTACCCTCTGCAAATTCCTATAAGGAGTTTGTAGGTGGGGGGGTTGGGCTCTTCCTCCAGGCAGCTTGTGGCAGGACTCGCTCCCTGCTCTTTCCCCTCTGTCCTCAATTCAGGAAAAATTGTATGCAGCCTCTTGCTAGCAGGAGAGCCATGGAGTGCCCCAGGGCGTAACAGTCCCACTCTCACCTGCCACACTGGGATGCCCTTGGGGGATGCAGGAAGTGAGGTGTGATGGGCTAGTCTAATTAGAGCTTTCCAATCTCTGGGAAGTCTAAGACTTTCTTCTTTGAGAGGAGAAGATAACTCAGGAGTGCTACTTTCACAAAAGTGGGGAAGAGTTGCTTTCATTCTGATCGGCCTCTTGTTCAAAGGAGCCTGCTGGGAGTGATAGCCATTATGTGTCCCCTAAGGCTAGTGCCATTCACTGGGGTGGGTAACTGCTTTAATTGAGTGGGATGTGGAGGATTCTTGGCTGGGGTGACCTGGAAGCCTGAGAGCTCCCAGCATGGCTCAGAGCTCCTCCTAGGAATAACACGGGCCAGTGTGGCTTTGTGACTTCGACTGGTGTGTATGGGGAGCTCGAACATTAAAACCAATTAGTTGTCTTTAAGGTCAAGGACTTATTTGACCTACCAGCCTCCGTTTCAACTTGGCCTGGATTGAGGATCTTTGGGAGATGGCTGTACAACTTGTGTAAAGAAGCTAATGAAGTGATGCTTTTTAAAGCACTTCCCTGCTGCCTCTGTAGCCCAAACACTTCAGCAGGACACTGGTACGTGTCAGCCTGAAACAGCCGCGAGCAGGGGCTGGGCTAGGCTCCTTCCATAAGAAATGTAAAAGAGCAAAACCCTGGGATTTGATGTCTGAAAAGCACTTTGTTGGCACTCTGACTCAGAATCCTGAGAGGAGGCTTTTTCACAGAGCTTAGCTGGTTTGCCCTTGAGAGAGCTGGAGGATACGATGAGGGATTTGATTTTTATGCCATTACTCTAATGGGAAGCATGAAGTCTGGGTTAAATCTGAGACAGTGCAGAGGCAGCACTTCAGACATCTGGGATACTTCAATGGCAAATGGGAGGTACCTGCTGGAAGGCAGATGGGAACTTCCCCAGTTTTCCTTTTGGCTTTGGGTGGATTTGAACCACAAGTCAGCTTTGGGGATTAAGATTTCTACAGGACCCACCCCAAAGCCCTAGGAAAAACGAATATCAAACTTATTTTCCTTTAATTTAAGCCTGTTCTGTGATTTGTGGGGTCTTATCTCCTGACTCTGTGCCTGGGGTTGGTGCTGGTGAAGCAGCAGTGTGTGCTTAGCACAGTTCAGTTAAAGCAGCTGCCAGAGCCGATGAGCTGCTCTGGGGAGGAAAACGATAGAGGGAAAGCAGAAAAGACTCACTGTGACGAAGGGATCCTTCCGGTTCCATTTTCTGTATTCATCTGAGGAAAACAACGTGTTAAGACAGCACTTGGACTGCTGAGCTCCAGCTGTTTGAGAACAAATTAAATGGGCTCTGAGATGTCCTTGAAGTATGTGGCTGCATTGTTTTAAATAATCTCTGCTGGGAGCTGTTTCCATTCCTTCTGCTCACAGCCCTTGGTCTGTGCATCTCTTGGTCTGTACATGTGTTCTTTCTTTTCATGTAGTACCCCAGAGTAAACAAGCAGCTTTTGGAGGACTTGCTTGGTAGAGGCTGAGCACTGAAGAGCAGCCTGTTTTGGATTTGTTTTCTTTCCTCTCCCATTGTTGTCCAGCAGAAGGGGAGTTACTCCAGTGACAGTGAAGAAGCTTCCTTGGGGGAGGGAGGAGAGATCTGTGTACGTGGGATATGGTGTGAGGGTGCTTGTTGCTTTGCTGCCTGCTCACATCCCTTTTTTCCCTCCCCAGCAATGGTACCAGCATGATCTCGTTGATCATTCCCCCCAAAGACCAGATCTCGCGAGTGGCAAAAATGTTAGCGGACGAATTTGGCACTGCCTCCAACATAAAGTCCAGAGTGAATCGCCTTTCAGTACTGGGAGCCATTACATCTGTACAGCAAAGACTGAAACTCTATAACAAAGGTAACTTCTAGCTTGTATGGATGCTGGCACACTTCCCTTTCTTGGAAGCAGCCTTAAGTTCCTGCACTATGCAGTTTTCTGCTAATCAAATCTGTTGGCCTGTGCTGCTGTTTTGCACTGATATTCCAGGTATGTTGCCCTTGGATGGCTACTTCAGGGGTGGACTTTGGGGCTAGAATAGTAAGGTGGCCCTTGTCTTTAAGGAGTGGGGTCATGATTCTGTTCTTAGTTCTGACTCTGCTAAACTTGGCCAGACTTAAGAGCTGGATATTCTGCAGTAGTTCATTTGTGTTAAAGTAGTGATTTTCTGTCAAGCAGAAACTTCTGTTTTCCTTAAGCATGTATGCCTTAAGCATGGCATTGAGCAGCTGCCATCATTCTGGGAGGAGCAGACCCAGGCCGTCTCAAATGAGCCCTGGAAGAGTTCATTGTTACTGCTTGTGCACTGGCCTGTGGCCTTCCCTGGGATGGCCACTCTGCAAATCCCTGTGTGGGGACCAGCAAAGCTTCAGGGGCTGCTCAGCCTTTCTCTGGGTGCTGTGAGCTTGCAAACTCATGGGTTTAACAGGCAGGTGCATGTCTGCTACAGGTGCACTAAATGAGCTTATTTCCCATTGTAGAGACCTGGGAGGGAATGAGATAGGGAAAATGGAAAATGAAAAGTTTGGGAGCTTGAATTTCAACTCTGCTATGAGTCTCAAGGGCTGGCAGTCAGTTTTTGATGGGTACAGCTTGCCGCATTCCTTGGTGATCTAAACCTGCATTGTGTCGTTTGTAGTACCTCCAAATGGTCTGGTTGTTTACTGTGGAACAATTGTGACAGAAGAAGGAAAAGAGAAGAAAGTCAACATTGATTTTGAACCTTTCAAACCAATCAATACGTCATTGTATTTGTGTGACAACAAATTCCACACGGAGGTAAGGACTCCCCCATTGCAGGAGCCAAGGTCTGGGTGCAGCCTTGCTGTGCTTGAGCCAGGAGAGCAGCAGGAACATGCCCTCGGGAGGCCACTGGATGGCTTGGGACTGCCAGAGATGGGGAATGCTGCTGGAAGGAGCTGAGGGACTGCCCAGCTCCTCCCACCCTTGAGTTTGTGTAACCCACAGACAGGAGCTCCCCTCTGTTACTGGAGGAAGGGTGGTTTTTTCCTTAACCACAGAGGCCCATAGATACTAATCCAAGTCAGGCTTTAAAATACTGCCAAGATAGTATCAGTGTTGCCAGTCTTGCTATCAGATGTGTTAACTGAGAGCCTTGATGGAGAGCTGGCATGTGCCTAATCTGTCTGGGGGGAAGTGGGATTATTTTTATCCAACATCTGATTAAGTTAAATGAATGGTTTGAAGCATATTGAAAGAAATGTGGATCACAGCGGTCAGTGTATTGCCTCTGAGGCTGTTTTGGCTCTGGCAGGTGCAGTGGTCTCAAAGTTTGCAGTGCCCCTCACGTCCTTGATGTTTGCCATAATAAACGTGTGGCCCGAGACTTAACTGCCTGTTGTCAGACCCGTCTGACGTGGACTTGGCAGGCCCTCCAGTGATGTAGGTCTGCTTGTCTGTTTGGGTCTGTGGAGATGTGAGCCATAAGTGTCTTCCAAAGGGCAGGAGTACAGCAGGGAAAAGTGTGCTTGTTACACAGGTGAGGTCCATCCCTACTATTCTTTCTCCCCACAAAGAATTAAATCCCAACATGCCTTTGACCTCCCAGGAATAAAAACCTGTGCACAGTCACAGGTCTGGAGTTCTGCTGGGTCCCTGTGTCCATAGATGAGTGAGAGCAAGAGGCAAAAAAGAGAATTCAGTAGGGAGCCAGGATGCCAGGCCCAGGGAGGTGTTTGTCCCTGCTGCTGTGGGCAGTGGGAGGGTGCTGAGTTTCCTCCTGCCCCTGTCAGGAGATGGGTTCATTTGGTCTCCTCTGCAGCTGCTGCCTCAGGGCACTGATTCAGTATAGAAGAGCCCAGCAGGCTGCTCCCAGGAGCAGCTGCAAATCCTCTGGTGTGTGGCACTGCTCACCACGGGTGGCAGTGACCTGAGGGGAATTTGTGGGAATTGCTGCTCCTGATGATGGGATCACTGCCAGCCCCTCCCTCCCCAGGCTCTGTGCTCTCCCCTGGCTGGGGGGTGTGGGGTTATTTCCCTGGGGAGTGCCTGCACTACACTGCAGTCAGCTGGGGCTGTGAGCTCTGAGCTCTGCCTTTGTCCCCCTCTCTGGGAACCCCGTGGTTCCCCCAGCTGAGCTGTCAGCCAGGGCAGCTGCTCGGGCACCCACAGCTTTCCTGGAAAGTTGGGGTGGGAAGGAGTAGGAGGAGGAGCTGGTCTTCACCTTTGGGCTACAGGTGCAGAGAGGAAGCTCAGTCCAGGCTGAAGGAGCAGAACAAAGGCAGTGGTCCCTTCTTGGTGCTTGACAGGTCAAACAGTGCAATTGCTGCCAGAGCTGATCAGGGAATCACTGATCATTGGTACTGTGTGAAAATAAGAGGGAATCAAGAAATCAGAGCTGTAGTCATGTGCTGCCTGGCAAGAGCATTTGATAAAATTTCTTCTAGATACTTTATTGCCTGTGTGAAACTGAAGTAACTCCCCCAGGGGGCTGGGAGCCCTGATGTGTGTCTGAGGAGTAGGATTTACAATGACTTACTTTGATACCTTGGCTGGAGCGTTCATTCCAGTCACGCATTTTGCTTGGCTCAGTCCCAGTTAAATAGATTGCAGTGTAATATGCCACTTCCTCCTCTCATTCATCCCACTGCTGAGGAATTAATACAGAATATTTACTTTGGCCAGGACATTCCATTAAACCTTAGCCTCCGTTTCTTCTAAGCTTGAGAGCTGCATCCTGGGTTGTGTGGATTTTGGAAGATGACTGATGGGTTTTATCCTTTCAGTTCAGGCCAGTAATGGGGCTGACAGCCCTGCAGGCAGCTCAAGGTCCCGTGCAGTAACCCAGCACCATCGCTTTCAGTGTTAAACTGGTGACTTCAAGCAATCTGGAGTTTTGACAAGTTCCTCATCCTACTGGATGTGGTTTTGCCAGCCAGAAAGAGGATTCTGGCTATTGCTTTTTTGGGCATGTGTAAGTGAGCAGGAGTATGTGTGTGTGCTGGATGTTTCTGCCCACTCAGCCCCTAAGGGAACAGCAGCTGAGAGATTGCCTTGAGAAAGGAGTGCAGAGTGTGGGCAAAATTAACTCAAAAAACCTTGATACTGCTCTGTGCTTTGGTTGGGCAACTTAAATGACCTTATGGGAAATATTCAGCTGCTTTTTTTAAAGGGAGGAAAATTGAAGGATAACTTCATTTTGCAGCAAATGTTCTGGGTGTCTTCTCCACAGCCAGTTATGCACAGGACTATTATTGCTGCTGTTCCTTGTGCTCTGTAAGGCTGAATTTGCCACCACCACTCTAGATTTATTTCATCGTTCTGCCTGTGGGACTTGAAGTCAGCAGGTGCAGCAGACCAGTAGTGGTGGCAGGGAGGCTGTGTCAATGCTTTGGAGTACAAAACTGAACTGACAATGAACTGAGCAAGTTCTGCGTTCCTGACTGGGATGCCAGGAGAATTACTGCTCTAGTTGTGCCAGCCAGAGAGGTGAGGCAGCCTCAGAGAGGTGGGATCCATTTCACTTCACACTCTCCAGAGCCCATCTCCAGGGTTTTGCTGTCACACCTGCCCATGACCTCAGGGGGGGGGGGAACTGGCAAAGCTGGGAAATTGTGATCAGAATTAAACTTGAGTTTCCTCTGTGCTCTTGACAGTGTTGCATGGGATGGGATTATGTATAGAAGGCATTTATTCCTAGGAGGGTGGGCAGGCCCTGGCACAGGGTGCCCAGAGCAGCTGTGGCTGCCCCTGGATCCCTGGCAGTGCCCAAGGCCAGGCTGGACACTGGGGCTTGGAGCAGCCTGGGACAGTGGAAGGTGTCCCTGCCATGGCAGAGGAAAGTCTTTAAGGTCTCTTCCAACCCAGACAATCCTGGGATTCTCTAGTGATCTGGAATAGTTACAGCTCCTGAATGTGCTGGTTTTCCTCCACTTTATTAATAAAAACATAGCCATGACCAGCTGTGAGCTGAGACTGATGGGGCTGTGCTGCCCCAGGCCCTCCCTCACAGCCTCTCTCTGTTCCAGGCCCTCACGGCGCTGCTCTCTGACGACAGCAAGTTTGGCTTTATTGTAATAGATGGGAGCGGGGCACTCTTCGGAACTCTCCAAGGAAACACACGGGAAGTGCTGCACAAATTCACTGTGGATCTTCCAAAGAAGCACGGTAACACACTCGTCTGTCTCTGCTGAGGGCAGCAGCCTGTCCTGGGCTGGGATGGGAGGGTAGAAGTGGGGAACTTGGCCTGTGGGGGTTTAGCTCTGCTCCAGTCTGTGCTCCCTTGGAATCTGACAGCAAAGCCTCCAGTCTGAGCCTGCTGTCAGAATTAATGAATCACAGTAGTATGCAGTTGATCTCAGAAGTGGCACTTTTTATTTCTTGCTGCATTTGACCCTTTCCTTGGTTTTGGGACAGTTGTTAAGTAAGTGTTAGTAGCACAAGCAGTAATCCCGCTCAGTGGAGTTGTTAAGGTTTGGTGTGCTGGTGCTGTGTGCACCCCACAGTGAGGAGCAGTGAGCTGCTCTGCAGGAAGCACGGGGCCTCACGGAGCAAGGAAAATTCGAGTTCCACTCTGTGGAGCTGTGTTGTAGCCAGCCACTGATGAGTTCAGCAAATTGTCTGCTGGTTACTCCTGGCCTACTGTTCTTTGTAGAGTGGGATGGGACAAAATGAAACAAAAACACTGCCCCCAGTGAAGCTGTGCAGCAGAGACTGCTGGGCTGCACTGCGTCAGCAGAGGCAGCGTACAAAGGAGATGGCTTCTCATGAAGGTACAGGGAGAGAGAATGTGCTCAGATGTTCAGTTTCTACAGAGTTGAAAGTCTTTATAGAGAGAAAATAAACATTTTCCTCTGTCAAGAAAAATCTCCTGGTGGGAGTGAACCCTCTTTTTTCTCTGAGTGTTCCATGGCAGCCCTGGCCTCAGCTCGTGGCAAGCTGAATTCAGGAGGCTGCAGCTGCCCTTGGCTGTGGTTATTCCAGGCCAGCTGTGTCCTGAGGACGCTGCTGGCATGCAGTGGGTCCCCCATGGCTGCCCCATCCTTCCCTGCAGGCAGAGGAGGTCAGTCTGCCCTGCGCTTTGCCCGCCTGCGCATGGAGAAGAGGCACAACTACGTGCGCAAGGTGGCCGAGACGGCCGTGCAGCTCTTCATCTCCGGGGACAAGGTCAACGTGGCCGGGCTCGTCCTCGCCGGCTCAGCCGACTTCAAAACTGAGCTGAGTCAATCTGACATGTTTGATCAGGTGAGTGGCCTGTTCTGAGCAAAGCCACATGTTTGAGTGTCAGTGGAGGTGGTGACTGTAGCAGTAGCTCTGATACAAGATGCTACTCTGGAGGAATGTAACTCTGGTGTCTGAAGAGATTTGATCAAAACTGAAAATACGATGTAGCCAAAGAAGTCGCCCATTCCTAATACCTCCTGCGAGGAGCTGAGAGCTCCTGTTCTTGAAACAGGGCTAATAAGAAATCTGTCCTCCCTGTTTTGGAACTGGCATTTGCATTCTTTGTGTTCCCAAATCTAAAGCAGAAGCTTTATTGGAATTGGACTGCAGTAAACCTAATCCTGTGTCCCTGTTGCCTGAAAATTGTGGTTCAGTACTGTGCATTCAGAGGTGCCTCAGGTGAAGTGCAGTAATGAGAGCCGTGACTCCCGTGACAGGGTGAGGGCTCTGACAGCCCTGCTCTGGCGTGGGCTTACGATTTCCTGTCTCCTCCTTCTCTCGTTCAGCGGTTGCAATCCAAAGTGCTCAAACTAGTTGATATTTCATATGGAGGAGAAAATGGCTTCAATCAAGCAATTGAGTTGTCAACTGAGGTCCTCTCCAATGTGAAATTCATCCAAGAGAAAAAGCTAATAGGTACGTGATGCACTGCAGCCTCCTCCTGAGCCAGGGTGTGCTAAAGGTGCTGCTCTTGTCCTCACCGTCCTGGCAGTGCCCTTGGCTGCCCAGCCCTGCCAGGCTGGCTGAGAGCTTGGCAGGGCTTCTTTTTGCCATCTGGACACCTCAAGTGCCGATTTGTGGGGCGGGGGTGGGCTTGGTTGGTTTCTTTTTCCACACCAGACTTCTTGGACCTTCTCTATCCTTCCATCAGAGATCCCCTTAGTTCCAGGCCTTCTGGTGGCAGCTGCTTCTTGCAGTTTCTTGCATTCAGATGAAGCTTGTTTGAAGTGTGTGTGCTGTGCTGAGTGCTCATGGCAGGCTCTGTGTGCCCTGCAGGACGATACTTCGATGAGATCAGCCAGGACACGGGGAAGTACTGCTTTGGTGTGGAAGATACACTAAAAGCTTTGGAAATGGGAGCAGTAGAGATCCTGATAGTCTATGAAAACCTGGATATCATGAGATACGTCCTGCACTGCCAAGGCACAGAGGGTACGTGGTGCTCTGGGACACTGCAAGCTCTCAGGATTTGACACCTGAGGTGCCTCGCTGGGATGGGTTTGCTGGCGGAGCTCCCTGAGGACATCTGACCACAGGGATGCTGTGTAGCTCTGTGTTACTTTGCAGGTCACTGGCCTGCAGTTTCCCAGCCTCTGTGAGGGAAAAGCTGGAACAAGCAGGGTTCCAGTGCACAGAGGGAATTGCAGTGCCAGGGGGGGCACTTGGTCCCAGAGCCAGCCTGGAACCTCCTTCCAGCTTTGTGAGTGTGCTACCAGAGGGGAGACTGAGGTGGCCTTGTCCAGAAACACAATTCCTGGGCCTGCAGCAGGACCTGTCCCCCTGTGTGTAGGCTCTGCAGCTGCTCTGTGCTGCTGTGCCCTGTAGGGTTGCTCACAGAGCTTTGGAGAGGAAGGAAGGCAGTGGTGGTGCCCAGACCCTCTGTGTTGTAGTTGCTGGTTGTGCTTAGTCTCCTGCTGTCTTTAAACTGCATCTTGTAGCCTTACTCTAACTAATGTTATCATTTTTTCCTCCCTTCTCAGAAGAGAAGATCCTGTATTTGACACCAGAGCAGGAGAAGGATAAATCCCACTTCACAGACAAGGAGGTATTTCAGCTTTGGGGCTTCTGGGTTTGTTCTCAGTGTGTTGGTGCAGAGCTCTGGACATCTGGGCTAAGTTTGTTCCAAGCACCTGAGCACAGTGACCTTCTGGCACTCAGTGACACTCAGGGCAGGAACCTGTGGCTCTTCCTGTGTAACCCCTTGGATCCTACACCTGCTTTTCTCCAGTCTTCCCTGCTGCCAATCCAAGGTTGTGTAAATGGGCAGTGTGGGATCTTTGACCACCACCAAACCATCACCTACAAGGGTTTGGTAGCCACCATGCAGGCAAGGCCCCAGAGCCATTGCTTTGTGCTTATGAGGCGCTGATTTGGTTGTGCAGAACCACTGTGAGGTCAGGAATGGTGACCTGGATCAGGTGCCAAGGGAGTGTCTGCTTTGGGATGCATTTGACATGTGGAACTGTCATTTGCTGCCTGAGTTTGCTGCCTGTGCAGGTCAAACAGCCCTCGTGGACCAGGGGTCTGTGTAACAGGGAAAAAAGTGTCCCTTGCCAAAGGGTGGGGATCTGTCCCACACGGGTTGTGCCTGGAGGCCATTTCCAGCTGTTTTCCCTCCTGGAGGGAAGACTGCCAATCCCTGCTGTGCATGGAGGCTTTGCAGTGTTACCTGCAGTGAGGTGTTTCTGTTTTGCAATAATCACTACACTTCCTGCTCAGGAAATGGTGCCTTTTGGCTCTGTGCTTGCATGGATCAGTGCTCCTGCCTGAGAACAGGGCCTGGTGGACGAGGGGGGCTGCAATCTGTGCAGGGGGCAGAGCAAGTCTGAATGAGCAGAGAAGCTGAGATGTAGCATGGAGTGACACTGGAGCAGAAGAATCAAGGCAGTTTTTCTCCTGCTTCTGCATTAAATTTCATATTAGAGGCCCAAAACACTGTCAGTGATTAATTCTATAGCACCAGGAGCTGGTAGTTGTGCCTGCCCTTGCCTGGTGCAGTTGTGCCAGGAATGCCTTCCCCCAGGAATGTCCCTGTGGAACAGGGTGACTGCTGTTCCTGCTACTGCTGACAAAGCCATGGATCCAACTTTGGGGGAGATTTTCTCAGTGCTGAACACACAGTGACTGTAACAGGGTTTTATTATTTATTTTTCCCCTCCAATGTCTCCACAGACTGGACAGGAACACGAACTCATAGAAAGTATGCCCCTCCTGGAGTGGTTTGCAAACAACTACAAGAAATTTGGAGCAACATTGGAAATTGTTACAGACAAATCACAAGAAGGGTCCCAATTTGTGAAAGGATTTGGAGGAATTGGAGGTAAACTGCAAGAGGAAAATGTGTTTGTCCTTTTCAAGAAACAGTTGTGTTCACCAGGGTGGATTCATTCCCTGTCCAGCAGGATGGTGGTCCGTGTTGGGCCCTGTCACTTTCCAGCTGTGTTCCTCAGTCCCTGTGTCCTGTGCAGGGCTCAGGGATGGGCTGTCCCCCTGTGCAGCTGCTGGAGGTCAGGAGGGCCCTGAGCTGCCTGGCTCTGTCTGCACAGGGGTTTGGTGGCAGCCCCTGCCCTGCCCAGGGGGCTCTGACAGCCCCCAGCCCTGTTCCTGAAGCACTTGGAGCTGTTGCTCATCTCTCAGAGCCCCCCTGTACTTCACTCCCTCATCTTCTGCTTCTTTCCAAAAGAAAAGTATTTTTGGATTTTTAGTCCATCCTCTGGAGCAGTGAGGCCTCTGAAAGCCAGTCCTGCTCTGGAGCTCACTGAGCATCAGCCACGCCTGGCAGAGGTGCAGGTGGTTCCTGTGCCAGTCTGACAAATCCTGGGCAGGTGTGGGCAATCCCACACCAGTGCCAGGCTCCATGTCCTGTCTGGCCAGGGGTTCCAGGACAAAGCTGTGCCACTGGCTGTGCTCAGCTTTGGTGGATGTGAACCAGGGAGGAGTGCATTGTAAAGGGGAATTTCTAGGGTCCAGAGAACACCAGTTGGCAGGAAAGAACCTTGGATTGTTTGGCTCCGTAAGGAGCAACGGGTTTCTAAGTTTTCAAGGCTTGTAATTACAGGAGTCTCTCATTTCCTAGCAGAACAAGCCTCTTTGCATGGTGGGATTGTCTTTGCTCCCATGCCCTGTGGGCTTGAAAGGAAATGTCCTTGAAAATCTCCTTCACCTCGGTAAATGATTCCAGGCATGCAGGATTTCCAGTACCCTGGGCTGGTGTTTGGGGTGGGAAGAGGAAAACAGACACTAAGTCCTGCTTTTACTGCATTGTAGAAGTAGCTGCAGTGCCAGGTGCCCTCTGGATTTTACTGCCAGGCCTGGATCTGAGCAGTAGCACTGGAACCAGTGGTGTGCCAGTGGTGTTTTGTGAAGATGCAGCCCTAGAACAGGCTCAGCTTTTCCAGGAGGAAGCTGGCCAGGCTGGGCAGCTTCCTTTGGGCTCTAAATTCCCTGTGGCATTTCTCAGGGCAGCTGCCTGGCTGTTGCCAGGCCTCAGCTGGACATCACTGGGAAGCTCTGGGAGCAGGGCTGGGGAGGCTGTGGCAATGCTGGGGAAGCTAAAGGCTGTTTCTTTGGCAGGTATCTTGCGGTACCGGGTGGACTTCCAGGGCATGGAATACCAAGGAGGAGACGATGAATTTTTTGACCTTGATGACTACTAGGTAGTCGAGCTGGGTCCGGCAACACGTGCCTCGCCCCTCCAGCATCCAACCCAAGGAGCAAACTCATGGTGGAAAACACAACTGATCCCTGCCTTAGAATTGGAACATTTCCAGAACTTGATCCACAAGCATTTGGATTTAAGAAAGCAAAACCCTACACTTTGATTTGTCATAGTGTCAGTACAGCAGCAAACTACTAAGTTCCTATATGCCACTTTGGACTAATTTAAAAAGAATCCCAGTTTTTACTTTTACTCAATGGTGAAATTGGTTGCTCTTGTATTTTATGGAAATGATTTTTTTAACCTTCATGATACATTAACTGCTGTAAACCTCTTCCTTCCAAAATTAATAGAAGTAAGATCCTACTGGTTTGTTTCTTTATACTTTGATTGGAGAAATCAATTGCTGCATTTGGCAGCCCCGTGACCCATTTACATGGCATTCTCAGCTTAGCCTGCAGAAGAAATGGAATGAGGTTGGAGCCATAATTCTCTTCAAAAGCTTGAGGAGGCACTGACCTGAGTGCTGGTTCATTACATGTGGCTTGCAAATTCTGATGGTTTGGGGAGGCTCACCAGCCGAACGTGCTTTAATCTATTTGCAGAAACACTGCTCTTACAAACTAGGAAATGCACTTCATGGATTGCAATGAAAATGCTGCTGGAGTCTTGGGCTTAATTTGGATTTGAGCAGTGCAGCCTTCAGGAATTTTTATTTTTTTTTTTCAGTCTTGACAAAAATAAACATGAGATTTCAGTGAAGTAAGGTACACTTGGCTTTTTGTTCCTCAGTAAGTTTTTCTTTTTGCTTTAGGACTGCGTAAGGTTTCCTTGATTATGTGAATTTGAGCCCACAGGTCTTAAATGGAAGTGGGTGTTTGACAGGAATATTGAGTCAGTGGAGTGAAGGCTGAATTAGTGCTGGGAGCGTGGAATATTTGATCCGTGGAGTGCTGGCATGGCCCTGGGAACACCCAGCTCCCAGCAGTGTCTGTCCTGTGGGGATGTGCCCTTCAGGAGGTAAAGGATCACCTCTGGATGGTCCCAGGCTGCCCAGGCTTTGTGTCCTGCCTATTCCACGGAGCGTCCATAGATCAGGGCGCTCATCCTTGGGGTCTGCCCAGCCTGCTGGTGACACTCTGGGGGTCAGGGGCTGTGCAGGCCAGGGCAGCAGTGACACAAGGGCAGGTCCTGTCCCAGGGCAGCAGTGGCACAGCTCAGGTCCTGTCCCAGGGCAGCAGTGACACAAGGGCAGGTCCTGTCCCAGGGCAGCAGTGACACAGCTCAGGTCCTGTCCCAGGGCAGCAGTGACACAGCTCAGGTCCTGTCCCAGGGGAGCAGTGGCACAGCTCAGGTCCTGTCCCAGGGCAGCAGTGCCACAGCTCAGGTCCTGTCCCAGGGGAGCAGTGGCACAGCTCAGGTCCTGTCCCAGGGCAGCAGTGACACAAGGGCAGGTCCTGTCCCAGGGGAGCAGTGACACAAAGGGCAGGTCCTGTCCCAGGGGAGCAGTGGCACAGCTCAGGTCCTGTCCCAGGGGAGCAGTGGCACAGCTCAGGTCCTGTCCCAGGGGAGCAGTGGCACAGCTCAGGTCCTGTCCCAGGGCAGCAGTGCCACAGCTCAGGTCCTGTCCCAGGGCAGCAGTGGCACAGCTCAGGTCCTGTCCCAGGGGAGCAGTGGCACAGCTCAGGTCCTGTCCCAGGGCAGCAGTGACACAAGGGCAGGTCCTGTCCCAGGGCAGCAGTGACACAGCTCAGGTCCTGTCCCAGGGCAGCAGTGGCACAGCTCAGGTCCTGTCCCAGGGCAGCAGTGGCACAGCTCAGGTCCTGTCCCAGGGGAGCAGTGACACAAAGGGCAGGTCCTGTCCCAGGGGAGCAGTGACACAAAGGGCAGGTCCTGTCCCAGGGGAGCAGTGGCACAGCTCAGGTCCTGTCCCAGGGGAGCAGTGGCACAGCTCAGGTCCTGTCCCAGGGGAGCAGTGGCACAGCTCAGGTCCTGTCCCAGGGCAGCAGTGACACAAGGGCAGGTCCTGTCCCAGGGGAGCAGTGGCACAGCCCAGGTCCTGTCCCAGGGGAGCAGTGGCACAGCCCAGGTCCTGTCCCAGGGGAGCAGTGGCACAGCCCAGGTCCCACTCTCTCCCTGGGGGGCTCTCCCAGCGTTATCCCAGTGCTTCCCTCAGGAGCAGCTCCTGTTCCAGCTGCAAACCTTTGCCTCTTGTCCTGGTTCACTTGAACAGAGGGAGCTTCTCTTCAAATTTCTGCCACACTGTTCTTTGAGGTCCAAAATTCCTGTCCTTGTGAGCAATACCATTTGTCCCCCTGGTCCCTAACCTGGCCGGTGGCTTTGCTGCCGTCCCCACATCCAAGCTGGAATCTCTCCCAGGAGCTGGAGCTGGGTCTGCTCAGGGCTGAGCACAGCCCTGGCCCTCACAGCAGTATGTTCTGGATTTTGCCATTGTAAATGGGTCTAATGTGACATGACAAGACCACAAAAATTGGTTGTAAATTTACATTTTTGAATATACTGCTTGTTGTTTCACATGATACATTAGGGTATGCAGCTCCTTTTTGTAGTTTTTATTTTTACTATTTAAGTTTGGAAATGATGCCAAATTTTTGTATTTCTTTAATCAATGTGTTCTCTTCAGTGATATATATTGCATTATATATTGATGTGTATATCAATATATACTGATATGTATTACACTTACACATGCAAACACACTCAGTGGGGGTGAGAGATCCTAGCCTTCGCATACTATATAGCCTCTGCAGAGAGATCCCAAGCAGTGATATCTTGGTGTTGTGATGTACAGAAATGGAGAAGAGTATTAAACCATATTTAAGAATATAGTACAGACTCCTGGTTTATTTTCTCTAGTCCAGGAAACTCCTGCTTTTTGCTCTCAGCTCAGTGCCAGCTTCAGGCCTGGAGGTTAGAGGCAGCTCTTTCACAGCTCAGTTTCTGGATGTTTCTGGATGTTTCTGGATGTTTCTCCCTGTGCTGGCCCTGCTGGGGGACCTGAGGGCTGTGCCCAGTTCTGGCCCCTCATGGCAAGAAGGACACTGAGGGCTGGAGCGTGCCCAGGGCAGGGAACGGAGCTGGGAAGGGGCTGGAGCCCCAGGAGAGGCTGAGGGAGCTGCAAAGGGGCTCAGCCTGGAGAAAAGGAGGCTCAGGGGGGACCTTGTGGCTCTGCACAACTCCTGACAGGAGGGGACAGCCGGGGGGGTCGGGCTCTGCTCCAGGGGACAGGGACAGGAGGAGAGGGAACGGCCTCAGGCTGGGCCAGGGCAGGCTCAGGGTGGACACCAGCAGGAATTTCCCCATGGAAAGGGTGCTCAGGGATTGGGAGGAGCTGCCCAGGGGGGTTTGGAGTGCCCATCCCTGGAGGTGTCCCAGGAACACCTGGAGGTGGCACTGAGTGCTCTGGGCTGGAGACAAGGTGGGTGTCAGGCACAGCTGGGACTCCGTGGTCTGGGAGGGATTTTCCAGTCGCTGTCAGTGCTTAAATAAACCAGTGATTCCATGGTTCTGTGTTTCTCCAGCACACTCAGTTGCTCTTGGAAGCTGGAGCTTAAAACTGTGACTTCAGAAGGAGGGAGAAATCCAAGAAAGAGTCCAAAGGCAGGTGTGCTGTGAGTGTTACCTGAGGTGCTCTGAACGCCTGAGGCAGAGGAAGGACAGCCTGCAGCAGCAGCACCTTGCCCTTAACATCCCAATTCCAGAACCCCAGGGTGTTTTTTTAAGGAGCCTTTTGGGCTCTACCTCTTGGGCCAACCCGGACAGAAGTGTGCTGGCTCTGAGGGCCTGCCCTGTCCTCTCTGGCTTCTCCAGTGGCCAACCCATGTGTGTCTCTGGCTGTGCAGGGAGCACCTGCCTCCTCCCACAGCTGGCAATTTGTGAAGGACATCATTAATATCAGGGCTTTTAGAGGATGCTTTAATTCCCTCTCAGCAGGTGTTGCTTGGCTGAGATTTCTCTGGCCAAGGCTGAGCCTCCACCTTCCATGGAACAGCAAGATTTGGGTGCGAGGCTCTTGGCCTGTTGCTGTCACACTTGGGCTTGTGCAGAATTATTCTTGGGGGCCGAGACTTCCAAGTTTGTGCTCTGCCTCACACAGTCTCTGATCTGCAGCTGTGGCAAGTGGGACAGCCTGGCTTGTTCTCCGTTCTCTGGATTCCCAAAGTTTGGACATGGGAGGTTTCTGCTGGAGCAGACAAAAGTGATGCACAAATCTCACGCTGTGTGTGACCCAGGTATACAAAAGTGATAGTGTTCAGCTCTTGGTGTAGATAAAGGCATCAAGCTGAGCTCAGCACTAAATTGAAAATATAAAAATAATCTCTTCAGTTGGTGCAGTCAGGAGAGGCTGCTGCCTGCAGAGAACTGCTCCTGCAGTCTCCCCACTTGGTGCAGCCAGGCACATGGGTGTGTATTGCTTAATGAGATCCCAAATATTTCTCTGTTGACCCTTTACCTGCAGCACCAAGCCTGGTTTCTGCTTTCCAGTTGTGCAATCCAAGAGGAAGCAGGAGCAGTGAGGCCTGGCTGCTGTGGAGGGATGCCCAGAGCTCTCCTCTGCTGTCACAGCCGTGCTTGGAAGCTGCTTTCCCCATGGAGCTTGGCTGGTTCCCGGCTCTTCCCCTGCACATTTCAGTGAGAGCACAGCTCTCTGGGTGGCTGCGTGTGCTGCGTCCCCTCAGTGCCTGGCACCTGGAATTCTCCCAGCAGCTCCTCACCCATGGAAAGCATAAGGCCCCTGGAGTGAGATGTGGTGAAAGTTTTCTTCCTTTCAGCTGCCAGGATCAGGTCACTGGGTCTCTTTCACCTTCAGAAAGCAGCTCTGCTGCAGCCTGGCTTTTGTTCCAGATGCACTCGGGTTGTTCTGTATCCAAAAGTGCCTTTTTTCACACTGAATATTGCAGAGCATCAGGTGGGTTCTCCCTGCCCTGTCCAGGTGTGCATCACCTGGCAGAGCTCCCATCCAGGAGCCTCCACTGCCTCCATCACATGGGATTGCTGCTGAAATTGGGAAGGGAGTTTGATGGGGCCGTGTTTGGGCACTTCCAGCAGGTTTGGGGTTGGAAGCCGGGCAGGATGGGTGGCTTTCTGCTAGAGAATGACTACTTTCCCAGAAGGGATCTAATCTTGGTTATCTGGAACTGAGGGAAAAAGAGTCACTTCCAGGATGTCACATGGAGCTGGTTCTGTGCACGTTGGAGAGCTTCAGAGGGCCCATCCCTGTGTGCTCCTGGGTTTGGATGTGGGGCTGGAGGCTCCTTGTCACGGATCATCAGCTCCTTCTGGCTGCCTGAAGGGTTTTGTTCCTTGTGCCAAAGGCTTCAGCTTTTCTGAAAGCTCCAGCTGCGTGTGCCTCCCCCCCTCGGGAATACCTGAAATTCGGGGTGTCTGTGTGGTGAGGCCACCCCGCTCCCTCTGCATTCCCTGCTCGGCTTCCAGCTGGCACTGCGTGCTCAGATATTCTGATAATGCTCTTCTGAAATGCTCCTTTTTGTCTGGCTGTAATTAAAGCCAGAATTTGCCCTTTCTGAGTTGTTATTTCGGGAGCTGGAGCTCCGCCTGTGCTGTTGTCACTCGTGGGCTACAAATGCCATTGTCCCGGGCAGCCGGGCCCGGCCGGTGGCGCTGGAGGCAGCTCTGGAATTTCACTCTGCTATTTTTAGTCAGTGGTGAAAAATTGCTCTTCCAACACTTTTGAATCGCTGTCAGTGCTTAAATAAACCAAAGGGCAGGTCCTGGCTGTGTAAAGAGCGGGATGAGGAGGTGACCTGGAGCTGCTGCAGGGCTGAGCTGGGCATGGGTGAGGCGGGGGAGCCCCAGCCCTGCCTGGGCTGTGGGAGGTCAGGCATTGCTGCCCTGCCACTGCCCTGCCACAGCCAGGCCACAGCCACCCCTCTGTCCCCTCTGTGCAGGTGTCCCATGGTCACTGCTATGGTGAGGTGGCTCTGGGCTCCGTGCTCATCTCACTGTGCCCCTTTTGGGGTCAGTCCTCCCCCCTTCCCTCTGTGTCCCCAGGTGTCCCCATTGGCTCTGCCGTAGCTGCAGCCCTGTGGCCGTGCCCTGTGTGCAGCTCTGCTCTCCCCAGAGCCACCACAGGGCCCACCCTGGCCATGGCAGCTCTTGGACAGCTGGGATGGAGGCAGGAGCTGCTGAAGGACCTCTGTAAGTCCAGGAGAATGTCCCTTGTGTGGGACTCTCCCCTTCCACACAGCCACCTCCAGAGCTGTGAGACAAAAGCTGTTGCTCACCCAGTTTCTCCTTTTCAGTTCCAGGGCAGGAGTTTCCTGAGCTCCTTCACCTGTTTGGCCACCAGGTTCCCACATTGGCACAATCCCCTCCTCCCCAGCTAAGGGATCCTCACAGCTGATTTTCCCTGCCATTGTGCCTGGAGAGGCCCAGGTGGCTGCTTTGCTTCCCTGCTTAGGCCCCAGGACTTGTTTGGAGTGGGGAACCTTCAAATCAGCTTGGCTGAGGCTCCCGGGATCTCCAGTTCCCGCTGAGCTGCTCTGCTGCCAGCCTGTGGAGGTAAGAGGGACAGTGGCTCCTGGAGGACCCTGGTGACACTGGGCTTGTCTGGGCTGTGCAGCTGCCAGGGAAGCTTGGCCAGCTCCAGAACAGCCCAGTGTGGGAGGATGTCGGGAGAAGTAGTTAAGCTCATTATCCAGAAAAGATGCAGAGAGACAAAATCCAATGGTGTCACTCCCAAAATCCTGCCCCAGGTGTGCTGTGGTGGTGCCAGGGCACGTGAGACACAGAGCCTGTGTGGGAATTGAGGTGGGGACGGCCAGGGAGCAAATCCTTCCCTGGGACAATGAATGGACAGAGAAGATGGACTGAACCGATGGCTGAGTTCCAGAGGAGTCGGCCCAGGGGGATGGGGGTTTCCAGGGTTTTTCTAAGCGCAGGATTAATTTGCTTCGATACAGCGAGGCTGAGGTGACCCTCAAGGAATCCCCGCCCTGTTGCACAACACGGAGATATCTCCAGGATGGTGGCGCTGGGACTTTCCCTTCCACTTCCCCCCATCCTCATCCTCGCAGGAAAACTGGCAGAGCAAGTTCTCTGGGACAGGAACTGCCCCACCTCTCAGCTGTGCCTCCACATGAACAGGGGCCTAATTAGCACTAATTAGCAGCTGTGACCCTGCGTGGCAGCTGTGCAGATGTGTGACACAGGTCTGTCACACAGTGGCACAGCCTTGTCTGAGCAGGGCACACCCAGAGACTGCTCCTCACATTCCTGCAGCCAGGTAGGCATGGGAATATTGTGCTTGAATCATGGAAACATTTAGGGAGGAAAAGACCTCCAAGACTGAGTCCCAGCTGTGCCTGATCCCCACCTTGTCCCCAGCCCAGAGCACTCAGTGCCACCTCCAGGTGTTCCTGGGACACCTCCAGGGATGGGCACTCCAAACCCCCCTGGGCAGCTCCTCCCAATCCCTGAGCACCCTTTCCATGGGAAAATTCCTGCTGGTGTCCACCCTGAGCCTGCCCTGGCCCAGCCTGAGGCTGTTCCCTCTCCTCCTGTCCCTGTCCCCTGGAGCAGAGCCCGACGCCCCCGGCTGTCCCCTCCTGTCAGGAGTTGTGCAGAGCCACAAGGTCCCCCCTGAGCCTCCTTTTCTCCAGGCTGAGCCCCTTTGCAGCTCCCTCAGCCTCTCCTGGGGCTCCAGCCCCTTCCAAGCTCCCTCAGCCTCTCCTGGGGCTCCAGCCCCTTCCCAGCTCCCTCAGCTGCTCCTCCTGGGACTGACTCCCAGTGAGTTTCTATCTCAGAATTAATTTATCAAAACCTGTTTTTTTAATCTTATTATGCCTTGGACATGTTGCTCAGTCCTCATGAAGTTTTAAGTTGTGAGTTGGTCAGAAACAATTTTAATTTACAGGCACAGAGGTTGAGATCCGCACTCCTGCTTTCCTTGGTGTTGCACACTGAAGGCAAAACATTTGATGTTTTTATGATGCTTTCCTTAATCAATTTCTATGTTTTTCTCCTTCTCTCACATAATAGGAATTGCTTTTACCACACCATTAAGAGCAGATTGCAGGAACTCCAATTCCATCTGACATCTCCTGCCAGAACGAGACCCATCCTGATGTGCAACATCCATCGCTGTGGCGCAGGAACCCTTGGAACTGCCGGGTTGGCAACAGCGATTTACCCTTTGTACAAACTAATGGAAGATTTCCCCCCCCCCCTTTTTTCTCTTTTTCATTTTCTCCTCATTTCCTTTGCCCTGGGAATCCATCAGAACACCAGGCTGTGCTTTGGAAAGCACCAGGGGCGCTGTGCTGTCAGCAAATCCCTGCCCTGGGTATATTTAGACTGAGACATGCTGATTTTTTACTTTGGTGTCCCAAACAAGTCTCTGCTGCCTTGGTTGATGTCCAGAGCCAACTGCTGATCCCAGGGACAGCAGAATGGAGCTGGATTTTGTCCCACCTTTCTCAGTGCCACCTGTGTGGGGGTTACACAATGGGTACAATTCCACCTGCAAGTCCTTCCTTGGGGGTTGTGATGGGAAGGGGGGAAGGGCCCAGCTCAGCTGGCAGCGGGGCCCAGGTTTGGGCAGGAAAAGGATGGATTTTCCATGGCAGTGGGGTGTCAGGGTGAGGGGCAGTGCTGCTGTGGGCACCCCCGTGTGGGTTTGGGTGGCCTCGCTTTGGGGCAGTGCCATCTCTGGGTTTGGCTTTGTCCCCACCAATGGAAACGGGGCAGCTTTTGGGGCACATCAATTTGTCACAGGGAGGGCCATTTGCAGCTCTTGCTTTACCTTTTAAATGCTCTAGAAAGGGTTTAGACCTCAGGGTAAGTATTGTTCTAAGCGACTTTGAGTGGATGAAGGACATTTCTGCTGATGCCAATGTCCTGTGGAGCAGGTGAGCTGTCAGTAAGAAAGGACTTTGCACCATTTCCATTTGTTCATCCACCATCTCTTCACCATTTGGCAGAGATCTGAACAGTAACAGAAAACGATGCTTAGTAGGACGTTCCAGGTCCATTTTCACAGCAAGCCCAATGCTGTGCTGTCACAGCACGCTGCTGCTTAGGACAGATTTGCATCCAGTTTCCAATGCCTACGGCTGCAGTTGGTCCCTGCTGCGTGGTCAGAGGGCAGCCTCAGTGGCCGTGGTCCCCAAAGCACCTGAGCTCCGTGGCTCCTGTGGCACAGGCACAGTTTGCCAGCAGGATCTTCATCCTAAAGCCTGCAGAGGCTGCTCATTGCCAAGGGTTGAGGTCAGCTACATGGAAATGCCCAGTGGTGCCAGCAAGACCAGGCCTAAGGCATAGATTAGGACTTATTAAATAGGACTGTTTATTAAGCAGACAGAACAACGTGCAGAGCCATCATCTCCTGAGTTCACGTATCACAGAATCCTAGGATGGTTTGGGCTGGAAGGGGCCCTAAAGCCCATCCCATCCCATCCCATCCCATCCCATCCCATCCCTGCCATGGCAGGGTCACCTCCCACTGTCCCAGGCTGCTCCCAGCCCTGTCCAGCCTGGCCTCGGGCGCTGCCGGATCCAGGGGCAGCCACAGCTGCTCTGGGCACGGAGGGAGCCGATAGAGGCGAGTCTCAAAGGCGCTTTCCAGGCTTCCGATCCCGCAGCGTCCAGCACCAAACCCCCGCCTTGGCTTTCCCACGCGGCCCTGCCCCGGCAGCGCGGGAGAGGAGGCTCGTCGGCCCTGGGCGCTTCCGCCGTCCCGCGGAGGCGCCCGTTCCCTTTCTCGTTCCCGCTCCCGTTCCCGTTCCCTTTCTCGTTCCCGCTCCCGTTCCCTTTCTCTTTCTCGTTCCCGCTCCCGTTCCCTTTCTCGTTCCCTTTCTCGTTCCCGCTCCCGTTCCCTTTCTCGTTCTCTTTCTCGTTCCCGCTCCCGTTCCCTTTCTCGTTCTCTTTCTCGTTCCCGCTCCCGTTCTCTTTCTCGTTCCCGCTCCCGTTCCTTTTCCCGTTCCCTTTCTCGTTGTTTCTCGTTCCCGCTCCCGTTCCCTTTCTCGTTCCCTTTCTCGTTCCCGCTCCCTTTCTCGTTCTCTTTCTCGTTCCCGCTCCCGTTCTCTTTCTCGTTCTCTTTCTCATTCCCGTTCCCGCTCCCTTTCTCTTTCTCTTTCTCGTTCCCGCTCCCGTGTGGGCCCCTCAGGCCTGCCCCGCCCCGGCCGCGCCGCTCCCGCCATGCCCCGCGCGCCGCCCGTGCCCAATGGGCAGCGCGGAGCTCCCCGGGGGGCGGGGCCGGGCGCGCCGGGGCCGCGCCCCTTCCGCGAGCGCCGTGACGCCGCGGCGGGCGCAGCGCGCGTGCGCCTGCGCGTGCGCGCGGCGGGGGCGGGCGGGCCGCGGCGGGGCCTGGCGGGCGCGGGGCGGCGGCGGCGGGGCCGGGCCGGGCGGGCGGAGCGGAGCGGCCGCCGCGATGGAGCCCGACTCGGTCATCGAGGACAAGACCATCGAGCTCATGGTGAGTCACCCCCGGCCCCCGCGCTCACCCTCCCGTCCCCTGTCGCCCCCCCCCGGCGCGCCCGGCCCGCGGGGTCCGGCGCCGCCTCTGCGGGGGCTGTGCCGGGCCCGTGCTCGGCCCCGGCCCGGCCGCGCTGTCCCCGCGGGGAGATCCGCTCGCTCCCGCCTCCGCCGCGCTCCCGCGGCCCGCCCGGGGCGCCACGAGCGCCTGCGTTTCATTGAAAATAAATAAATAACTACAACTGACCCTCGCGGGAGGCAGGGCCGGGCCGGGCCGGGCCGGGCCGGGGGCGCGAACCGAAAGCGAAATGCCCCGGGCGGGAGGGCTCCGGCTCCAGCCCCTCCCGGGCCCGGCCGGACCCCTCCGCGCCGCCGGGGGCGGATCAGACCCCGCCGGGGAGGCTCGGGGCCCCGGGCCGGGGCAGCTCCGGTGCTGCAGCTCCGGTGCAGCACACTCGGAATTGCCTAACGAGACCTAACTGGTGTATTGGTTATACTCCTCATTAACGCTTACGCCGCTAAATTCGCGTTCGTGGAGAAGCAGTCAGGTGGGAGCAGTAGAAAGAGGTGTTGATTTTTTTTTTAATATAAACAAATTAGATCTCTATAGGCAAATATCAGAGGCCCCTCGTTTTACTGCATTTAGGCATGAATAAAATTTAGTTAGGAGCTGAGAGAGAATAGTAATCGGTAAATATCTACTAATTTATTTGTTATAAGTATGATTGCTTTTTCTCCTAAGCGTAATTTGCTCTCACATACAAAATTTCATACAGTTCTCCAGAACTTAGGGGCAAAATGCAAATAATTTCCCTTTAAGGCACTCTGAAGGTGAGCTGGGTTCAGTGGAGACATAAATGTATTTTTTAGCCAGTGGAGTTGTTGCTAAACTACCTGATCCAGAAAATATGAGCTTTCTTAAAGTGTGCTATCTGGTCTCAAAAAGCAGAAATAAAATGAAAAAGGGGAACCTGCAAAGCCTTTGTGTATCTTTCATTGATTTTACTGATCACTGAGGGCAGGGGCTTAAAAGCCGTTCCTAGGGAGCCTCCTCCCCCGTGCACTTGCCCTGGGAGGCATCAGAGCCATCGGTGCCCTCAGCAGGGAGGGCAAGGCTGGGGCAGCTCTGTGGGGAACCGGCTCAGGACCAGCCTCCCAGAGAGATGCCTCCTGAGTTCCCGGGAATTGTGCTCTGGTGGCTTTTTTCTTCCGTGGAACAGTCACCAACACTCCTCAGCTCTGGCTTCTGTGAGGTGCTCAGGTAGCATTTGGAGCTGGAAGGTTTGGCTCCCTCAGTGTTCAAAAACCACTTTTTTGTGTTTTTGCAAGTGCTCTCCCATTTTAGTGTCTCCTCTTTGCGGCCACGTTGTATCAGGAGGAAGCAAATGGGACTTCTGCTGATGAGTGTTGTATCCTCCACTTGCTGGAGCTGGGAAATGTGCTAATCCATGCAAATATCAGTGGGGTTAGTAGGAGTTTCAGTATGTAGTAGGAGGTTTTAGACATACACTTTTCTCTCTTTCATAAGAAAAGGATAAATATAAAAATTGAGTAAGATGAACAATTAATTCTGTGATTTCCAGGAGAAAATGGTGCTCTTTACAATGAAGTTGAATTTAATGTTAACTTTAGTGGAGGCTTGCACGGGATCACTTGTGTTTGAGTGGAGATGTTTCCCTAAAAGCATTGAAAATCACTCCTAAATGCAGATGTGGAGGTTTTGTCTTCTGATGTGGTGCAGAAGGGGAGATTCTCCAGGAGATTGGTTTGACTCCACAGGGCAGAAGCTGTTTGGGCTGAGTTCCCTGTTGGGGATTTCTTTGTGATCTGGAAACGTGGGAGTCAGTGCTGTGGCAAACATCCCAACCCCAGGATCTTTCCTGCCTGGCAGGCTTAGGGGGATGCTGCTCTTTTTAAGAGTGTTCCACATTCCTAAAAGCAGATGTTTTATACCTCTCCTTGATCAGGGAGATGGGGTTTGGTGCATTGCTTCCCTCCAGTGCCAGGGATGAATCTGTAGTAAATACAGGAGCAAATGTGTGATCTGAAAGTTCTGAGGAGCAAATACACTGTAATTCTGAGGGGCTGATAAACAAGAGGTAATGTGTCAACATGTTAATTGCACGTAAGTTTCAGAACAAGCTGCTCTAGCCCTCAACTGTGCCTTCTCTGGATTGATCATTTGCATTTATTTAAAGGAAAATCATTCATGGAAATAATACTGTTCTATTTTTAAGGCTGGAATCTCAGAGAAATATTTCAACATTTCAGAGTGACAACTTTGATTTGCTGTGTGAAGTTTTAGTGAGTATTCCCAAGCCGCTGTGTCCCTCAGATCAGCTGAAGGCTTCCCGTGCTGTGTGCTGCTTCTGTGGATCCTGCCCTTAGTCATTCCCAGGGGGATGAGCATTGAGTGATGCCTTTCCACAGCTTCCACGTGCAGGTGGTGCCCACCTGGACGGGTGGGACACCCCTGAGCTTAACTGGGACTGCCTGGTTTGCCCAGGCTGAGGCTCACGGTGCCTGGCAGGGCTGGGGTGGTTCAGTCGTGGGCTCAGAGAAATGCTGGGTGTCAGCAGGCGACTGAGGAGTGAGGAGGTAATCCAGAACAGATGGAGGGCCACTCATTGAAAGGGCTCTTTCTGCCCCTCATTTTGGTTTTCTCAGTGAAAATAGATAACTGTGACCTTTTTGCTCCTTTAAAGAGCCAACTGCAGTGCTTTGTGAAGTTTTTGTTACCTGCAGATCTGAGTTGTGTATAAAATCTGTGTTCAGTTGCAACAACCCTGTGATGTGCATTTACCTTCAATATGTGCTAAAAGCCTGTGTTCTTAATTTTCCCAGGAAGCTTTCCATAATTGTTATTTAGTGTTACCAGCAGCTTTCACAGTGTGGGGGGTGTTAGCTGCTTAGGTTGTACTGAGGTGGTTGTAACAGAATACATCAGTGTGGCACGCAGTTTGGGAGGCTTTTTATACATTTGTGGGGTGAACTGTGCACTATGAGATGTGGATGGCATAACAAAATAAATCTGCTGCTCCCAGGCTCCTGAACCCACCAGCCACCTACGCGAGATGGCTCCTGAGCAGGAATCCAGCTGTGTGGAAATTCTCCCACTGACTGAGCTTATGCCCCTCATGTTTCACTGTGGCCTTGCTGCCCAAGCTGCTCAATAAACACAGGTCCCTGTGCTGGCAGGTTAAATTCAGCATTCAGTGCTGTGTGGTAGGAGCATGAAAAGGTTTGGGAAAGGCCATGCCTGGGAATAAAATGGGCAAGCACTTGTTCACACTGCTAACATTTGTATCTTGGAGTTATATATTTGAAAATAATCTTCCTAACACATGGCCTTCAGTGTCTAGAATGGTTCTGTCTGGCTCTCCTAACAGTGTCCAGTGTTTAAGCACCTCAGTAAATAATAAAGGAGGAATTATAATTGAATATCTAGAATGGTTCTGTCTGGCTCTCCTACCAGTGTCCAGTGTTTAAGCACCTCAGTAAATAATAAAGGAGGAATTATAATTGAATATCTTGCCAAGAATCTTTCTGTTTCTCCTGGCAGGACTTTGATGTGAGGTGGAGGTGTTCAATTCAGAGGTTCCAGTCTGAGAAGGAAGCGTTTCACACAGGCCTGCCTGAGCAGCAGCAGCTCCTGCTGTAAATCACTCCAGGGGCACTGAAGTTCCTTGGATTACTGCAACTGGACATGGTTGTGCCCCTAAACTGTTTAAAGCTTAAAATGCAAAATAAATCCCAACATTCTGCTTGGAAGCTAAAATACAGCTGCTGTATATATATCTCAGTAGGGCTATAGTGCTCTGGCTTTTTTCTTCCCTGTCTCAGTCATTGCAAGCCAAGCAGCCTGTTGGATTTGTGGGATTTTTTTTTTTTTTTCACCTACTCTTGGAGGAATCCTTCAAAGAGTTGACTTTTGTAGTGACACGGATACAGGCAGTGATCATCTTTGCAGCTGAAACAAAGGAGGTACTGTTCTAGCTGAAATGTGACTGGCTCTTAATTGAAGCCTGGGAGTAGATGGAGTGTTAGTAAGGCATTTGTAAACCTGTGTGTAACCTTGATACGCTTTCTTCAGCAGGATAACGATCTGTTTGCTTTGCTGGTATCTTTTTTTAATCTTCAGTAGCTAAATGAGCAGAGTTGAGAGCTGCATGTTGGACAGTAAAGCATGCAGGGTTTCATACATGGGGAAAAAGGCAATGGCTGGAGCAGACAGCTAAAGAGGTGGTGGTGGGATGGATTTGAGGAAGGCACAGCCTTGGGATGAGCCTTGGGGCAGGGGATGTGAGGTGTGTGCTGCTGCCAGGTTCTTGGAATGATAGTCCCGTTTCAGAGAGTGCATTGCAGAGGAAGGATGCAAAACTGAAGAGAAGAGATTGCTGTGACTTTGGCAGCGGTGCAGAAAATGGGAAGGAAGAGCTTAAGAACATGAATTAGAGCAAGGCAACTGTACTCAGAGCCAGTGGAGTGGTGAAAGGAGGGAAGTGGACAAAGGGGTGTGGAAAGCTTTATCTTTTGGGAAGGTTAGCTGAAGCAATGGCCTGACTGGGGAAATGAGATGGCAGAGGAAAGGAGGCTATGAAGATACAGAAGTGTGTAAAGTTATCTGAGGTTTGTGATGATGGTGGCAGTAGCCATCAGATTATTCAGGTGAAGGAAAGCTGCAGATGTGACAGTTGTGGGGGAACTTCTGAAACTAAATTGCTTTTGGTTCTCAATGAAAGGGTGTTACCAATTCTTGGGGAGACTGAGCCCTGGTGTTTCACCAGAGGCTTTTAAAACCTCATTCCAGACTCAGAGATTTCTCACCTCACAATGCAGTTACATTTTCTAACATGACAGAGTTCTCCAAGCTCTGCCTGGTGCTCAGCTAGTGAGGTGCAGCAGCGGAAGTTCCCTGCAGTCTGGAACATGTGCAGGGCTCCTCTGGGTGAGCGTGACCGGGCAGCTTTTGGCTCCACGGGCTGCCCCACAGCTCTGCCCGGGGGCCAGGAGCTCCCGGAGTAAATCCCTGTCCAGGTGTCCGTGTGGAACGAGATCCCGTCTCTGCAGGCAGCTGCTGTGGGTGCAGCTGCCCTCTCTGAAGTGTTCTGGGGTTGCTGCTTTGAAAAGCCCATCTGCCTTTGCTGCTTGTCAGACAGTGCTGTCTGTGTCCCTCAGGATACAGAGCTTTGAGCACTGCTAAGATTCGGGTCACTGAGGAGTGCTGTGAGCAGCATCGCAGCAAAACAACCTGCCTTGTTACAAGCTGTACCCTCAGAGAGACCTGGGCATGTTCTTTGAAGGATGGATGTACCTTTTCATTTCATTTCATGTTTTCTAAAACGCCTCTGCTGCTTGTTAAATCAGCTTGCCGTATGTCTCTGCGTGTGCTGAGTTTATTGCCTTGCAGTTTAGAGGTCGCGGGTGCTTTGGCATTTCCAGTTGCCTGTCCCTGGGCAGCTCGGAGTGCTTGTGCAGCAGTGTGCTCGGGGAGATTGCTGATGGCTTTCAGATGAAATGGATGTTGCAGCAAATGTGCCAATGCGAGAGGAATGATGTGTGGGAGAGAACAAGGGACTGTGCTTATGAGAGGGCTGCTCCATGACAAGGAATTTTTTTTGTTGCAGGGCAGAAAATTAATTGAAGGGAAATGAGAATATTGACTGAGTTGTTTAAATTAATGCTGATGGGTAACAATTCTTTCCTTCTAGCTTTTTCCTTGGGCGACGTCTTCGTTGTACGGATGCCACTATTTATGTTGTTACATAATCTGATTTCGTGATTTGATTTTTATGGCATCATTATTCACAGAAAATCCACTTTTTCTGGAAATTCCCTTCCTTCCCTAGTTTATTGATGTATTTATGAGCTCAGTGGTGTGACATCTGACAGCCCACTCCGTTTTCCTGTACCACTTCCACACATTTCCCAATATGAGCAATGCATGACCAAGAGCGGATAATGCAAAAATAACTCAATGCCATTGGTGTTTTAACAACGAAAAGCACTGACTCTTTCTGAAAACTTAATTTGCTTCTCATGCAGGCTAAATTAACAATGGGAACATTTGAAGGCATGTTGTTTCTTTGGTGCTTTGTTAATCCACACCCCTGCAGGACTTGCATCCTTGTACTTACACCCCAGGAAATTAACAGTTTTGTGTGGGATCAAAGAGTAGTTCAGCTTCCTGGGCCCATTTGTAGGATGAATACAGATGGAAATGTGTAAGATGTAGGTAGGGACCTGCTTGCTAGGAATAGGGAGTGATGTGTTTTCTGGGTAAAATGACAGAAAAAGCTTTTTGGGTCAACTTCAAGCTGTTGGCAACACTACAGAATTATGGTTTACTCATGACTTAGAGGAGAAGAGGAGAATCACTATATATATATATATAAATATATATATTCAGTGTTACAAGTTTGCTCTGAGTTTCATTCTGTTGAGGAGTTCTTGAATGTGGAGTTTTGGTACAAAAGTTGTGCCAATGTACACTGTTTGCCTTTTTGAGAGGTGTGAGCTCGTGTATTTCAGCATGGTTTGCATGATGGGGCTGTTCTCAAGTCTTCCAACCTTTGCAGTGAAGCCAATTTCTGATTTTCAGACAAAAATGCCTAAATCTCTTTGAAAATCTATACTCAGAATTTGCAAAACTTAGTAAGTTCCAGCTTGGACTTGATAGAGAATCTCATTGGCAATTCTCTTAGGGCAGGGGAGGACTAGCCAGGGAAACTTGTTATTCAGGCTGTCTCCAGCACACCGGTCCTTCTGGAGACAAAAATCAGACCTGAGCTGTTACACTTGCAAATAATGTTAAGGTTTGGCTTCCTGGAGAAATGCCTCTCCTTCCAGCACCCTGCTGGCTCTGCAGTGACTTGGCAAATCAGTACATTTATATAATTTGATAGCTGGCTTCTTGCTGAGCTATGTTGTACTCTGAAAATTCTGAGTCATATGCCTTGACATCCTAGCACTTTCCTTGGCAGCCTTAAAAATCATGCATTGGACATGGTACTGGGCCTACAGCGCTGCTTTGTCCTTGAAACACTGCCCTGGGATTGACTGCCTTTGCCAGTGGCTGGAAAGCAGGAAATCACCCCACCATGAAGATGCTCCTTTCTTTAAGGAGCTGTGGGCAGTCAGGGACAGTCCTCTTCTCATGGAAATGGTTTCTTGGCGCAGTTGAAGACAGTGGCAGTTTTTCCACCCTTCTGTGAGTTGCTGGAGATTGAGACGTGGGCCACAGCAGTGGAGGCTGAGGTTCAGCTCTCTGGAGGGGCTGCAGAGCAGAGAGGGTGAGAGGGGGTGGTGATGAGTTCCTCTGGGGATGTTGGAGCATTGTGTTCTCACTGCTGGCAGGGGAAGCTCCGTAGGCCATGGCCCAAAGTTTTTGAAGCTGCTGGTGGAAGTTGCATGGTTTGGTCTCTGTAGGCTGAGCTTTCTGTTGCACGTGGAGTGTGAGTGTTCTGCAGACCGCATCTTCTCGGAGGTGTCACTTTTTTAGCTGCTTTAAAGTAGTCACACTCTCACTGTGCTGCTGGCAGGACTGGCTGGAGGCCTTTTATCTCCCTGCTTAGCAAGAGGTGACAGTTCCTTGTCTCAGGAGTAGTGTACAGTGTCTTACTCTCTTCTGGCTCTAGATTGTTTTCCAGAGACACAGCAGTACTGCAAATGTACTGAATACAAGGCTGTTGTTTTGATCAGGAGTGTCTTGACAACTCCATCTTTGTGCTGCAGACGTGTAAGGCAAATGAGGTCATTTTGAGCCTGGAAACAGGGAAATAATCATTGCAGTAAAGTGCTTTAGAGGATGTTTATAGCAGACCAGGAGAACTGCATCAGGCTGTTGTGCAAACCTGTGTTCCTGGAGCAGGCCTGCAAAGTGTGAGCTGGGGTTGAAGCTTCAGGACTCGCTTTGTTATTTGTGTTGTAGCTTCTTCTCTTCTTCCTTAATCTTAGCAAAGTGAGCTGTACCCCAAAACACTTGCTTGGGTGACCCAGGGTAAGGGAAGGAGCAATTTCTTGTCTGTAAATGCGTTTCTCTGTCTTAGATCCACCAATCCGACAGCCCCACTAACGTAGTTGGTCCCGGGCTGGGCAGGTGCCTGGGCTGCCTTGTCTCTAACAGCATTAGCAGTAATTGGGATTTCGTTCAAGAAAGAAGTAGATACACCAAGCTGAAGATGATTGGCTGCTCTCTTTTAACAGACAAGTCTGAGAAGGAAAACCCATTCGAATCCCCTTTCATTCTGGATTGGTGGATCTGAAGCCCAGAAACAAAGTTTCAGGTAAGAAGTCACCCTGTACTATATCTTGCTGCTTCTGCTTAGATGAGTTTGTCCGCACATTCAGTCCCTCGCTTTAACTGCTTCATGTCCCCCAGGTGTTAGGGCACAGGGAATCAGCTGCTGAGCTGAGTCAGACAGGGCATGGCCAGGAGATACTGGAGGGAATTGCCAGTGTGCTGTGGAGCACAGGCCTGGGAGCACGAGGTGAACTTCTGTGTGTGCGGGAACGGGCACAGAGCCATTGGCTGCCACAACCTGCCTTTGGAAGGGGAGAGCAGTCTTGCCAGTGACTGTCTTGGGCTCCCTGTGGAGTTCAGGGGGGTCCCAGCTCTGAGTTCAGTCCCTGTCCTCTGATGGATCCATCAGAACTGGAGAGAACTTCTCTGGTTATTCCTAGGACAATTTCCTGTAGCTTTTCCTGCTGAAATGCCATTTGAAATTCTGCTGTGGGCAGCACTTGGAGTCAGTGTCCCAAACCCTTCCTGAGCTGTCAGTGTGAAGGTTTGGCCCAGCTGTTTTGGGACAGGTGTAGGACAGGGGTGGCAGGCGGAGCCTCACAGTGACACTGGGTTTATTTCAGAGTAGGGGAGAGCCATTGTACTTGGAGTCACATTCCTCTGAGATTTGGGATGCCTGCAAAAGGCTACAACAGGTTGTCTTGGAGATGGGTTTGGAAGGTGTTTGTGTGCCTCAGAAGGCAAGCTGGGTCCCTGGCTGGCAGGAAAATAAAATAATGGAAGTTCAATATTGTATCTGGTGTGATTGGGAGAGCTGCACCCCCCAGTGCCCAGCTTTACTGTAAGCTAGTGCTTTGATGGACTTGGCAACATATTTCTAAAGTCACTGTGAAACAATGTACCTGGATTCCTGTGGACAGTAACAGCAGTAATGCTCAGCCTTTGTGTGTTCTCCTTTGTAGGCAGTTACTGCAGTGAATGTGAGGCCTCAGTATTTAACCTCCTGTAGCAGAAACTCTGTAGGCGCTGTTGATCTCGTGCATGGTTTTAATTCTGCGTTTGTTTTGCTGGTGTGGTATTTTGTGCCAAAGTTATATTTGAATTTAATTGACAAGTGCATTTATAATAAATTGTGCAAAGGGTGCTGTTGTTTCCTGGTTTGATTTTTTGAGTGGTTGAATTTTATTTGGTTAGGGTGGAGAAGTCTGTTTTAGTGTGACTTTTAAATAAACCGGAGGGGGAATCTAAGGGAAATACTCATTAACCTTAGACTGACACATTTCTTGCATTCTCATCTAGTATCAAATTGAATTTGTTCCGCACAGACATCGGACTCACTTTGAAGTTAAAACTGTGAAATAATGTCCTTCTGTGGAATATTTGCTGTTTAGGGTGTGCCTTTTTCTAAAATGAGAGAACAGGGAGGCAGAAGCAAACTTTAGTGATGAAAACTGAAAAGAGGAAATAATTTAAAATACACTGAGCAGGGAAAAAAAGAGGAAGCATAAATGAGTGCTCCTGCTGATCAAGATCCTCAATGTTATTTAATATTGCTTAACTTTTGGAAACATCAGGCAGCCCTACAAAGGCAGCAGTAGAGCTGAGCAGGTTGGAGGCTTTGCTCTTGCCTGTGTTTTGAATGTTACATTTCAGCAAGTGCAATGTGAGGCAGCTCTCAGAGCTGTGGCAGTGTTCCTGTGCAGCCTGGGGTGTGCAGCCCTGCCTGGGAATCCTGGGTTTGTTCCTGGCAGCCCAGCCTCCACAGGCATCGGAACTTGTCGATGCTTCCACCCTGCCTTGGCTGTCCTAGGATTTATTGTTAGCTCTGTTAGGCCTCAGCCTTGAAAACCTAAGGGTCTGAGACAGCTTTGAACATGTTAGACAAGTTTAGCCACAGTTTTCCCTGTGTTTGACGCCCTGCAAGTTTCTGCTGTGTGATTTGCAGTGCTGGGTCTGTGTTGCCCTCTCAGGATTTTCCCTGAGCTGCTGGCTGGAGATGTCTGTAAGTCCCTGTTCTGCTGCAGGAGAGCAGAAGAAAGTGCTTTGCTTTAGAAATGGCCTTTTTAGTGTAACACAGGGGATGTTAGTGCTGAAAGGTGTATCACACAACTGCAGGACTTGGGGTGTATGTACATAAAGGAAGCAAGGGCTAATCTAAATGCTGTGTATTTTGGAAAATTGAGATTATTTCAGTTAATGTTCAGAGTGACTTATGCAAACATCTTAGGATTTTCTCCCAGTCCTTTGTATCTTCTTGAAAATGAGCTGCTGAATCTCATGAGTCTTATCCTGATTAATAAATTATAATGGGGTAAGTTGGTTATTCTATTCAAAGAAAGCATTTAATCTTCTCTCCACTGAACCCATATTCTTTTGTAGCGTTGACTGTGTGTAGCAAACACACGCTTTGATCTTCAGGAGCAGAGGGGGACAGCGTTATCCATCAGCCTCCTGTGAATTCAGTGTCCTATCTAGAGCATCGCTTTGGTAATAAGGAGAATTTCTCTGATCAATTCTTTTCCCTTGTCTTGCTTTAAATTTCCTCATTCCTCACTTAGTGTTTTTCCCCAGATGCAAGAGCTTACTTGCAGATCTCGAATGGCTGTTGGAAGGTTGTTCCATTGAGCAGTTTTTATTGTGAATGGCAATGATTTGGCTAAATTGATTTTCCTAATGGCACTGTGACTCAGCTATTGGTTACCTATTTTTTTAGAATAATCTGATAGCAGTAAAAGAAGAGTCAAAAAATTTTCACAAATTAAAATGAGTTTTCCGCTCTGTGGGTATTTATTTATGAGAAATTCATTTTTGCATTTGTAGCTCATGGAAGGACAGAAATAAATGCAAGAGTAAATTACATCTAAAACAACTTTGTTGACCTGGGAGTCCAGTTCTGCTGAAATTGAAGCAGATTGCTGGAATGCACATGTAAAACTCCCTGGAGTGTGGAAATGTGTTGTATGGATGGTGCTCCAACAGCCTTCCGAATCCCCCAGGCCCAGTGGGGTTGCATTTGGCCATGGGGAAGGTAGTGATGTGATGGCACTGATTCCAACAGACTTGTGTGGAGCACGTGGGCACAGGGCATCTCCCCGGGCACAGCCTGGCTCTGGGGCGGCAGCAGGAGGAGTCCAGAGTGCTCCTGTTGGTCAGGCACTCATGTCTGCGCCTCCAGGGATGTGCAGGGACCATTCCCTGCCAGCCGCGCTGTCCCTGGGGGAGCTGGTGTCCCCGCTCCCTGCATGTCCCACCCAGTGTTCACACAGACCCTTGGATGTTCTGCTTCCCCACCTGTGCACACTCATTCCCAGCCCAGGGCTTCTCCACTGCTCTGCTTGGCACTGTTTGAAGCCTGAACAGGAAAAGCACCAGGTCACATCTGGAGGAAATCCCAGCCTGCAAACCGGGAGGGAGTTGGAGTTGGCTGCTGTTCCTGCCGAGTGTAAAATACTAATGAAGGCCTTGAAACAGTGTTGCTGCTCATATTTTTTTATGTCTTGGTGTGGTTAATGGTGATTTTTGAGGAGATCTGAGCTTGTCATTAAGTTGGAGGTGAGAGCATAAGGCTTTCCCGATTGTCTGACTGCCCTCAAATCCAAGTTGGCTTTTCAGAGCACCTCTTGGGCTGCATTAAACTGAGCCCCCAGCCATGGAGAGGGGTTTGATTAGCACCACTTACCCATAAAATTATCAGTATTAAGTGTTGGTGGAAATAAATAGCAATTGTGTTCGTCCAGGCCTAAATCAAAGTAAACTAATCAGGAAATCACCAGTTTTGAGTAGCATGTGAGTTTCTTATTGATAAAAATCTGAAAAAAAAAATTGACAGTGAAGGTTGGGGTTATTTGATTGTACCTTTTTTGCATATTTTTACCTTAAGACCAGAATATCCCAAGCTGTAAACACACCAATCAATTTGGATTCCCTAAATTATCTTGTATAAATAAAATGAATGCAGTGAAAAAATCTGAGGTCGTAATTTTAATATTTTATAAAACTTGCAGCATAAGTCTGGGTTATGTAAATGCTGTCAGTCTTGGTTAAGACACTGCAGTATTGCCATGCCTGGTTTGCAAAGGTGTTATAATTCAATCAGAAATACAGGCTATAGGCATTTCTTGAGCAATTTAATGGGCTTTAGAGGATAAATGTGTGAGGTTTTTTTAAGGGATACAAAAGTGTGAGGATTTCTGTGTGACAGTATCAGATGCACTGAAAGAAACGATTTCTGGGCATGTTACACTGCTTTAACCAGGCCATGTTGTAACTTGTAACCAGATAAAGGAAAACTTTGGATAGTTCAGGGCCCCAGAGGGTGTTTTTTTTACCTCCCTCCTAAAAGTTCCCAGCTACAAAGTTGGTTTATTGGATGCACACTTCTGTGTGCTTTGCTAGTAATATAAGAAGTTCTTAACATTTGAATTTTAAAGACATTGAAGCATCTTCCCTTTTTACTGAGGATTTCCATGTTTCTCTGGGAATGCAGCATTTTGTATAGGCTGCTTAAATTTGAGATTTAAGATTGAAGCATAAAGCTTGAAATGTAATTCCTGGGGCTAGACCACCAAAGCAGTTCTTTGTGTATGGAATTAGCATCAATCATCTAATAATAAAATGAGAGTGCGAATATTTGCAAGCACAAGGCATTGAAGAGATCAGAATGAGTTTCTATGTCAGTTCCCTCCTTTGCCCTGGGGCTCAAAGCCCCTCTCAGCACCTCCAGGTGCCCTCAGAATGTGAGCTCTGCATTGCGAATTACCTTATTCCTTAAAATCCGAGTTCAGGCCAAATTTCAGTCGGCCTTACCTTAACCTGTGCAGTTCTGATCTCTGTTCTCATTTAATTCTGTGCCCATTGGCCACTGGCACTTTCCCCTTCCCAGACTTTATTAAATGGTGCTGCACCTCCCTGGGCTCCTGGCAAAAGAAGGAGCAGTGCAAGGTGAAGCCTTTGGAACATTGTTAAGCTATTATTCACGACAGGGTCAAGCAATAACATGTCAGGGAAGCACACAAATATTTGCACGTTCCTGTTTCGGTGTGAAGTGGGACACAATATTTAATTTGTAGCATTGTGCAATAGCAGTGCTGCAGCTGAGTGTCCAGGGAGGTTTTCTAAAGCCTTTCATGCAGGGTTTCGTAATGCTGTGAAAAGGTTTTTGTGTGACTTAACCTTGGCATGGAAATGGCCTTGGTGTCTAATGCATTTTCAATGAAATTTTAGAAAATGTTCTCAAGTTAGCTGTTTTTCTCTTAAGCACTTAAAATTCAGTTTATTAAGCTAGAGTAGTTCCTAAACTCCCCCACATAATAACCTCTAAACCAGTGATTTTTAGCTTCTAATTTGTGGGCATCTACAGGTGCAGATTCATTATAAACATTATACATGGCTTTTTACACCAGATCTGAACATCTCAGGAGAGGAGTTTGCTGTGTTTTTTGTCAATGACTTTTGTTAAGTCACGTGAGCAAAGTGACTTTTTTTTTTAAATCAGGCCTCTGTGTTTAAAATTGTTTTTGGGCTTTAATCAACACCTGCAGAAATACCCTGAATTTTGCTGGTTCAGTATTGCAGAACCACCATGAAGGTATTGTCCTAAATAGGAACAAAGAATGAAACAGATTGGAAAGGGAGTTTCTTGAATTATACACTTATTTTTTAAAAACAGACCTATAAAAGTGTGTCTCTTCAGTTAGTGGGTTTTAACAGTACACCCCATCTCTTTTGAAAATATGAAAACCTCTTTTTTTTGGCGTCTTCTTGAAGTTAAGGTAGTTTCCCTGTTGTCATTGGTTGACTGTCTTAGAAGTGTTCTGGGAACTAAATTTCCAGTGTTAGTGTGAGGACCTGTCAAAAGTTAAGTAATGCAAAGTAATGACAGGTATAGTGGAGTAATTACTTTATAGCTAAATCCCATTTCTCTGAACATTAAATAAACTTTTAAAAACTTTTAGTAATTGAAAACTATGGGTTTGTTTTACTATTAATGAAAGAATAATACAATAAAACATAGATACGACTATTTTTACCCCGTCCATAAGATACCTGCTCCCACTCTTGCCATGCCAAGTGCATAGCACAGGACATCCCTGTGGAATCAGCACCTTCCTGCTGGGTAAGAGGGAATTTCAATGTGTTTTGGTGCTGCTAGGGGCATTCTTGTGCTGGTCTTGCTGTAATTTCTCTCCTTAGCATGGGGATGAAAATAGCGGTGTTCCTTCTGTTTTATTCACAAGATATGAAACAAAAAAAAAAGTTTTTTACCCTTCAGGTGCTCTGGGCTCTCTCCCCCTCCTTGATCCTGGCACAAAGTGCTTTCCATGAGGCTTCACCTCCAGTTATTCCACTTTCAGCTTTGACCTGTGTGGGGCTTTTCTTTTAAAGTTTTGGTGTCTGTTGTAACTAAATTGGAAGCCTGTGTGGAAAATAGTGAAAGCTCAGTCTGTGCCAAATATTGCAGCTGGGTTTGTGCACTGCTTGATGCTGAGGAATTGAATCCTTTTCCCTAACTTTATCTGGTGTATGTACTGCTCTGGCCTTAAAAGGAACTGGGAAATAATATTGGGGAGCTGCAGAAGCTTTGGGGAGTCTGTCTGTATCAAATTTCTTCAGCTTCAGAAAAGAAAGAAAAGGGATCTCCAAACTTTTCCTAACTTCTCATGTCAGCAGTGGGGAATTTGGTAGTTAAGTTCAGGTGGCGGGATGAGTAGTAAATGCCGCCAGGGGATGATTCGGCTTTAGGGATATCTTCAATTATAATTCCAGCATTTTTCTGCAGTTCATTAGGATTCCTCGATTAAGCAGAACTTGGTCATGCAATTTGAACTTAGCTAAGTGTTCCTCTCTAAAATGTGCTCCCATTGTCAGGTTGTCTGTGCCAGTGCAGAATAAAGAACCACAGTTTGTTTGAGCAAGCTGAGACACGGGGGACTGCCAGACCTTAATTCCCAAAGCTCCTCCAGGTGGATTCTAAAGCCTTGCCGCCCCAGTGGCAGCTCCTGGCCTCCTGTCCCCAGCGGGACTGTGCAGGGCACAGCTGGGCAGGGATTTTGGCCAGGCTGGGTTGCTGGGTGAGGCCTCTGCCCCAGAAGCTCTGCTGTGGGCAGCAGCATGGGTGAACTAAAGCTCTCCTGCTGCTGGGAGTCATAAAACGTTCAGCTGGGCACTAAAGCCACGAGGTTACGGAGTGGGAAAAGGAGCTCAGGCTAGTGGGATGGCTTGTCCTGGGCAGGCCAGAGGGATGGCTTGTCCTTGATTGCTGCACAGGATCTTCAGTGCTTATTTTACCCTGGCGCTAACTGTGATGAATGTAGAAATAACATAGATAAGTACCCACGTTAACATACTAATGAGTTGCCTGCCTTGAGTGATTTGTTGTGGCATCTAACTGCTTCTTCTCTTCCTTCCTTTTTGTCACCCTGCAGTGTTCTGTGCCAAGGTCTTTGTGGCTAGGCTGCTCCAACCTGGTAGAGAGCATGTGCGCACTGAGATGCCTGCAGAGCATGCCCAGTGTCAGATGTCTCCAGGTGCCTTTCTTCTTTCTTGTTGTAAATGTTATGCTGTTGAACTTGTGTTAAACTCTCAGGACTCTGTTTAATCAAATTGTTTAGTCTGCTAAATGTTTTTTGTGCATCCTTTTCTGAAATCTTCTACTTAACTGCATTGTAGGAGTGACTCTTCAAGGGCTTTCTGTGCAGTAGGGCCGGGGGGGAGTTGTGTTTTATTGCCTGTATACTGACGTTGTGATACAGTAGCATAGTTCTGCATGTTGCCTGCTACGTTTTGCTTTCTCGTTTAACTTAAAAATAACATAATGAGCTGTGCCATTTCTCTTAAATTGCAATGAACTGACCAACCTGTGATATTTGTGTGATTTAATTTAGAAAGGATAAGCTTTTTATTGCCTTCAAAGCGTGGTTCTGGGTGTAGCCTTACCTTAGTCTTTGCACGTGTTTGAATGCAGAATAGTGAGCATGGAGTCCTGGGGTCTTTGGGTTGCCCTGTTAACTCAGTTTTTTAACTTTTAAGAAGTGAAGAACAAGGGATGGGGGAAGGGGGGTTGGTCTGTTTATAAAACCACTGAATCCTAAGTTATCTGTTGTTTTTCTTCTAGTAAGCTGTTGGAGCTAAGCCTGCATAACTTATAGATGGGGAATTGCTGCTTCATTGGTTTGGGAGGGGTTGAAAATGATTAAAAGGGAGCTTTTGGGACCAGTTAACAATTTTTCCCAGGGTATTCACCTTGGAAGGAAAATGCTGAACATGTGTAGTAACTGTGTGGCACTTCCCAAAGTGTTTCCGAATGTAACATTTTTCAGCAGAAAGCAAGGGTTATTTAGTGTTAGTCTGTTTGCATAAGAGCAGTATTCAGTGGTTCAAGTCTTTCATGTGTATGAAATGAGTAGTTAAAAGAAATTGCTTTTTTGTGAATGAAAATGAACAGCTGAGTTTTGTGTCGCTCCATTTGAGGTGAGCCACTGGAGAACATCAGTGTCTTACCTTAGAGAGTAAGCAGTTATTTCAAAACCTCTCTTCTCACCTACAAAATGTGGCTGCTTGAAACTCAGCAAATCTGAATTTCAGAACCAGAAATTCCTTAAAAATTTTTGTTAAAATATAAATCTCTTTTTCCATTTGAATGCTTTATGTTTACAATTTTGAAATAGTATTCAAAAAAGGACAAAAACTCATGTCCAAGACAAACTCATGGATGGATAATTCAGTTTTATAGAAATGAACAGTCTCATGGCCAAATAATGCTTATAGAAGAGTGCCTACAGCCATGCCAGGGCAGAGTCCCAGAGGTTTGGTGTCTGTCTTGGCAATATTTGCAAGCTACTTCTAATTTTGACAGGGTAGGATTGTTGGGGTGTCTGCAGGGCCAGGGGTTGAGCTTAGGTGATCCCTGTGGGTCCCTTCCAGCTCAGGATATTCCATGGTTCAGTGAAATACTGTGCCAAAATAAAGACTTTTTTCTTTTTAGTAAGATTTGATTGTTTCTGTAGAACTGCAGCCAGAAGAGGCTTTGAGACTTTTGGAAGTGTCTGTAAAGGATTATTTAAAAAAAAACAAACTTCTCCTTTTGAGGGTGAGTGACTCAGTGATGTCTGAAGGGGAATGTGGAAGCAAAAGTGGCACCAGCTGCTTTCTCCATTTATTATTTTTGACACTGTGGCTTGCCCTTCATTGTTTCCTGAACTCTAAGCCCACATGGAAATCAGGTGGGACACAGGTAGCTGGAGCTGTTGGTTCTGTAGCACACATTCAGTTGGGGTGAAATGATTAATAGGAAGTGCTGGAAGGGAAATACAGAAGCTCTTGGTGATTCACAGAAGTTACCTGGGACTGTGTCTGTTGTGTGGGGGGTGTGTAGAGGAACCAGAACAGGCCACAAAGGGAGAAGCACAGTCTTCACTGGAGCCTTGGAGAATCTCTCCAGGAAGCTCTTACTCAGTCCTGGGGCTTTTTCAAACCTTTAGGCTTCAGCAGTCACCTGCCATCCACCCAAAGGAAGAAAGCAGGGATTAGGTTAGTTCTGCCTTTCTGTGAGGTTGTTAACAATCATCAGACCTAACAAGGCTGTTTAAAATCAAGCTGTAGCATTTCAGCAAGCTCCTCTGCCCACGAATTGGGAGAGGTGTTCCAGTTCTCAGTCTGGGTGTGTGTTCTGTGCTTTTCTTCATGCAGTAAAATACCCTCATAGTGCCTGCAGTTTACTGGAGAAATATTTGCTTTCTGCATTCTGTGATGTGTTAGTGAATGCAGAAGAGAAACAGGTAATTTATTAAAAAATATTAATTCCTATTTGTGGTACTTGGGATTTCTTCTCATTTACTCTGGCTTTTGGTTTAATTGATACTGTTAGGAAATAAAGTCCCTGACACTTAACACTTGTTTCTGTTGCATGGAGAAGTACCTATTAAATGCCAGTTAATAATACTTGAAACTGCTACAACGCCTTATTTTTATCTGCTTAGTTACCTTTAATGATGTTTTTGTACATGAACACACTGCTATCCAATAGTTCCTGTTTTCATTTGCTTTGATATGGATTTCTCTGCAAAATGAAACCCAAAATTCTTGTTCAGGTCTTTTGAGAAACCGGTTCTGTTAGCAGGTGTGTGATGTAACCCTGTGGATACAGCACCTTCCATGGCTTCATCCTTGGAGCACGGCAGGGTTTTGAGTGTGTTTTGTGGTGCTAATTTGGGAAGTGGCTCCAGCAGGGCTGCCAGGCAGCGACAGGCAGGGTTCTGGGCTCTCTGAGTAAACATCTCCAGTGTGATGTGAGCACTGTTCATTAAGCAACAGAAGATAAGAGCCCAGGCATCACTTTGAATTATTGCATAATGTAGGAGGTGATGAAATAAGTCTTGGGAAATTAATTATTAGAGAGATATAATGAAAATCCCAGTAACCAAATACTGCCCCACCAAATTTCTTCCCTGTCTTCAGTTACACTTTTCTTCCACTTCTCTTTTTTTTAAAAAATCATTTTATCTCTCTTTTAAAACTCTGCTTAGATTTTGCTATGCTTATTTACACTCTCCCAAGATCTTTGGAGTTCTTAGAAAAGATTATTTCTTACATCTTTCCATCTATGCATGAAGTTTTTAGCTTAATTGCATGCAGTGCCCTGCTCCTCTTTGCCTCTGTGTTCACGCGTGGGCTGTGTGGCCTGGAAGCTTTAACGGAGTGCATTCACTGCAGGAACAAGAAATGTCCCACTTCCCGAGCTGCCAGTGAGAGATCTTAGCTTGTTCCTCCACCGGCCAGACCTTAGAGTTCATGAAGTGGCTTTTTCAGACTTGAGTCTCCCCTGACTCCTCCAAGGCCGTTCTCCCAAGTACTCTGGAGGCTTGGGATGGATAGCACCTCCGGCTTTCCTGTCCTTTATCCTTGGCTTCTGCCCAGTGGGGTGTCCCGCTCCAGGAGTGCTCCTGGACCTGCATTTTCCTTTTCATGGAGTCCCCATCCCCAGAGATGGCACTCAGTGCTCTGGGCTGGGTATCTAACATAAATTTCCCTTCTTTCAGTTTAAACACAGAAGTTTCCAGAAGGAAGTTTATATTTTTACTTATTGATGTTACAATTTAGCATTAACTTGTTTAAGCTTCTGTTTGTTTCTCTTTACTAATTTTGAGTTTCTGTTGATGCTTCTATTCTGATACCAGAGGGAAGCGTAGCAACAGAAAGTGTAGTTGGAAAAACTTGTAGTTGAAAGCTAAGAATTGAACATGAAAACTTTTTCATCCTCTTTTCCCAGTACAAATTCAGGCACAGACACGGTGCAGTTTTCTTAAAACCGCAGAGTGCTGGAGATGGGCCCTGCTAAAACCTTCTCCTCCAGAGCATGAAATCACAAATGGGAGATGATGAGCGGCCTGTCGCTCTGGAGCCTGCATCCCTTTGGAAATCTTACTCTCTGCAGCTGCTGAAATGAGTTATCATAACCAGACAACTGCTTTACTGCTTCTGTTGGGTCTGAAGTCATTTACAAATACCTCTTTGATATGTTTTCTGGTATTTTGCCTCAAAACAGTGGAACTGTTACCATTTCTTTTTGGAAACAGTCCAACAGCTCCATTAAAAAGAAATACATTATTTCTTTTTTTTAAAGGAACAGAATGTTCTCTCCAATATCTGAAATATTTGTGCTTGTTCCCTTGTGTTTAAACAGACTTTTCAGAGACACAGAGCTTTCAAACCAAGGCAAGCAGTGTAGAAGCAATTAAAACTACCCATGGTGGCTCTGGGGGCAGTGTGGGCAGGGGGATGGCCTGGATTCCCCAGTCCCTAAATCCGAGGTAAAAATGGCCAGTTTTCCCTCTGGTGATCGGCAGCCGTGCTTTCCAGCGCGGTTCCTTCTGGCTGGAGTCTCCTCTCAGTGAAAAGTAACAGCAGTTTGGGGTTTGTTTTCAGCAGTTTCTTGTAATAACTTTTCTTTTTTAGTTCTCAATGTGGGTGTTAGAGATTTTGAGGCCTGATCCAACAGCTCAGTTTGGTGGCAGTTGCACATACTGCAGGCATTTGCAAAGGGTAGCATTGCACTTTACTCCCCCTGGTGCTTCCCAGCCTGTTTCCTTTGGAGAGCCTAAACTGGGATGAGCACTCTGGGTGCAGTCTGGGCATCCCTTACAGTCACAGCAGCTCCTTGTGGTGCTTCCTGGTGGTGTGGCCAGCCATGGCTTGGTGCTGGATCCAGACACCTCTGTCCAGGAGGATGGGGAAATGTGAAATGCAGGGATTACTTTTTCCAAGCGTGGTTTATTCTCCAAAGGGAAAGGTTCTCATAAGCACTTCTCTGGTGTCCTTTGTGTATCTGAGTGCTTTGGGCTTTATGACTTCAGTTTTTAACTGAGTCTGTTCATTCTTGGGGGCAAGAAGGGACCTTCTCTGTCTTGGGTCAGTTCCTAGTGTTTGTTTGGAAATGGAAGTGAGTTGTTATTCACTGGAGTGAATCCCAGGACTGAGCTCTGAGCCAGAGCTCTGCTCTTTGCTTTCCTCAGCTGAAGAACAGAAATGTGTCCCTGATGTGTGAGAACCAGCAAAATGGAGTAAATATCTGTGAGGTTTGGTTCCTGATTTGCCTGGGACATGACGTGCATCTGTCACTTGGAGCTGGCTGTGGCTCCTGCTGAGGATTCCAGCTGTATTCCCTGTGATCAGCAAGAGGGGGGAGCAGCCTGTGAAACCTCATGGCAGGTTGGGGTCACCTGTGGTGGCCTCCCCTGGCTGGCACCATTTGGGTGCTGCCAAGCACTGACCTTTCTGCTTGTGGGGAAAGAGTTTTGCTGCTACAAACAACCTGATACACACGAGTGCTTTTTTTGGACTTTGTTGTTTTCAGTGGTTTTTGGAGAGCACTAGAGGTCATACATTTCATCCCCAGGCTACCAAGTGTGCTTGAACAGAAGAGTGATCCCTTTCAGGAGCCTGCTCCTCTTGGTGGGGAGTTCTCTCATCGTGGTCTGCTCTTCAGAAGTTGCCAGTATTCAGAAGTCAGTAATTGACTTAATCACTGATCTCTATGAGCCAGATGAGGCGGAAGTGGTGAAATGAGTCCCTCTGAGATACAGCACTAAGCTGCTGCTGCTGCAGGAGGGGCTTCTGAACACAGCAGAAGTCATGGGAGCTTAGAGATCCACTCCTTACTCCTTTGGGAGACTTGCTACCTTGCCTTTTTTTTTTTTTTTTCCTTTTTTTTTTTTTCTGTTTCTTTCCCATTCCATTCAGAGATCCCAGTCTGTCCACTCCACACTGGGCAGGATGTGTCCCTTTCGAGGCAGGTTCTCCATGGTGAATTCATGGACCTTGCCTTGGCAAATCTGGAGCCCGTTGCTCAGAGCTGCAGCAGTGAGTGCAATGTCAGACATTAACTGTGTCCCTCAGAAAGCACTACACAGTCTCACTAAGCCTGAGAGATTTCACAAGTGGTGGGCAGGAGCTGTTACTGCTGATGGCTCTTCTGAAGTGTCTGCAGAAGGGATGCTGTTAGCCACAGCCTCGTGTTGATGCTTTATCAGCCTCCTGTGGAAGAGAGGATTTTTTTCTCTCTCTGATCCTGTTATGGTGGAAAGAAATGTGTTAGGAAACGTGCCTTGCTCCCTGCCTGCCTTCTGGCAGTGCCATGCTGGTGCTGGGAGGAGGGATGGAGGAGGGAAATCTGCCCAAGGAGAGGAGGAGATGCAAGGCAATCTGTTCTGGGTGTGTGTGACAGTCCTCTTCCTTGCAGGTCTTGTCTCTTTCCCACAGAGGAATTTTCTAGGAAACAGAACTATATAATCAAATATTTCCCACCAAGGTTGAAACTACATTTGTGCAATGTCTGCACTGCAGACTCCTTGTCAGACCCCACTGGCAGGAGGGTGGGTCCCTTGCTCAGGGGAATTCAGGAGCTGGGTGAGTACCAGTGTTGATGGTTTTGCTGATACTGATGGTGCCACTCGGAGTCACCATCAAAAGGACACTTATCCTTTCCAGGACAGACTCTGGGTGCTTAGTAGGCTGCCCATTCCCAGCTTTCTCTGAGCCTCTGTGATTTGCATCTGATGAGTTGTTTTGTGGGCCTTCAGGAGTCACATTTAAGAGTCTTAAATAGATGGTTGGTTTCTTGTGATCCTTTGAAATGGTGGGAGAATCCAAATACATCAAGGGAGGCATCAGAGTCCAGGATAGCACAGCTGGCTACAGACGCAGCAGGGGATTGAGCAAATTGTACCAATTCTCATCTGGCAGGGCTGGAGGAAGTGCTACAGCAGAGAAAGAAGGAACTATAGTGAGCTTTTTACTCCTCTGTGTAATATTTCTGTGGCAAAATGGTCCTGTTTCCGAATGTCACTGTGGAAAGGCTTGGCTTTGTGGTGCAGGATGGTCTTCCACTGCTCCCAAGTGGATTTGGGATTCCTGAGAAGTTTGAGGTGATGTTGTTGCCCTTGGAAGAGCAATGCTGTAACTGATTTGTGTTGTCCTGAGGTATCTGTGAAATTCTGTTTCAGCCTTGCTGGTTCCAGAGTTACCCTTCCCAAAGCCCCTTCAGATGGTGGGTCTGCCCCAGGAAGCAGAGCTGGGACTCTCTGGGACTGTCCCTGGGTTCAGGAGCGAGGGCCAGCAGCTTTCCTTCTCCAGTGCCATCCTGCCCAGGCCCTGGGGAAGGGATTTGGCTGGCACTGCCACGGGCACAGGGCTGGGGGTGGGGTGCACAATGTGTCATCTGGTCCTGGCTTTGGTTTGCCCTGTGCCACAGCTCTGCCACCTTTCTGTCACACAAGAAGCTGTGCTGAGATTCCAGGCACTGATGATGTGGTGTGGATTGAAAATAATCTTCCCAACCCAGGAACCTGAGACGTGGGGCAACTGTTCCTGCTGTTCTCAAATCCTGTTCTGTAGAGTCTTACAGTGAGGTGCTGTTGTATTCATCAACTGGATCTTGAAGTTGTAGAGAGAGAAGTGGTGCTGACCTTCCAGGTCAAGAACATTTACCAGCCATTATATAAATCGTGTGAAATCAAAATTATGCAATTGCACATGCCTTTGAAAAGCCAGATAAAATCAGCACTCGAGTGCAGAGTGTCTGCCTAACCCCAGGCAAGGCTGGGTGGATATTTAAAAAAAATTATTGGAGTATTTTTTTACAACTTGTATTACTGAAGGCCTTTTCCTTTAGCTGCAGTTAAGGCTGCAGCCCTTGTGGAGATAAGATTTTCTTCACGTTCTGGATGCTTGGATATCAGCAGTTCCACACTGAACTTGTCCATACACAAAAGCTTGTGTTTCAGACAATTAGTGAGTGAATAGAATTTCCTGAGGAGTTGTGAAGATTGATACACTTCCATGAGCTGCCAAGTGTGGAGTACACTGCTCTACATTTCTGGAGGACAGGACTCTTCCTTGGAGTAGCTCACTGGTTCTAGGCTGCAGTTTTATTGAATTTTCATCGTGGCGGCTGCTTTTCCTGTATTTCTTTTGTGTGCAAATACTTTCTGTTTTGCAGAAGATGAATAATTGAGAGTTACGTCAGGTTTAGCATTTCAGACTGTTCAGTAGCTTTGAGTAACCTTTGTGTAGCTTTTACTGTAAAAGTTTTTATAGAAGCCTATTCAAAACCTGCTTTAAGTTTTGCGGTGTCTGAGGCCCTTGAGTGTCCCCTCCCTCTCACAGCTCCTCAAACCCCTCGTGCTGAGGGTTGTGCTTTGGGCTGGCAATTTGAGGTAACTCCCTTTAGTTTGATATGGAAACAGCAGAAGAGATCTGAACCTAAATTCCCTCTGGGAAACTAGGAATAACCTTTGAAGTATTTTAACTTTGCACCAGGCAGCCAAGTTGCAAATGTGTAGTTAATCTTAACAGAGGCTAATTTATTTTTGATGAATTTGAACTGATCTAATTACTAGCTTAGCCTGAAACTTGCTTCCCAGATGTTACTTATCCTACCTTTAATCTGGAATACTGTTAACATTTATTAATTCTGTGGGGCAGAGTGCTGTCTTCTGCCTTGTTTACTCATGAATGTGGCACAGAGAAAAACGTCCAGCTTTGGAGCTTTTGGAATTAGATTTTGCCTTACCCTGGCGTGGGGGTGTCCACACAGCCCCTGGGTTTTGGAAAGGATGCTCCATGGGAATGGCAGAGCTTGTAGAAGGGAACGGGGCAGGTTCTGGCTGTGGAACAGCAGAGCTGATGGAGCAGCTGGGTGTTGAAGGGATGCATCAGCTGCCTCTGGAGTGCCTTGGCTGCTCCTGGAGCCCTGGAATTCAGCTGCTGTTCTGTGCTCAACCCTTGGTCAGCTGTGCTGATCTGAGCAGTCAGCACTCAAATGCAACTTTAAATAGTTTGTTTTCCTTTTACAAGTCCTATGAATGATGAGATGAGTGGATCTGAAGAGGTCTCTTTGCATCTGCTCTAAAAGGAAGAAAAGTGATGATAATCTTAAGCCAGTATTTTCCCTTCAAGTTTTCTTTTTTGGATACTTTTTTAATACAGGAAATAAAAGCTAAAGCGGCTCTTTACTAGACCTTGAGACAGTTTCTAAGGTAGTAAATACGATTTAATGTTTTCATTATATCAAAAAAAAAAAAAAAAAACCAAAAGCTTGACAAAGCTAATCCTCCTAACTGCCTAACAAAATCCAGTTTTTTAGAGTAGCTTTTGATGCAGTTACAAGTACAGATGTTCTGAACAAGTGTGTAACGTGGTGTAGTCAAAGCTTTAAAAACTTAAGCTCTGCTTTTCCTTTGGAACTTTCAGTGAGTTTGCTGTGTAAGGGACATGGTTTGCAGTTTGCCCTGAGTTTTAAAAGTACAGAGGAAAAACTATTCTGCTTTGGGATGGATTAAGATTGAAAGTGCAGGTTCTACCTAAATAAGTTTATGTGGAAAATAGATGAACCATTAGTGCAAAACTACTGCTAATAATTGTAGCTGAGAACTTGTGGTAATTTCTCTTAATTTAAAAATATCAATTAAAAAGGCAAACTAACACCTTGCTCCTGACATCTGTGTACCTTCTACAGTCCAACCGTTTGTCAGGGCCATGTTTCTGCTTTAAACACTTTACTGTTAAAGTTATTCACAGGCAGAAAGGATTTGTCTTTTGAGGTATTTGACCTGGTAGGGTAGTGAAAGTTAATTGTGAGATGTTTTAGGCAAGTGACTGCAAGTGTTATCAGTGATATCAGTGATCAGCTTGATGACTGCTTTGATACACAAATTGAATATTGAGATTTGCTGCTCTGGAGTGGGTTGGGCTTCCTGCACACACCAGTGTCTGCCAAGGAAAGCTGAGTGACTGGACAGCGGAAGGCACGAACTGAGACACCTGGAAAACAAGCACCACTCCAGGCTGAAGGTGGAATTAAAGCTCCTGTTGCGCTGGGCATGGGTGGGAAAATGAATCCAGTTTTCATCTGGGGGAGCCTCAGGTGAGCCCTTGCAGGGAGCCTCGCTGGCTCCTCTTATTGCTGGCTGTTCTTGCACAAGCTGGGAGAGGAGTATTATTATTTTTTTTAATTGATTATTATTGATTGAAAATTTCCCCCTGGCAGCACAAGCTGAGCATGTGCAGACCTTAACCCCCAGTCCTGGCCTGGCCTGCCGTTTCTCCTGCCTCAGTGGTGCTTCTCTGTCTGAGGGGCAGGTGGACAGACCGTGCTTGCTATGTGTTTGGGCTCTGGTTTTCCATGCAGCACAAGGCTTTGCGCCATGTGCGAGTTCTGCAGGCCTTGCTTTGGTGCTGGAGTGGTGCAGGGATGAGTCATCAAATTGCTACAATTACACAATTCCCTGCTCATTGTCCTTGTAAATACAATGTGTTTTTATAGGATGGGTACAGGCGTGTTTGGGTTACTGACTCTTTACTCCAGACACTCAGAACATTAAATGAGAGTTCAGGGTATCTTTGAAACAGTTCTGCGAGGAAGGTGTTGTTAATGTGATCCTGCAGTACCTGTTGAGGTAAGGCTGCCCTTAAGAACTAACCAGTTACTGCATATTTAAATCCCAACAAAACCAAACCAACCCCCACTGGACGTCTCTTGGGATTGCAGTAATTACATTGTTTTTCTGGTTACATCAGCTTGCTGCGTGGAAATGGAGGCATGCTGGAAAATAGTTCTGAACTTGGACAGAAGTGCAATTGTTTTGTTTCTTATGACAACCTACATTGAACTAACAGTCAGTCAGTGAATATTTTTGATGTAAATCTTTCTGAGAACCTGTAATACATTATTTCAGAAGTTCTAAAAGCCCCAGAGTGATTTTGCTGTTACGGTTCTCCATCATCTGTGGCCCTTCACAGGCTGGGGTAAGGATTAAATTCTTGCCCTGCCAGGCAGGCTCAGATTGCAGTTTGGACACAGCTGCCTGGTAAGAGGATGTGCCATCACCAAAGGCTCACCGGTGCAGTTGGAATCCTTGCTTAGTGTTTCATGGAATTGGATCAGAAAAGTAATCCTGAGCTGCTGAGCATTTTCACGTGTAATTTCAGTTTAAAAACAAGCTATGTGCTGTGACTCTGGGTACTGTCCACACTGACCTGACTTCTGAGGGCCACCAGGGTGATCAGAGAGATGGAGCACTGAGGAAACTGGGATTGTTCAGCCTGGAGAAGGGAAGGCTCTGAGGAGATCTAATTCTGGCCTTCCAGGAGCTGAAGGGAGAACTGACTAGAAACATGGAGAGAGATTATTTACATGATTTTATTAATTCCATGTGAAGTCAGGCATACTGAATACTCAGAGATACACAGTTTTATGCATCTATATATACACACACAAGATCATCAAGTTAATTTATAATGAGTTTGAGGTGAGGACTGATACTCTCGAAACAAAGTTAACATAGTGGTACTAATTGCCAATCATCAAAGCATTGGTGATTAAGCAGAGTGATCTGCTTAGTGACTGCTTGTAGTCTTTGGAACCTGCAGAAATAACTGTTGAGGAACATTTAGGTGAGGAATGGCTTGAGGCCTCTCTGAGCAGAGGCAAGAGCAAGCAATTCTAGCTTTGTTTTTACTGCTCTGGTGAAAAATTCCTGCAAAACAAACCCTTGAGAGGTGTCAAACTGGGGTATGGAAGAGCATTAGGTATGTTCTAAAAACTTACCATCTATAACTTGTGGTCAAACTTTAGAGTTTGAAGCAGTTTGAAACACAAACTGGGGAACTGTGGTGCTGAATTCAGCATGTCTTCCTTTAAACTTTTTGGTGGTTAGTCAGAGGCCAAATAAAAATTGATGCCCTATTTTCAGTTATGAGGGGTTTTTTTTCTAATTTTGCCTTCAGCTGTTGGCTCTTGGTAGACTCTGTAAGTATTTTAAGTATATTTTTGTTTGAACTTCCAGCAATAGCTGCACTAAAATAAAACCTGGCAACAGGGAGAGCAGCGAGCTAGGTAAGAATTGAAGCATGTTCAGCCTAATTTGTGCAGATCCCCAGTGCTTACATAAATACTTCAGTTTAAGCTGAAGCAAGCAATTACTAATACAGACATCAAATATAGACATGGCCATGGTCAGCAGAGTGAACCTTCATGTTTGGTGGACAACCAGCTGTCCCTGGAGGCCAAGGAGGCCAATGGAATTTGGGGACATCAGAATTTTTGCATTTCTTCACAGACAGATCTTGAGGGGAGTGAGAAGGAAGGGATTTGGTCCTTGTTGTGAGAGGTGTTCATTCCCATCTTGTGCAGTCTAGGTTAGGGGTTCATATTTGTGCTCTAGGACATTTTTACTAAGAGCCTCTCCATAGTTAGAAGAGGAAAATCCCGTCTTATCCCTGATCAAGTATCAAGATGTTGTTAATAAACATTGTTTTAACAGATGCCTGGGTTAGCAAATGCGGCCCATTTCTCCCCAAGGAGAGGCTCACTTTCATTTGGAAATGCTCTGAAGTGTTTGGCAGTTTCTGGCTCTATTAAAAGCAGGAAGCCATGAGGGGCAAGTGCTCATCACTTTTAGCTGGTGCAGATGGCAGTCCAGCTTCCTCCCTTGCTGCTGGCTCCAGCTGTCCCAGAGGCTGGCAGATTCCTCACTTGCCCTGGGAAATGTGTGCTGGGACCTCCAGCAGTGCCCGTGTGGCAGAGCTGGGTTCAGGAGGGGATTGAAGCTCCAGTGCCGTGTACTCCACCTGCAGAGTGTGACTCTGAGGTATCCAGGTATGTATTAGTTATTTTGTGTTGGTTCTTCAGCTTCTTCAAAGTCAGATGTGGTTTGTTAAAGGACATCAGAACCCATTTAGCTGAACTGGTTTAATTGGTTTTGCTTATTTTGTAACTTTAACTGAAATTTCCTGGTGTTTTTTCTCCAGAGAGCAGGAATCTTGTGAAAAGTTAGACTGTTGAAGACTTAGCTGGGTCTTTAACTGAGATGGGAATTACTAGTGTAGTCTCAAGGACAGTGAAACATAGAAGTTCTTACTTCCTTTCCCTTTCATTAAAGCTCAAATATAAGATTCTCCTCTTTTTTTCAAGGCTACACAGCTGTTGTCTTGTTTTGTCCATCCATCACTCCTCTATCCAGTGAATCCTTTCTTTGTCAGGGAAAGCTTTATTATCATCAGAGAAACTTAGCAGTGTTGTGAGCCTTGCTCAGTGCTGAAACTCTGGTGTCCTGCCCCAATTCCCAGGATTTCCTGCTATCACTTCCCTAATTGCTCTCCCGATACTGGAGCTCAAAGTGGCTTCAGAACAAAGCTTCAGCGGGCTGTTCCCCTGCCCAGGCTATTAAGTGACTCAAGGCACTCCCAGCTCCTGGAGCCCGGGCAAACCCAGGCTCAGAGCAGCCTGCTGGAAATCTGCAGCAGCCTGACCCGCTTGGATGGATTTCTGCTGGAAAAGGTGCAGCTTGTCCTGCGCCTGCTGAGGGAGGGGAGCCTTGCGGTGCCACTCACCTGCAGGAAAACACGGAGTGCCTTTGTCCCTCACAACCTCTCATCCATGGAACTGCTGTACTTGAGGCATCATTTGCTACCTGGTATCCAAGGATCTTAATTGAAACTGTGATTTATGGAGTTTTAGAATACCTACAATATCTTTGCCTTTGGGGATCGTTCATAGTTGTTTCTATTTCAGAAGCTTTTCATAATCTCCAAGGTAATTAGCTCGATGTAAATAGGCTTGTCAGAACCTCTTTCTCTCTGAGTAACTTGTGAACCTGTTTTTGCCAAGGTTTTCTTCACCCCATAGAAATCCCAGAAATTAGAGGTTTTGTGGAGCAGAAAGGCTAAGGAAAGCCTGAAGTTTCTGTGGGACTAAGCAAGGAATGTGGGATACAAATCTCCAGGAAATGAGCTTTTAAACTTGCCCGGCTTGTGAAGCAATGTGTGAATTTTACTGCCATTTCTGGTTTCTAGTCAGTGGAAATAGAGGCTGGGGCTTTGCTCAGTGTAACTCGATTCACTTGGGTTTTAACAACTGTGAGGCAGCAACAAAACATCCCAGCTTGGACCCATTGTTATCTCTTGGCCATTGCTGCCGTTCCCAGTAGGGATGGAGAGCGCTTGCTCCAGGCTGGCTAATTAAGGAATGACAGCTGGTTGGAAACAATCATTCTACTTTTGCAAGAGCCATGAACAACTTCACAGGAATTCCTGGAAAAAATGAACCTATAAACAAGATGAGTTGACAATATTTAGAAGCCATGCTTGCACTGTGAGAAGCTGCAAGGCTCTTGTGGAGGTCGGAATCACGCCTGGAGAATGTCTGCAAGGGCAGCTCAGCCTTGCTGGGATTACTAGGATGAGATGTCAGTGCTTCCATCAGGCCTTGGAGTGGTTCAGCAGCAGAGCTGCAGGGAGTTGGGCTGAATTCTGTGGTGATGCCACTTCAAAGCCACCTGGGAAACCGGCTGCATGTGGAGGTGGGTGGGGTGAGCAAACGATGCCACTGAGGGGAGGGAAGAGCTGGACTTGGAGATGCCTATCGGTGTTCTTGCACAAGGGCTGGAGCCCAGGAGCCAGGACTGGTGACACCAGCTGTCAGGAATTCTGATCCTTCTTCTGCCAAGTGCTGGGAATGGACAGGACAGATCAGAGCTGTCTAATTGCTTCTTCCAGCCAACAGGGCGGGATCCACCCATCACCTCCTGGTCTCCAATTAGTTGGCTTAAGTGCTGGATAGAGAGATTGGAGTCTGAATGGGGATGAGGGTGATGGGGGGAATGACCCCAAAATGAAGTGTTTTAAGAGAGAAGCAGAGCAAGTTTATTAAGAAGAGAAGATATAATAGGGAAAACAAAATATGTATTTGGGAGCAGAAAGGGAAAGGATGAAGGATTTAAAAGCTCTAAAATACAGTAAGAAAGTGTGGAACGAGTCAGGATGGGAAAAGAGAAAACACAAGAAGCTGTAGTAGATGCCATTAAATGAATGCAGCTGTCAACTTCCTGGTGAAATATTTGGATACCGTGTTCATTTCAGCCTAAGAATCAAGCTCTGTTATCTGCCCCCACAGTCGTGGCTCAGATGGTGACGGGACATGGGAGTGTCTCTGGGCAGCAGTGCATTTGGAGTGCCCATCCCTGGAGGTGTCCAAGGAGCACCTGGACGTGGCACTCAGTGCTCTGGGCTGGGGACAAGGTGGGCATCAGGCACAGCCTGGACTCGATGGTCGCTGTGGTCTTTTCCAACCTCAGTGATTCTGTGGTCCTGTGACATTCCAAGGCTGTAGCCTCTCCCCAAAACCTGCTGCCCAGTTCTTTCCCTGGGCAGCAGTGGAGGCACAGTGGAATTGAGTAGGGGCACAGCACAGAGGGAAACTCACTCTGCAATCTGCTGGTGTGGAAGTCTGATGGTTTTGGTGACATTTGTGTCCCTGCATTCTGTGTCACAGTGCTGCTGTGCTGTAGTTTGTTGCATGTTCCTAGAATGACATCATGTTTAGGAGGCAGTTCTTAGTCTCCATTCCTGGGAAAGCTGGCAAAGATCTCTGAGATAGTTTCTGATAAAGGGAGAAATGCAATGGCAGAGTCCCACCATAGCCTGCTGAAGGAAAGTTAGGGGGGATAGATGGATAAAACGTGGGATTTCTGCTGAATTTGCTGACCCAAGCCACCTGATTGATATTCTCAGTGTTCCTTGCTCATAGCTCCCAAGATCCATGGGTTTATTTAGCCTTCAGCTGCCAAAGGACATGAGATGTTCCTTACTTGTTTAAGGACACACTAATTGGATGCACAGTTAACAACATGTAATGGCTCTAACGAGTGTTTTTACATATTCATGTTGAAATAAAATAAAATCAAAGACACCCTGCATAGTTCCCTGGTGGCATGTTTGCTTTCCAGAATGGTGTAACTGGTGTGGGCTGGCTGGGTCCCAGTCAGTGAGGGGCTGCTCTGTGTTCCCTGCTGGGGAAGAGCAGCCCTTGCACTGCTTTGTGCCCCAGTGAGAAGGGCTGGTTAGGACTTGTAAATAACTGGGATGGCCCTGCAGAGACTATGGCTTCAAAAGACCATGGAAGGTGTGGCTGGCTGTTCTGTGGATGTCCAGAAACACTAGAATCCATGTTTTGGTGGAGTCACCCCAAACATCTCCTGCCTTTATCCCTTTCTGGATTCCCCTCCAGCCACCTCCTGGGCTTGAACGTGTCATTGTCATGTGTGTCATAACCAGGTAGTTGAGTCTTTCCATCACCTGTGGTGACAGTTTTTATCCTGTCATCCAAAGCCCATGTGCCACGTGTTTTCCACACCTTCAGGAGGGCTCAGGGTAAGCTTAAGCCAAGGCAGATGGGCAGGGGAGGAAAGGTTGCTATAGACAGGATACTGTCCGTTTTCCAGGTTCTCTGGGTTTGTCCAGCATGTCCTTATGGAAGAAGGAGGAGGAGATGAATGCTTTTGAGACTGAATTGGGTTTTGAGTGCAGGTGGATGTAGTTCCTAAGGAGTTATCCATAATCCAAGATGGCAGGAGTAAGGGAATTGTGTGACTTACTTCATTCTATGTTTTACCTGAGCCCCTTTTTCCTGTTGAGACAGAAGGGAAGAAGGCTGAAATAAATACAGATGGTGTTTGAGGACACTCAGTTTGTCCTGCTAACACTCTGCCAGTCTCCTGGGCACAGGGATGGGGAGGGCAGGGCTGGGGGAAGCTGGAACCCCCTGGGAATGAGGGACTTGGGAGCAGGGAGGAGGAGATGGTGGGTGTGCCATGGACAGCAAAAGGGAGCAGCTCAGCAACAACAGGGGCAGAAAGGAGGGAATGATTTTGGGAGACAGAGGTGAGCTCAGAGAAACATTTGCAGCTGAAGGTTTATACAAATGCTTCCTTCTTTTGTTGGTGAAGGAAAGGGAGGGAAGCAGTGGTAAGGAGCAATTCTGATGTGAGGAGAGCACTGCAATAAAGGCAGGGGTGACTGCCAAGGGTTGTAGACACAGCCTGGGCAGTGAATTGCAGAGATGTTCTGCAGAGAATGATCCCTATTCCTGGAGATGGGAAGATAGGAAAAAAGCATATTCTGTTGCATGTAAGTAGTGTATAGTGTTGGTTTTTTGGTTTTTTTTTTTTTGTGCCTAGCTGTATGCAATTTAACTTTGGCAGCAAGTGCTGGTTGAATACATTGACAGGTTTAATTGCTTTGGCTTGAGTAGGATGAAAGTGAATTTATTTCCCAGTGAGAAAAGCATTGAAAGGCTGCATGAAAACCTGTCAAAGGAAATTGAAGCGGGGTTGGGGAGTTATCTTTACAGTAAATGGAATTGATAAACATGTCAGTTAAAAGGGGATTTTATTTATAATACTCGGGTTTTGTGGCCAGAATTCTTTGAGTATTCCATTCACTGGGAAAATGAATTTTATCTGTTCAATTGATTTGCTTTTTTGTAATGCTTGTGGAGCGAGAAATTGTCACAGAGTAAAAAGCTGAAGTAGTATTTGTTCTATTTTTCCAGAACACGTCAGTAATGGAGGATCAGAATGAAGATGAGTCTCCAAAGAAAAATACCTTGTGGCAGGTGAGACTGACATGGATGTAGAAGGAGAGGTGCCAGGATTTTGTATGTTCCTGCTTTTGAGAAATGTCTAAATCTCGGGTCTGCATAATCATCCTTGAATGTTGTTGGCTGTATCCTCCTAAAGTTAGCTCAGCCTTCAAGTGAAGGATGTTGGCAGTGGATAATCCTCAAAAAATGACCAGATTTTCTCAGATTTTATAGTTTGTGCTGACCTTGGAAGGACAATGTTCTGTCAAAGCATCCTTGGCAATAAAGTTAATTTATATTTCTGAGCATGTGACTGTTGTTTAAAAAGTGAAGTTCAACATGGCAAGGACTCACAACCCACTTGCTTTGAAGAAGTTTGGGAGTATTTTGGAGGTGCTAATTGCTCCCCAGCAGCCCCTTGGCTCCTGAGGGGCCCAGAGGAGCTGGCATCACTCTGAGGCAGTGACTCCTGCCGGGGTGTTCTGAGCCATCCTGATGTGCAGCTGAAGCTCCTAGGATTTTAATGAGGTGTTCATGTGCATGTCCCAAACATTGACAGGAGCTGTTCTGCAAAAACAAACCAAACCCTTGATTCTCAGTTTTCATTTATGGACAACCAGTGCAACACTGACATGAGGGTCTCGAATTCTTATTTTAGCTGCCAGAATCTGAGCAAAACATTTGTGGAGACAAATTGCAGTGTGCCCAAAAACCACTGCTTTGAGCTGGGAAAGGTACATCCCTTGGAGTTTAAGAGGTGTAAAGAAAGAATTCAAGACTTTCAGTGTAAGGAGTAATTTAGGAGCAAAGTCTGCGAAAGACTTTGAAAAGTCTTTGAAATTCATCTGATGTAACTAATTTCTTGAAGAATGTATTTTAAAATTTAGTTTTGATTATTTCTTTTCATCTTCTTACATGTTCTTCCTTGAGAGAGATTTTATTAAACTGTTCCTATAGCTTATATATAAATACCAATATTTAAATATATACTCACATATAAATAATGTTCCTTTCCCAACCCCAGATAAGTAATGGAACTTCATCTGTGATTGTCTCAAGAAAAAGACCATCGGAAGGAAACTACGAAAAGGAAAAAGACTTGTGTATAAAATATTTTGACCAGTGGTCTGAATCAGATCAAGTGGAATTTGTGGAACACCTCATTTCCCGGATGTGTCACTATCAGCATGGACATATTAACTCCTACCTGAAGCCCATGTTACAGCGGGACTTCATCACTGCGCTGCCAGGTAAATGCAGGGCACGGAGCACGGGACTGCTCTGGGGTGTGCAGCCTCTTGGGAGCATCCTCTGCATTCCCATTGTCCCTTAGAGAGCCAGTGCACTTCCTGCTGCAGAGAAGGGCAGCAGGGTGGCTCAGTGCCTTCTGTGAGTAATTGAATTGGCCACTGGATGCCAGTGTTGTTCCACGTTAAAATAGTTGGACTGGTGTATCCCAAAGAATTTGTGCTGGAATTGGAACTGAGTTGTCACAGAAGTTGTGTATCTGCGAGCTTTGCTCTGAGCTCCTTTTTCATACAGAAAATGCTACCACAGAGATATTTTAGTTTAGGAACTCTTACATGTTAATGTTGTTCTGAATTTCTGCTTAGATGAGTGCATCTAGTTTGTCTACTCTTGTTGCTGACCTGAGAGCAAAAACACTTGTGGATTTTATTATGTTGTCCAGCCCTGATTTCTCCTTTCAGTTACACACAACCTCTTCTGACACCCACAAGTGTCTGCCTGTGTTGATATGTTCAGATGTGAAATCTGGTTTTACACTTGCTCTATGATTTTTTTCACAAAAATGCAGAGCAGCAATAGTGGATATATAGAATCTCTAGGTTGTTACCTGCTGGTAAAGTTGTATTTATTTTTCAATTCGTTTTTGGAAGAAATTGTGTCTCTGGATTCTTGCTGCTGGGGACAGTGATTCATATGATTCTTGGGAAGGGAAAAGTGTGGGCATTGTTTGCAGAGTGGGAGATCAGCCTGGGTAAGTGGTCAGTGTGTTCTGTTTGCCCCTGGCAGCCCAGTGGCACAGCTTCACCCTGCAGTGTGTGAGCAGCCTGTGGGTTTGTCCCAGGAATGCCAGGACAGTTCTGAACACTGAGGGTGGAAGAGGCCATGCAAAGCCTAAAAGCTAAATCCTAAAACTCCACATCAGCTGCTCCTCCTAGGACTGACTCTCCAGACCCTTCATGTGCAAGTCTGACCTTCAATTAAAATTTTATTTTGTTTGTTTTATACCTCAGGGTTGATGCAGAGCTGTACAGATCTTTCATGTTATATATTTCTGCCTAAGAAAATTTTGGGAGCTTTGTAAGGTGACACTTGTTTACACCACATTTGTATATACCAAAATACGTTTTTAGAACTTCGGTTGCTTGTTCCCAGTGTAAACACTGGGAATTGTTCCCATATTCAGCCTTCCTTGAAGGTGCTGTGGCATGCAAAGAACATCTGTCGAAATTTACCCAGGAACTTAATCCCAGCTGGTGGAAATCAATCCTATGTTGGGATTGTGCAGTCACATTAAAGGAGAACTGGAGTACCACTCTCAGGCATATGAGGGGATTTTTGGGGTCATGCTTTGCAGGGCCAGGAGTTGGAGTTGATGATCCTTGTGGGTCCCTTCCAACTCAGGATATTCGATGATGCCTTTTTAAAAGATGATTTTGCTTGTCTTGAAGAAGTCAAAGTCTTTTGTTGAAAACAGGAGTAGCTTTTGCTCACTGTCCTGACCAATTTTACACCTGTGAGAATGTAGGAAAAATGGAAGAAGAGTTGATGGAATCTGACTTCCCTTGTTTTCAGTGACAGAGTGGTAGCTGTGGCATGTTTCCTGATCTAAGTGACTGTTTTGTATCTAATGTTGATCACATTTAGAGAGTTGACATCCCACATTTGGGTTTCATTTTCATACAAAGTGATATTTATACATAGACCTTTGAAATCCCTGTGAATTTTGTTTGAATTTATTATTGAAATTCAACCAAACCTTCAGCTGCTCCCTCTAATCAACAACAGCTCTTTCTCACCGTTTTCTGTAAAACTGCAAAGACTGTAGAGGCATAAGAGATGTGTGTCATATTTTCCTTTGAAAAGTCTACCAATAGATGTCAAATTCATTTTACTTCAGAAAATGGAAAGGTTTTAGTACCTATTTCAGAAATTTTCTAAAACAAATCCCTGTCATTTAATGTAAAATAGGGATATGCAGCTATTTCAGGCCTTACTGTGTCTTAAACTTAGTCCTGCATGTTGTCTGACATCAAATCTATTCTTGAGATTTTTACTGCTAGCAGAGGTTCACAGGTTTAAATTGCTACATCCAAAAGAGATATCAACTGAAATATTTACCCTGATTAACATAACAGGATCAGGTCCAAAGCACCGACACGAAGGACAGGGCCACTAGACTTCTGTTATAATTATCTAAATTATGTAGAATAAATCAATAAATGAGTAAGACTCACATGTATTAGTTTCTGCTTTCTGCTGCTGTTCATTTTTATGAAGGCCATGTGAAATTCAGTGTGCAGTGGAGGACTGTATGAATATACTTTCTTCATGCTCTAAAGAAATAACAGTAGTTCCTTTGATTTGTCAGGACTGTTTGAAGCCTGAAGTGGGCTGTCATGAGATAAAGTGGAAAATTAAAAAGGTCGTCATCTCCTGGTGTGAAAGATTTTTTTCATGCTTGGCCAAGGAGTGTATGTTACTCGTGAAAATTAAGTTATTCAACATCTCAGGTTCAGGGGAGTTTTGTGGAAAGCAAAATTGCAGGTCCTTTGAAATAAGGAACAGACTTAGCAGTGACTTTTCCACAGGGAAGAATTTCTCTCCAGTATCCCATCTAACCCTGCCCTCTGGGAATGGCAGGGAAGCCGTTCCCCTTTGTCCTGGCACTCCAGTTCCTGATGCAGAGGAACTTTCTTGTAGCCCTTTCAGACACTGGCAGGGGCTCTGAGGTCTCCACACAACCTTCCTGTCTCCAGGCTAAACATTCCCAGCTCTCCCAGCCTGGCTCCACAGGGGACCTGCTCTAGTCCCTGTAGCAGCTCCATGGCCTTCTCTGGACTTGCTCCAACAGTTTCATGTCCTCGTGTTGGGGACACCAGAACTGTGATCCCTGCTCTCCTGAAATCCCACCTGGAGCAAAGTGCAGGGGAGAATCCCCTCTCTGGGCCTGTCCATGCTGCTTTTGCTGCACTGTTGTGCTGATTCTCCCTGCAGGGCAGAAGGATGGTCCAACAGGCAGGAAAGGCATAAAACCTTGGAGATATTTTGGTGTCTCTGTGTGCACTCACCTGTAACTGGTGCCTCTGCCAATGGCAGTGTTCTCACATTGCTGCCATGCCCCGAAGCTCTGGATTTTCAGTGTCTTGCAAAGCTGGTTTGGTTCTTTCCGTGCACTCACTGACTGCTCTTCATTTCTTTGTAGAGCAAGGCTTAGATCACATAGCAGAAAACATCCTTTCCTATCTCGATGCCAGATCCTTGTGTGCAGCAGAGCTGGTGTGTAAGGAGTGGCAGAGAGTCATCTCGGAGGGGATGCTGTGGAAGAAGCTCATTGAGAGGATGGTACGCACAGACCCGCTCTGGAAGGGGCTCTCAGAGAGGAGGGGTTGGTAAGTGCCTGAGCTCCCCTGCTGCCTGGCCTCCTGCACACATCCCTCCCAGTGAGCTCTGCCCAAAAGGAAGCTTAGAGTAAATGGGTGTTGCTGAGATCCTGATCTCTGCTGGGGCTGGAGGCCAAAGCTGTCAGCTCCCCTTTCTGCTCTGCCTTTGTCCCTGTCCTTTTATGCTCCCATGTCTGTCGACATTTTTTCTTGCTTGAGTCTGTGCAAATTTGGAATTTCTGTATTTGAGGAGAACTATCAGTTCCATCAGCTCACAAAAAACAGTGGCAGCACATTTGCAGGGCTTTTTCTCAAGTGAAGTATTTCCAATTGGACTTTTTTTGTTTGGTTTGGTTTTGTATTTTTTTTGGGTATTTTTGTTTTGTTTCTGTTTTGTTTTGTTTTAGGTTTTTTTTTTTTTTTTTTTTTTTTTAAGTATAAAATAGCAGCTTGGGCTGCAGAAGCCTCTCAAAGAGAAACCCTTGCTGTTTGTGGCTATGGAGTTTTCTTGTCCTTCCCAAGTTTCTGGAGAGCTGTTCTGCCTCAGAAACCTGTTTCCCTGTGCTCTCTAGTGGTGTGCCTGAGCAAAGGCATGTACAGAGCAAGGGGATGGCACAAGGATGAAACCTTGCGGAGTAGGAAATCAGAACTGGAAAGCACTTGTTATCTTTTTAACCTTGGACATTCTAAATATTTGTCAAATTGCAAAGTCACAAGGGTTGTAACAGTGATACTAAAAATTCTTGCAGGTATTTCTAAGAATATGTACTGAGGGTTTGTTCTGGGCAGGCTTTGCATTCCTATGAACTTTGGATTCTTTGTGCTACATTGAAAACCGTGTTTCTCCTTCTTTCCAGGGATCAGTACCTGTTTAAAAACAGACCAACAGATGGGCCCCCCAATTCGTTTTACAGGTCCTTATACCCAAAGATAATCCAGGATATAGAGGTAGGTGTTCTGATCTGTCCTGTCTGCAGGACAGATAATGGTGCTGATTTTGGGGTTCCAGAGGTGGTGAATGTTGGAGCAATGAATCTGTTTTGCTGTTGCTCTTGGGATGATGTAAAAAACACCCTCAGCAGCTCCTTGGCACAGCAGGTGCATTGGTTTAGGTGTTAACACCATCCTTTTTGCATTAAAGAGTTTTGGAACTCTTCTGAGACTATGGATTTTAGTAAAATAGGTTTAGGACACACTACTCCAAGATAATTCCCTGTATTGCTCAATGTTCAATATATTGGTGATACATTCACTTAGGAGGTGATCTGAGGTTCATGCCTTAAACACCAAGTATTTAAAATGTAACTTATCACTTCTAAAGCAGTGGCTGTTATAAATACACCTTGGTCCTCCATCCTTGAAGATTTTTCCTCTCTCCAATGGTTTGATGGGAATAATCATCAGTCCTGTGATGATGAACCCACAGGGGCATCAGTGGTAAAGAAGCTTCAGATACAAAATTTTGCTTATCTTGTTTTGAGATTTACAGAGCTGGGCTTGCCTTGGTGGTTTTGAAATATTTCTGATAAATCAGGATCATCTCAGTGTTCTGCCAGCAGGAAAAAATGTGTCTTGTTCTGTTTGCTGTACTCACCACAAAGCTCTGAAGTTACACCACAGATTGTCATGGATTTATTTCAGGATTGGAAATTATTGGTCTGAAATTCATTAGTGGGGAAATGTGTTTCGATGTTGAAGACAGATGTGAACTAATGGAATCACTGTGTGGAATGGCAAATGGCAATTTGTGCTGCTTGGCACTCAGGAAACAAAATTATCCTCAACTCTGAACCCAGCTGTAAAATGGTTCTGCTGGAAGCCATAATGTATTTTCCAAATACCTTTTTATAAACCTTGCTACATCATTTATAGACATTTAAAGATAAAGAACAGAGCATGAAATACACCCTAGGCAAAATATGACCAGACTTGGTATTTACCTGTGAGCTGAACGATCCACTTAGTTATTGGAGGGGAGATGTATTTTCCCTGTAGGGAATGAGAGTGATGCTGCAATGATAAGAAGCCTGTGGGATTAAGAGCTTTTAGTGTTCTATTTTCTTGCTTTCTGCACAATTCTGGCCTAGTTCTGTAAAGATAATGGGCAAAAAGCAGCATGAAAGTGTTTGCATAGAGCAGTAAAACCGTTTGGCATTACTGTAACACTTTTAATGTTATTCTTCTGAAACTCATTTGTATAAATGGAACATTTGTGTAGGCACCGTTGTTATTAGAGATGGAAGGACTCCTTGAAGGTGTTCTGAGGGCTTTTGAATTATCCCAGTCTGCTCTTTAATGCTTTGGTTGCTGTAGATTTGCTTTCCAGTGCACAGAAACAAAGCTCCTGAATTGAATACTTCTTTCTAGGATGAAACAAGTAGGAAAACCCCAAACCCCTTGTGCTTCTCTCATCCCCAATATCAATAATAAATATAAAAAATGGTCAGTCTTTGGATAGCTGAGAGTGGGAAAAGAGTAGGATTTAAAAATGTATTGTAGCAATGAATGTTTCTGCTACAGCAGATTTTCCCCTGCTTGCCTATTCCCTCAAGCCCTCTGAAATATTCCTGTTTGCCAGGTCTCTGACCTAGAGTGGGGTTGGTGTTTGTGCTGATAGTCAAGGGCCCAATAATTCTATCACTTCCAAAAGTCTATTAGAATTTTTCAAATAAATCACCCTTTAAGGTACTTCTCACAAATTGCTTCCCTAAAGGGCTGTCCAAAGAAGCTTTTAAACACTGTTTAAAATGTAGGGAGTGAGTACCAATAACAACCAAACTTAGCTTTACGATCAACTTTTTCCTCCTCTTCCTGTTTTTGTTGCTCTTCCACAGTTTTGTACTTTCTCCATTCTTCCATTCAGCAATGTGTAGAAGCTCTTAAATAAGACTTTCATCTTAGATGTGATGAAGAATTTTTTGTTTCTGAATACCAAAATGTTTTTTCTTCAAATATTTGCCTGGATCTTTAATGAGATCTTCCTGTGTCTGTCAGAGGGTCAGTTTAGGGAGCCATATTAGCACTTAAAGAATTATATACCTGTTGTTAAAAACAAATCCAAAGGATAGGTTTTTTTAATACAGTTAAATATATCTGATGTAGCACAAAAATCTTATCATTTGGTATTTTACCACAGAGATTGGCCAAATCCTGCTAGATTGTTTCCAAGGGTAAGGGTTAGGAATTTACTGCAGCTGATGCCAAATTGGGTTGTGGGCAGAGATAAGCTCAAAGCAGAATGTGCTCTCTGTCAGAATTTGAAAAATAATCCCAAACCTGAATTAACAATTGGAAGGAAAAATGAGGAATGACAAACAGCAAATTTGATTCCTTTCCCTTGGGTTCTACTTGAATTGTGGGTCAAAAGTTCATGCAGCCAGAGTGGTGGGAGCTGAAGGTAACACAGGCAGGGGTTTGCCAGAGGGAGCTTCCCTTGCCTCTCCAGAAATGTGGTGGTGCCAGTGTCTGTTTTCTTCATGCCAAGCACATTTTAGGAACATACTGTCACTTCTGAAGTCATTTGATTTGCAAATAAGAGGACATTTAGAGATCAGAAATCAAATTCTTGGAAAGAGATGGTTACTCCTGACCTCCACTGTGAAGCCAAATATTTAATTAGGTTTCATTTCACAAGAGGTGGTCCAGTCCCTCCAAACATCTCCAAGTCACATGTTGAACTGCCAGGGTTCTTTAGGAGCTTTTTTGAAAGGGAAAACCTTTTTGGGTTTGGATTTGGGAGTTTATCCTAGAAAACTGGACTTGGTGTGAGACTTTGTTTGTGGAGAGCCCCTGGCTGGAGCGGGGTAGCCCTTCCAATGGGGCCCTTTCCTTGGGCACAGTGCCAGGCTGGGAGGTTTAATCCTGCTGACTCCAGAACCCCAAGTCCCTGGAATTTTTCCATCTTATTTGTGAAGCTTGGCCAACTATTGTGTTGTCCCCTCAGGATTAGCACAAGTATCTATTTCTGGTGATGAGTTGAGAAGACTTTATTTCATTAATGTTCTCCTTATCTTGAGGCACATGGTGAGTGCCCTCTCTTTGCTTCCATGGAGACTTGGGTCCACCTAATTCAGATGAGAAGAAAAATGTGGTTTTTCCAAAGACTTTAGAAAGATGTGGTGCCAGGCCATCAGATAAACACTCTGTGTTCTTCTGATTTCTGGAAAAGTTCAGTTTTTAGGACTGGAATTGAAATTTTGAAGCCTTGGGACAGTTTGAAAAGGGGAAGAAGTCAGTTCTTGCCCTAAGTCCCTGCCAGCATTGGGACTTGGTTGTTTATGAAGATTGCAGGGTATAATTTCTGAGGGTTTGTTTAGTGCTGCTCTGATTATGAGTCTGGAGAAATTTCATGTGCGTGTGTGGGGAGAATCTGGTCAACATTATATGCCTAGAAATTTTTTCAGCCAGCCTTTGAAATCTCTATTCCACAGGCACTTTCCAAAAAGCATTTCTTAAAAATGAAGCTGGCCAAGGAGAGGGGAGGCTTTGGAGCAGGAGGGACCAAGTTTTTGTGGTGCATGGCACAGATTGCAGCTCTCTCCTCTGGGCAGGGCAGACCTCCCCCTTCAGCTGTCCTGGCCATGGGGTGGGGCCCTGGATTGGCTCCTTTGGTTCCCTTTGCCCCACAGCACTCCTGCTTTTTAACACAGAGGGGCTGGAGAGAAGCCTTGGAAGGGGACCTGAGGGTCTTTGCTTATCAGACCCTCTTGATTTCATCATGAATTAATTATTTAGCCCTCTCTACCCTGGTGACACAAGTCCATTTACTTGTGCCTTCCCTCTGCCATGGTCAGGAGGGATTTTCCTTTTTCCCTTTGAGGAAAGCACGGGAAGAACAAAGGGTTGGATTTTCATGGCGAATGCGTCAGGAGAAATCCCTCCATACGTAACAAATGTGGATCTTCCTTTTGCTTTTGCTTGCTTCACTTGTCCTGCAGGAGAATTGTGTATTCAGAGGGAACAGAAACTCCTTGGTTTATGGGATTAAGATAAACCCACTTACTCTGCAATAACATTCACAAGGATGAAAATGCAATTGTTAGCCAAGGAGCTGAACACAGTGTATATTATCCAGTGGTAAAAAAAACCCCTGCTCCTACTAGATCATCCTTAATGCTTCCAATGTATAGTTAATGTTCCAGCTGTTAATGCAGATGAATTGCATTTTTTTCCACTGTGCATCTTTGCACGTGAATATATTCTGGCATGGTCAAGGCTTGGCTATACCTCTACATCTTGGACTATTTTCTGTTTGTACTTTTCTCACTAAATGCCTTTTTTCCTTTCAATCCATTTGTGCACTACTTCAGCTGCCAAATGGCTCTCCTGCTGTGGCAAATGCTTGATCTTTCCCTTGTATGTCCAGATTTTGTTGGTTGTGCAGCATTTGTGAGCTCCTCGCTGCTGTTGCTCTGGTGAGCTTTAAGGAGAGTGTGAGAAACTGTGGGTGTGAACTCAGGAGACTGTTCTGCCTTTTACTGGGGAAACTCGAGTTCAGAGGCAGAGAAGATTTTTGAGGGCATCTGTAGAAAATGCAGTAGTGGGTTTTGGATGTCTGGGTGTTGGTCTGGAACCATAAATACACAAATAAACTGTGGGATTCCTCGGCCCTGAGTAAGAGGCCATAGACACCTCTCACACCTGCTGTCCTCCCTGCTCGGTGTATCCAGTTAGGATCTCTCCTGGCAGGAGGGTGCAGATGAAGACTTTCAGTCCCTGCACCATGGAGCAATGACCAGCAATTCCCTGCAGCTGAAGCTTTCATGTGGTTGCCAGTTCTTCATTAACCATGTTCCTCTCAGAGGGTCCTCCAGTTGCCCACCCACTCAGTCTGTTCAGTCATCCCAAATGTTATTTCTCTGGATGTGTACATCTGGTTTCACTCCACTGCCCAGGGAAGTGCTGCTGTACGTTCTGTGTGTCATGGCTGCTTTCCCAGCATCCCGAGAATTAAGGCAGTGTGAGGGGATTTTACAAGTTCTCCAAAAACAGGCACTGTTTTCCCACAGTAGCCACACCACATAATGGCTGCATGGAATTACAACTCCTCACAGAACTGAAACGTGCACTTGTATGTGCCTTACTGCCCTCACAGAGGTACACAAGACTTTAGTTTCCTTTATCTGAAGCCAGCTTTTCTTATGGGGAGCAGCTGAAGAAGCTTCCTTATAGTGAACCTGTGAGAATTGGGCCAGCTCGTGTCCTCAGTGCCTGGTGAGCAAACTTCCACTGGATGCTGCTCTGTCTGGGGAGCTGTGACCAGCAGCATTTCTGTTCTGGGGGGTTCCCAGTGTGTTCTGGAGCTGTTGGGAGTGGCTGGCACGGGAAGCTGAAGTGTGGAAGTGCTCACAGAGCATTCACAGCTCCTCTGGCACATGCTTTGTGCAGACATTTCCAAGAACAGGGCTTTGGGGAAGCTCCCCCTTAAGACTATTCAGAACTGAGTATCTGAACATAAATAGTTTCTAAAACTATTTAAACTGTCTGACTGCGATCTCTGATGCCTTATCTCCTGTGCCTCCAGTGTTACTATGCATATTTAAATCTGCTGCCTTCAGATCTATAATTATATTGGCTCCTGCTGCTGATGCCTGCAATCCTCTCCTGTTTCTGAGCGTCAGAGGAGTTGATGAGCTGCAGTTGTGCCCTCCTAGCCCAGATAAGATAAAACTTGGGAATTGCCTGTCCTTCCCCCTCCATCCCTGCATTGCATGCTGAGCAAGGAGGTGAGCTGGGCTGATCTCTCCAGGGCAGTGTCAGCTTTGGGCCCAGCTCCCAGTGTGCCAATCAGCAGGGCACTGGCTGGCCAGGAGAGCTGATCCCAAACTGACACCTTCACTGTCCTGAACTCAGTGGTTTCCCCACCAAATTGGAAAGGAATGAGGGGGTGAGTGATCTGTCAGCTGCTCCTCTAGAAGCATCTCTTCATATTTGTGATTTTGACAAATTCCTGGGGCACATCAGGTTTGTATTAGGACTGGGTATAATTCTCTCCAAATTGCATAATGGGAGACAATTTAAGGAGCAAACAAGTGGAAGACAAAGTGGAAAGTCAGTTTTCCCTTGAAGCAGACATGTTTTCCTAGAATTGGGATGTCACAGTCACACTCCACTTCTGTCTTTACTGAGGGTTCAGTCAGTTTTAACCTTGGAGGAGCTGCAGAGGCACCTGCTACTGCTTTGGAAATTAGGATTACATAATAAATACACTTTTCCAAACAAACTGCTAGTCTGTCAGCTTCTCCCCAGGTTTCCATGCAGTATCTGGGGAGAATTCCAGGGAAATAGCTAAACAGATGGCCTATTTTGATGAAAGCATCCCAGCCTGCCCAGGTGCTGCAGGTGTTGGCCTGGAGTTCTGGACACACGTTCTCTTTTGGTTGTGTTAGGATCTTCCTGTGCAAAACCCCACATTTCTTTGAATCTAGCATCGATTTTCCTACAAGGAGTAAAGCTGATTAAGACCTGAAAATCATGCTGGTTCTGCTGTGAAACAGTTTGCAGCTTTTTAAGGCATGTCAGGTCTCTCTCTCTCCTTAAAAATACCTCTCAGAATGAAAGTGTTGAGATTTACTCTTCCACAGATTTCAAGTCGGGGCAGGAAAGCAAGTTTGGGTTATTTGAAACCTTATAGTTCGTGTTGAGCTTTATTTTTATCAGGATTTTAGGTACTTTCAGGAAGGTTTCATATCTCAACACCTCTTTCCAAGGTGTGTACGTACAATTAATGGGTGATATGGCTGAGTAGGGGAAGGAAATCCCTTCACCCACATGTTGGAACCAGCAGTTCTGTAATGTTGGTCACCCAGGTGAGGCTAGACAAGGCACCATGTGAGCTCCTGGTCTCATCTTTGCAGCTTTTGTTGGTTGGTCACATAAATGTGGGGGGAAATGGTTCTGGAATGTATCTCTCTAATGGCTCCTTGCGAAATTCTCATTAAGGCTGGTTGACCATGATTTCCTCCATAAACACAGCTTTTGTCACGACAAATTACAGAAGTGCTAATGGTAATTCATTGTGTATTTTGTGTCTTTATTGGGAGCAGGAGAAGAGATTTGTTTTATGTCCTTCAGATTCAAGGATGATGTGTGTAAAAGTGGGAAGCTGGGGGGTGTGGGACAGTCCTGCTGCAGCCTGAGGCCCAACTCCTGTTTTTGCCCCCTGGTCAGACTATAGAATCCAACTGGAGGTGTGGAAGGCACAACTTGCAAAGGATCCAGTGCCGCTCCGAGAACAGCAAAGGGGTCTACTGTTTACAGTATGATGATGAGAAGATCATCAGTGGCCTACGAGATAACTCCATTAAGGTGAGCACTTCCCTTTGTCCTTTCCCAGGCTGTGAGTGGGGTTCTGCCCTGGAAGCTGCCTGTGCTTCTTGGTGTCTCTTCATGGGACAGTGTCTGGTTGGTGGGGATGGGATGTCTGAGCCTGGCAAAGTCCTCACCTGCACTCTGCTCTGGAAGCCTGGGGCACTGCCAGGGATCATGTCCATTAACTATAAAGATTGCCCTGAAATCAGTGTTCCCTCAGGAGGGAGGAGGTTTCTGTGTGCCTCTGGCCTTGGCTGTAGCTGTTTCACTGCCAGGACTTTGCTTCCATGCTCATCCTCCCTGGCACTTCTTTGGCTGGACAGGATTTGATCTCCTCGTGGTGCTTGGTTATTTCATTGTTCTCCCAAAAACTTACATCAAGACTTCCTAAAGTTAAAGGGAAGGACAAGGACCACTGATGGGACAGACTTACCTGTCATGGAGTCTGGTTTTCCTCCTTTATCAGAGCTGTGACACTGTTCAAGTCTCAGATCCACGTTCTTGATGTTGATAAGCCATTTATCCTTCTTGTTTCTAACAGATTTGGGACAAAACAAGCTTGGAATGTTTGAAAGTATTGACGGGACATACTGGCTCAGTTCTTTGTCTGCAATATGATGAAAGAGTTATTGTAACTGGATCTTCAGATTCTACAGTGAGGTGAGCGTTAAGTTCTTGTGCAAAAATAATTTGAGTATCAGGGCTGGGAATATTTTCAATAATCTCTGAATATCAGAAAACATCCTTACGATTAATGTGATATTGGATTCCAGAAGCAAGATACTCATACTTGGCAAAGGATCATATTAAATAACTTTTGTTCAAAATCTGTTTTGTTCTTTTAGCATTAGGAATTTTGAAGGAATATGATCTGAGGGATTCAAGGCATATCCTGAAGTTTTGGAGTGGCTGATGGCCAACTCTGCAATAATTTCTTCAGTTAGGGTTTCTTCTAGTGCCCTCTGACACATTGTAGTTGTGACTCTTATTGAGAGGGTGTTCAGTACACGTGGAGCGCTGCCTGACTTGCGGTTCTGCTGGCAGTGAGGACACTTCCAGCACCCATCTTCCTGCCCTGCCCAAGCCCTGCCATGGGTGAGCCAGCCAGAGCTCTCCCTTGGAGACCGGAGCAGGCGTGTGCCTGTTCTCACCCCGCAGAGCCATCGCTTCCCTTGGGATAACACTGCTCTCTCCTGCAGAGTCTGGGATGTAAATACAGGGGAAGTTCTGAACACGCTGATCCACCACAACGAGGCCGTGCTCCACCTGAGGTTCAGCAATGGGCTGATGGTGACGTGCTCCAAGGACAGGTCCATCGCCGTGTGGGACATGGCCTCCCCCACAGACATCACCCTGCGCCGCGTCCTGGTGGGACACCGCGCTGCTGTCAACGTGGTGGACTTTGATGACAAGTACATTGTGTCAGCCTCGGGGGACAGGACCATCAAGGTCAGTGGCAGAGCTCTGCTCCAGGGCCTTTCTGGTGTCTCTCAGTGAGCAGTGTCCTCTTGCTGGCTCTTGGTGACTTTGGGCACACAGCTGCACTGGAATATTTTCATGGAAAAGCAAAGCCCATTTTCTGTTTGAACTCTTTGTCTCGAGATCAGTTGCTCTGTTAAATGTGGCACATCCTGTGCCTTTTTCCAGTGGTATTTTTAATTTCACTTGGCAGTTCTGTCCGGACATTAAATTCCTCAGCCATGCCTTTCCTCACCTCACCTTCCCTCCCAGCAGCTCTGCCAGGCTGTGCCATGTTTGATGGATTCAGAGGCTGGATTTGAAGGCTGTTACATGGCAGAAGATTTGAGTTACCCAGAGTGCACTAATATAACAAAGGCATTTCCATCCTGCCCTCTGTGAACCAGAGCTGCCTGAGCCTGGGCCAAGAAGTTCTTGGCAGTTCCATATCCAAATCTCTGCCAGAGATCCTGCTGCACTCTGTGTTGGAAAATGAGCCACTTTATACTCTGTGTTACAATTTCAATTACAGTTCATTAAAAATGGGCAAAGTTGACTGAATCCTTTAAGGTTAAGACCAAGCTTAAAGGCCGTTTCTCTTACTAAGAACTTCCTAATAGTTTCTTTGGTAAAAAAGTGTGAGGGTTTTGTGCTTGCTAACTCCAGTTTTAAAAATTATTTTTAACTTACAAAGTGTAATCAAGGTTTTGAAATCATTTGGAGCAGTCTCTGCCACCTGAAAATATTTCAGATACACCCGCCAGCTCTTCTCAGTGCCATAGCAGTGCCAGTGGCTCTGTCCCTGCTGGATCCCCACTGGTGCCCGCGCCCTGCCCTTTGCCTCTGAAGATGCTCTGTGGGTTTTCAGTCCTCTGTCAGCCTCTGTCTGTGAATTCCTAGTGGCTTCTCGTGCAGTCAGAAGCCGTTTGGTGCAGCTCTCAGGGAGTTTGTCCCGTGTCCCCAGGTGTGGAGCACCAGCACGTGCGAGTTTGTGCGGACGCTGAACGGGCACAAGCGCGGCATCGCCTGCCTGCAGTACCGGGACCGCCTCGTGGTCAGCGGCTCCTCGGACAACACCATCAGGTGGGTGCCACCAGCTGCTGGCCGTGGGTGACAGGGGCCTTCTGTCCTGAAATCAGGATTTCCCTCAACTCTGATGCTGCAAAGCTTCCTTGGCATGGCTTGCCATTGGAGCTGATGGTCTGTGAATGGGGCTTACCTCAGTGTGGGAGTAAACGTTTCACAACCCCGTGGAAGAGTGGGACACTGAGGTTTCAGAGTGAATGAAACCTCTTATCTACTGCTGTATCACCTTGTCGTCTGCTGGGAGAGATGGGGAAGGCATTGCTCCCTGTTCAGTAAATTTTCTGAACTTCTAATCAATGGCTTACAGAGAACAGAAAAATCTCTGTTGTAATTTCCCAGAATAACACATATCTGAGCTTTACTGGCATGTGATTTTGAATGATTACAGTTATTTTGATATGTGTACTGCAGCTGCTCTGAATGACACTTTTTAAAGCAAATTCCATACCTCCCACAGCAAACCAGGCTGTGCTTAAGCCTTTCTCCTGTGTTCTCCCCAGGCTCTGGGACATTGAATGTGGTGCCTGTTTAAGAGTATTAGAAGGCCATGAAGAGCTGGTTCGATGCATCAGGTTCGACAACAAGAGGATTGTTAGTGGAGCCTACGATGGGTAGGTCTGAAGCAGTTCCCAAAATGTAGCCTTTCTCTTGTGGGGCTCTCAGGAGTCTGCAGACCATTTCTATGGGACTCGTGGCAGGACTCCTCTGCAGAGCACCTCTGGCTTGCTCAGTGTCTGCAGTGCACTGTGGATTCATGGCAGTTGCATCCATATCCAAATTCTCCATTTCTTTCTCTGCCTGGAGAGTTACTGAAGACAATTCTGGGACTGGGTTTGGCTGTAGCCTTTTATGTGGACTCAGTGTCTGCCTGGGGTTGGTGGGCCCAGCTTCATTCCCACATTGCAGAGGGGTCTGTGTGTGCATTGTCAGCCGTCACAGAGCCATCACTGGAATAGCTGCTGCAAAGAAACACAAAACTACCTGGCTTTTACAAGCTTGAGCATTAGTATTTCTCTAAATGTGCTTGATCCTGAGGCAGTAGCTGTAGGGAAAACCTGCCAAGCTTTCTGGGGTTTGGGATGTTATTTTCTATGTTTTCATAATGACTTTCTTCTCTTACTTTTAGGAAAATTAAAGTTTGGGACTTGCAAGCTGCTCTTGACCCTCGTGCCCCAGCAAGTACGTTATGCTTGCGTACGTTAGTGGTAAGTACAAATTAATTAATTTGGAGTAGTCAGGGGTGTTTTAATGCGTTATTGTGGGACAGGTGGGAATGTCAGGATGGTTTATGAAGTCTAGAGTGCTTAAGAATGAAGAAAAATTTATTGTCATATCCTGAATGATTTGCATCTGAGCTTAAATGAAAGATGAAATTTATCTGGTTTGAGATTCTCAGATACTCTTAAAAGAAAAAGAAATCATCATGATACTGTATCAAATCACTCTGGTTACTGGTGTGTTTCCCTAATATCACCGTAAGGCTGCTTTTAAATTTCCTCTTATTAAAAAAGGGGCAAAATCTTGTGAGCCTTTCTCAAACTTTTTTCCTAACCCTCCACTTTGGAAGGAAGAGCTGGGAAGGGAGAAGGGAGACCGAGTCCAGCAGATTGCCACAGGAACTCTCAGCCCTTCAGGGGACAGTCACATTTAAGGCTTAAGTTGCTTAAGGTATATTTTTCTTTGTAATGAGGGCTTTGGCTTATGACAGCAGACTTAATTAAAAAGAGATGGAGGAATGAATTCCTTGTTCTTTCCACCCAAATGTGTGTGGAACTTTACTTCAGGAGTCAGTTTGACAAGCCCATAGCAACTCAAGAGTCCTTGACTGTAGGTGATGCATGTGCTTGGCCTTTCCAACACCTGGAGAAGTGCTTATGTGGCTGGAAATGCTTCTCCTTTTTCTTTCTCTTCAGTAGTCTTGGTACAGAGATGAGATTTAACTATTCTTTTATTTATAATGAAAAAATTCTTTGTTTCTATGTTCTGTGGGTATCCTGTAGCTCAGGTTGGAGTTGGGGATCACTCTGCCAGCTTGGGTTAGTTCTCCAATAAAGGCAGAGTCCTCACTTTAAATTTAATGAGCGTGGATAAGCTGGACTAAAGGAAGAGCCTTTTCTGGGCTTCCTGTACCACTTTGAGATTTGTTGGAAGAGCTGCTGGCGCATGTGCTCCCCTTCTCGTGGCAGTGTTTGAATTCCTGGCTGCTGCTGTGTGAGCTTGAGGATCCTCTCAGCAGGGTGGAGCTGTGATGTGCTGTTTGGGGCTGCACAAAAACAGAGTCAGCAGAGAATTCTGCAGGAGAAGGAGCCCTGGCAGAGCATCCGTGCCAGCCAGGGGCCGAAAGTGCTGCTCCTTGGTGGACAGACAGCTTCCATCTGGAATAATCTCAGCCTGTGGCTGGGCTGGGCCCACTGAGGGAGGCTCAGGGTACAACACTAGATTTGGGAGCCGTGTGTTTTCTGTAAAGAATTAACATACAAAAGCAGCTTTTCTTCGATCTGTGTGTAATTATGAAGGTTTTTTAGTCAGCACAGCAGAGTTTAACCATACCTTGTGTGTCCAGACCCCTGTGTGATACCAGTGCACTGCCATGTTTCCCTCTTGCCTTGCTGACTGCTTGCCTCTTTTGCCCACAGGAACATTCAGGACGTGTCTTTAGGCTCCAGTTTGATGAATTCCAGATCATTAGTAGTTCCCATGACGATACAATTCTGATTTGGGATTTCTTAAATGTGCCACCGAGTGCCCAGAACGAGACCCGCTCTCCATCTAGAACATACACCTACATCTCCAGATAACAGTCTGCACTTTACTGCCCTCAGAAGGTAAGGCTCCCTCATTGGCTGGGTCTGGGAAATGTCTGAAACGTTCCCTTTGCCTGCAGCTTGGTTTAGTCAAACAAGCTGAGGTTTTCCTTAAGAAAATAAAACCTTTTTATGCCACTTCTTTCCCAATCTAGTCTTTGTGTGGTCATGCTCCAGCATGTGTTGTTGGCTTCCCCCTTCTGTAAACCCTCATGGTTATAATTGGGTGTTCAGGCATGTTAAAGAGAGTTGTCATGTATTCACAGCATTGCTGGGAACTGAGGAGCCTTGGTGTATGGCACAGGCATTCCAGCTGTCCCATGAAGTGGGAGCTGGTGGGAGCTCTCCATGTACCTGCTGGCTGTGGGGAGCTGTGCAAGGAGCAGTGCAGGGCCTCTGCAGGGATCTGAGCCTGGGGCAGGAACAGCAGCTCTGTGAGGAGCACAAGTGGCAGGGAGAGCTCTCAGAGCTCACCAGCACAGCTCAGAGCTGTCTGAAACAGAGCCCAGAACTCGCTGGACTTTGGTTCCCTTTCCCAGTCACTGCAGTCAGTGCTCAAAGCCCTTTGTTGGGCATGTGGATTCTCCTCTCTGCCAACAACTGCACTTCAAACTACGCCTGCTTGTGAGTGCTGGGGCTTGCAAACGCAGGCACTGCCTTCCAAAGCACAGCAGGCTCTGCCAGTGCTTCCAAGGAATGGAGACACCACAGCAAGAGATGCTGGGAGTGACATTGCCCCAGCAGGAAGGATTTCCTTTATTTGAAGTAGATAATGAGTACTTGGTTTAAACGTGGTGTGGAAAGCCTTCCTGTAAGAAGGGATTTTCATTCTCTCTCTGGATATACTTGTCCCTGCTGTGGCAATGTATTCCTCAGGTTTTTGCACTCCTGCAGGACCTCTGTGTCTGGCTGGGAAATCCCTGCCCTTGTGGAGACACCCTTTGAGGTGCTCCTGCTAAAAGATGAGGTTTCTTTCACCTCAGGAAGGGTTAGCTGCCTTCCCTGCTACTCCACTCCTTTTAAAACCACCAGGGCAGCATCCTCTCTGGATCTGACACTGGGATCTGTTGGCACGTTGCTTGGCAGGGTCTGAGCCAGCAGTTGGACATTGCCAGGCTGAGCTGCCTCTCAGCATTCCTGTACTTAGGCTCTGGAATAAGGAAGAGCTCTAATGCAGTAAACATGGGCCATGTGCAGAATCCCAGCTAAACCTTCCCTTCACAGAAGGTTTTAAGAACCTGCTGCAGGGGCAGCTTAGTGAAACTCATGGACTGGCTCGCCTGCCTGGCTGGGACAGGGACACCTGGAAAGGCTGCATTTTATAAACAGTCTCCATCTGCCTTTCAGTCCTGCATCAGTGCTTGCTTCTGTTAACTAAAATGATCATTTGAGATGGACAAAATCTGTTTTTAAATTACAGATTGGGCATAGTTCTTTCAAAGCCACATATAGCGTATCTTAAGCACAAAAGAAACACAGAATCATGGACTGTGCTGAGCTGCAAGGGACCTACAGCATCATCAATCCAGCTCCTGGCCTGTCCCAGGCCCCCCAGCAATCCCCCTGTGCCTCCCTGGCAGCGCTGTCCAAATGCTCCTGGGGCTCTGGCAGCCTCGGGGCCGTGCCCATTCCCTGGGGAGCCTGGGCAGTGCCCAGCACCCTCTGGGGGGAGAACCTTCTCCAAAAATCCAGCCTGGCCCTGCCCTGGCCCAGCTCCAGCCGCTCCCTCAGGTCAAGAAATGAGGAGTTGTATAAAATTCCTGTCATTCCTTGAGCAGCACCGTGCTGGTGTCACTTGGCCACGTGGCACACACGGCTCCATCTTTGGGGTTTGCCAGGGCAGTGGGAGATGCTTTTGGCAGGGAGTTCTGCTGCTCACGTCCTGCACACTTGGCAGTTGAGCACAGCTCAGTCTGCCTGGCCCAGGAGGCACAGCTGGGACTACACAGTCCCCAGGTTCTGGTGTTGGTAATGACAGTCCCTTAACAGCTATTTCCTCTTCTGCAGAGATGCTGTGATGTCACTTTTTGACAGGTTTGTCTGACTTCAGAATCCAAAATCCCTAAATCTACATAAAATTATGGTCAAACAGCTAATATTTCATCATGACATTTAATGAAACAGTTTTATAAGCTTTCAAACATCACAGTCTTGTGAGTTTTGAAGCAGCCCCGCACACGTTTTTACAGGCTTTGCAATGTGAGGCTCTTCAAAGTGGATCAATTTTGACAGTCCTGGCAGTTGGCTGTGAGAGTTTTATTGCTTTCTGTTGAATTCCTGTTGTTTATTGTAACATGATAAAAATTGTTACCATATGATAGTCTAATACTCTGGTATTGAGCATTAGGCCTTGGGCTAAGGGAAGGGAAGTCAAGGGCAAGTGCCTAAGGATGTTTTAACCTTTCGTGGGAATGTCGTATCAGAAGAGGGAAGTCCTCCCTAGTCCATTAAAAGTGGTTTTGGGAAGTGGCAGGTAAAATCAAATCTCAGATTTAATTACACTCACACCTTACACTGCCTCCAAGCTGATAACAGAGCCATCAGGCTGGAAATAGGATTGTCGAAGTATTTGAGGGTTTTGTCTGTTTTCCTACAAGCTGCTCGTGTATTAAAGCAGCTGAACTTGCCTCCTGTGCAGAACTCTTCCTCTGCAGAGTGAGGAAGGAAGAACGATCCCCTGGCCATTCTTGATTGGGTTCAGGAGGCTGAGCTGGAGGGTCCCTGGCTGTGCTCACCAGGGCTGGAGTGTGGCTTTATGAGAGGAAACTGCCTGTGGGTCACTGCCAAGGACCAGAGCCATGCAGAGCCTGGCTCTTGCTGCAGTGGGGCTCAGAGCCCAGCCCAGAGCCCTGGGGCAGCTCCCCTGCAGGAAGGGCTGCACTGGGGAGTTCCTGGCCAGCAGCCCTGTCACCTCCTGCACGTGCTCTGCCCTCCCCCTCTTAGCCTGGATGCAAAGGATGCTGTGGGCCTGAGCACCTGGGGATGCTGCTTGCTCTGTTCCTCCTCTCAGTTCACTTGTCTTTTGTCTTTTTCAGGGTTCCACAGTCTTGAACTACTGGATTTTTGGCTACTACATGCCTGAAGATGATTGACAGCTAAAGTCAGAATTGGTTCTAGATGCTGTGTAGATGCAAAGCAGCACAATTCTATATCTAAATTTCTTAATCTTTCCTGCTCTCAGTGGTCGTCTTTGAATTTGCTACAAATTCACTGACTTGGAGTAGATGAGTTTCAGAAGCCTATCCTTCCCTGCTGTGAGAAATCCAAAGCTTCACATGTAAATTGTCCGTAGAAACTGAACTCTGATGGCTTGTTTTTCAGATATAAATCAGAAGTCAAGAAAGGACTTGGCCTAATTTATATTGCTTTGCACTTTTGTCTGACTTTAAAGAAAACAAAAACATTCTCCAGTGAAATTTGGGTGCCAAACACATGCCCAGAATGTACAGAGCTTTGCTTTCCAGTCAGCACTGTCCTTTAGGCGTTCCCCATGGCAGGTTCAGAGCCCGTTCTGTTCCATAGGTGTACGTTGGACTCTTAGAAATATTTCTGAGTTGCTCAGTAATATTTTTGGATTACAGTTTACTTGTTTCTGCACCAATAATTTCTTTTAAATTAAAGGTTCCCTGTAATTCAGGCTAGGTTATCTGAACTAGTTGTATAGCACTGTCTTTTCCTTTGCCCTGTGCTCTGTACTCGCCGTCCTGCGCTTCCTGATGTTTGCTGTAGTCCCCCTCTTTCCCTGTGTGCTTCCCTCATCTCGGATACTGTGTAAGCATGTAGATACCTTGTACATAGAGCAGAGCCTCTGGTGCCAGCCTCAGGGTGTCCTGACACTACACACTAACACTCAGCATGGTGGCACTTGGCAGCAGGATGTCCCAGCTCCTGGCACTGGTGGTAACATGATTACCTAGACACTGTCTCTGCAAAAGGAGGTTTTCAGTATTCATTAGTTGGGTTTTTGTTTTGGTTTTTGGTTTTTGTTTTTTTTTTTTTTTTTAATGGGAACTACATATTTTAAAATGTAATTTCTAAACTTTTTAAAAATTAAAAACTGTTTAATTTATGTTCTGTATCTTATATTTTTGTGCCGCGGGATTTGCAGCTGTGTGTCTCTGACACCAGCGGGGCCTCACAGCCCCCGCTGATGTCCTCGGTAGCATTAGTTTGGCTGCTCAGTGGAGAAGATACCATGGGCCAAAGTTCCATTATTTATGTTTGATTTGTGACACTTCCTGACGGTGAGAGGAGCTCGTTCCAGTCACCGCTCTGCTTCCCGTGCCCATTCCGTGCTGGTTTCCCAGGAGGATCGGCTGCCCTGTCCTGGCTCCTCCATGCTTTTGTTAGGGAGCCTTCATAGCTGCTTCTTCAGTTCTCACGGTGTCCCCTCTCATCTGTGTGGTCACACAACCCCCCGCGTTGTCCTCGGCCAGGAGGAGACGTGGAGCAATGCAAAATGGATTTTCTGGCGGCGGCGGCCCGTGGCTTCTCTGTGCCACGCGCGTGGGGCCGGCTGTGCGGGGAGGGCACGGCTGGCACGGGCTGTGCTGCCATTCCCTGTCTGTGTCCGTCTGTGCTGTTCTGTGCTGGCAGCAGCTGTTGGCTCTGTGGCGTTGTTGCCTTTCCCTGTGCAGTGCCGGGGTGGGCGGTGCCGAGGGACAGCGGGGGAGCTCGAGGTGTCACCAGCCCAGCCCCTCCCAGGGGTCACTGCAGGGGCTCCCCTCCCCACCCTCCCCCTGTTACTCCAGCTATTTATTCATCCAGATGAGCGAATGTGATGAAGTCCAGAAGAGCAAACTCGCTCCTGAGCGTCCATGAGGTCACTTTTTTGGTAAGCTTGGCAGTAGTTCGTGCAAGTGTCTTACTTTACCCTTCTCATCTAATAGCTTTACTATTAAACTGTTCAAAAAAGAGAGATCTTTTGCAGCCCTGAAGAAAAAGGTTCTTTGTTTCTGAAGAGCGGAGTCCTTTTATTAAAAATGCATGTGTAAGATTTAAATTCCTGTTTTTCCTTGGGAGATAATGGTATTTGGACATGCAGTCTAAACTTCTTTGTGCTTTGTGTAACATAGCAGTGGACTTTTGTGATTGGCACCCAAGGAACTTGACTCCTGGGATTCATGGTAGTGATCCTGGCTGCACTCTGGACTTTGTTTTGCTAACCATAATTGAGCAACTGTACATTACTGCGATATTAATGTTTCAAAGCACTGGGATAGTCTAATTCTAACTTGTAATTATGTTTGCCAATTATCTGTTTGGAAAGTTGGTGTATGAACAGCTTCTTGAAACTGTTAAATTGTACAGATATCGTTCATGATCTAAAGCTTTGTACTGTGGAATGTGCTTAATAAAAAAAAGTTTGAACTTAATTTGTCGCATTAATGGATGAGTGATGTCACCTCAGGAGAGTTTGGGTGTGAGTTAAGGATGGGCTGGAGCAGCCTGGCTCAGGCGGGTCCCTGCCCAGTAATGCCCTTCCAGCCCAACCCCAGTGGAAGGCACGGGGCGTGTGGAGCCCAAACCCATCTGCCACAGCCCAGCTCCTGCTCTGGCACAGGGGGTGGCAGCTACTGTTCCACCCTTCCCTTTCTTGGGGATGAACTGGGAGGAACAGTGAGACCTAGAGCTGAGCTCATTCACCCATCACAGAGGTCTGAACCCCAGTGCCCCTGCAGGAACATCACAAGGAATTCTTCTTACTTTACCAAGAATGCAGATAGAATTTTTTTAATAGTACCCATGTCCTGCCTTGTTGAAGCAACCTCCATGCCTTGAGTTGTGCAGAGTCTTCCAGTGCTTGCTCTGACTCAGGAAAAGCTTTGCCTTGGGCTTTCTTTAGCTGCTGTGCAGTGACTTGTTCAGTGTTGGGTTTGGTGGGTGTCTCTGGGAGACACTGACCTGAAAAGGTTTTGGAGGTGACATAAACTCTGCTAAAAATATGAGCAGTTCTGGCTCAGCATTGGCAAACCCAGGCCTCAGGAATGACTCCAGTGCAGATGATTTCTTGTTCTCCTTGCCCCACTCTTGATTCTGGATAGGAGTGTTGGAAGCAGCGTTGCTGCTGTCCGGCTGAGGCTGCCCCTGGAGCCGAGCGAGTCCAGTCCCCCGTTTGGTGCCAGGAGTGCTCTGTAGAAGCACAGCCCGGCTGAGCTCGTGGCAGGGTTCTTAAGGCCTCACTGGATATCGTTATCCAAATAAGCCACAAAAGCTCTGGGATGGATCTGCAGTGTAAACCTTGAGGTCAGGCTTTAACATTCCAGCTCACCTGGGTGGCCTTTGGGTTTGGTTGTTTTGTGGGTTTTCCCTTGCAGCCTTTCACAGTTGGCGGTTAATTCCCACCAGAGAACTTCCCAGAGAAGTTGTGGAGCCCCGCTCCCCTGGGTACTCCCACCCATTCTGGGGGGATTTAAGGCCCCTTGGACTCTCCCCTCCCACCAGAGGGTGGGAGCCACACACTGTCCGGAGCAGGGAGTGCCCTGGGAGGGTGGGCAAGGAGGGCAGGGCTGGGCTCCAGGGACCCCCACAGGCACTGGGGTCTCACTCAGGCCCAGCATCTCCTGCCAAGCCCTTCCCAAACTGCCTGGGGATGGGGTTAGAGCAGCACAATTTCAGAGAGAAAACTCCATCCAGCCTGGCCTGGGACAGTGCCAGGGATCCAGGGGCAGCCACAGCTGCTCTGGGCACCCTGTGCCAGGGCCTGCCCACCCTCCCAGGGAACAATTCCTGTCCAATGTCCCGTCCATCCCTGCCCTCTGGCAGTGGGAGCCATTCCCTGGGTCCTGTCCCTCCATCCCTTGTCACTTGTCTCTCTCCAGGTTTCCTGTGGCTCCTTCAGGCCCTGCAAGGCCACCCTGAGCTCAGCCCAAAGCTTCTCCTCTCCAGGTGAACAATCCCAGCTCTCCCAGCCTTTCCTCCCAGCAGAGCTGCTCCATCCTCTGCTCATCCTGGAGCCTCCTCTGGGCTGGCTCCAGCAGCTCCAGCTCCTCCCTGTGCTGGGCCCAGGGCTGGGGCAGCTCTGCAGGTGGGGGCTCACCTGAGCATGGGGCAGAATCCCCCCAGCCCTGCTGCCCATGCTGGGGAGATGAAGGGGGAAAAAGGACCTTTGGAAAAGACCCTTTTCTGCCCCCCATCCCAGGCCAGGCCCAGTCTCCAGGATTACTCCCCTCCCTGGGCTGCGCTGCCAGACCCAGCTGTGCCCATCCCTGCGGTGGGACACACTCCCGTGGGAGGCTGCTCTGGCACCCAGGCTCTCCGTGGTGTCTGTGTGGGCTGTCTCTGTGGCACAGTGCCCATCACAGCCCCTGCTCTGTGACGGTGACTGGATTTGGGGCTGCCCTGCCCCGCAGCCCCCAGCTTCTGCTGCTCGGCAGGGCAGGGGCATGGAGCCGCCGTTGGCTTCTCCAAGCTCCAGCTTTTCCCTGGATACTTTAAACACATTTGTGCAATGCTCTGTGGTGCTGAAACAGAACCCAAGCCACTTGTAATCACCCACACACCAGGACCAAACTGTTCTGAGCAGTGGGTGCTCCACAGCAGAGCTCCTGCCCTCTGCAGAACTGTTCTGCAGCAAAACTGAATTCGTGGTAGGAAATAACAAAAATCAGCGGTGATTATCCAAGCCTGTGGGTAACATCCTCTTGGAACACCTCTGGGCACTGTAGCAGGATGAGGGACTGCAGTGAGCCGAAGCCTCTCTGGTTTAGGCTGTCTGAGCTCACTCAGTCTCCCTGGGTGTTTCTATCGTCACCAGAAATGTGGCACATGCCCACTAAAATCTGTGAGCACTGACTGAAATAGGTAATTTTTGTCCTTAGTAGATTTTTGTTTCATTTTAGTAATGGGATTATTTTCTAAAAAATACTGTAAACAGTAATTTAACAAATCAAAACGCGAGTGAACCAAAGAGACATCCCACAAAATTTTCCTTGGGCTTTGTCCATCTCTGCACAGAAGCTGGTTGTATCCAGCCGGGGACCAGAGATGGGCACCTTTTATCTTCCCTTAGGAACGGCCCCGCTGCTTTCCCTGAGCACCAGCAGCGCTGTGGGAGCGCTAATTGGGAGCGGTAATTGGGAACCGTAATTGGTTCCGGCTGCCTTTGGGAAGGTTTGCAGGGACCACCCTCTCCTCGTCTCGTCTTTCCCAGCGTCTGCTCGCGGCTGAGCCCGGGGCAGCCCCCGGCCGGCTAATCCCCCGTGGCAGAGGAATTCAGGGATGGTCTGTGGGATTTCTGTCTCAGCGCAGGGAGGCTCCGCGCCCGCGGCTGACCCCGATGCTCTCGCAGGTCTCTCGCCCCTGATGAGCTCTGCAGGTCCTGCAGTCCCCACCCTGCAGCTCCTCGGGGGTGGGTTGAGTGGGAAAAGGCACTGGGAGTGCTCTGCAGACACCTCGGTGACTCCCAGTGCCGGGGCTGCTTTGGACGCTGGCAGGGACATCCCGCTGGGACAACCCGCTGGCTCCTTCCCAGAGCCCCCGGGCACCCCTGGACCCGGCTGGCTCCCAGCCCTGTCCCCAGTCCCAGCGGCTGCCACGGGACTGGAGCTGCGCAAGGGAAGGTCCGAACCAGCAGCATCTGGTGTGGGCACAAAGCCGCCCCTCCAGACCGGGGCTGTTCGGAGCGGGGAGGAGGAGAGAGGCGCAAGGAGTGCCCGGGGGTTGCCCCAAACCTTTCCTTTCCCTTGGCGGGGAGAGGAAATCGCTCCGGGTTCCGCATGTGGAGCCTCGGTTTAAGAGACGGGGGAGACCCGGACGGGGAAGCGCCGAGCCCGTCCGACCCCCCGCGCTCGCCAGGCCCGTCCCGCCGCTCCTCCGCAGGGCGCCGCGTCCCTCTGTGCCCCCTGCTCCGATCCTGCCCCGGAGCAGGGCACGGCCACGAGGGAGCGGGAGGAGCAGCCCGTGACTGCCGCACGCACTGGCGGCAGGGGAGGGAGATCTGCTCTGTCCTGACTGCGCCAGTTCCTTGGCGAGGTCAGCGTGGCCCCGGCTCAGCACGTCCCGGGTGCCGAAGGCAGGGGACAGTGACGGGGACAGCCCGGGCAGGTCGCGCCCCTTCCCGAGAGAGCCGGTCCGGGCTGCTGAGCACAGCCGCTGCCGGCCCAGCTGCTCCCCGAGGCTCCGCAGCCCCTCCGGAGCTCTCGGCTGCCAGGAGCCGGCCGGGTGGCTCCATGGAGCGAGGGGACTTCCTTCCCTCGGGGTGGCGCTGCCCCTGCTCCTCCTGGATGTCCCTCAGGAGCCAAGCTCGGCCCCAGAGCCGAGGCCTGGAGCCGCCTGAGCGCGGCCGCCGCCGGCTGCTGCTCCCAGAGCCCCGCGGGCACGGGCGATGCTCTGGCCCTAAACCCCATCCCGGGACACATAATCCTGACTTCACACTTTTTCCCAGACAATATCTTTCCATATAATCTTAATGATTCCTCCTGCAATAACAAATAGGCAGCCCTGAGAATAACTTCACACTTAATTGCTTGTGCCAAGAATCTCACCACTTGGCCCTTCTCTGGGTGTTTTCCCTTCAATCCATCTGCACAAACAGAAGTGGGCCAGTTCTGTGCCTCAGGAATGAGGAGATAAAAAGGCAATAATTTATTTTTCCACCAAAGCTAGAAGTATTTTATAGAATTTGCTAAAGTTTTTGTTTCAGGAAATTTCATCATGTCTCCAGGAAAAAAAAAAAAGCCTAATTGGCCTCAGATTTTCTAACTCCCTTTTCATTTTTGTAACATGAGGAGGTCTAGGTCATCTCAAGGTCACTGCAGTTAGTGTTGCTTTAGTGCACCTCTGTGGATACCTCGTTTCTGCAGCAGTTTTTCCTTGAAAAACAGCCCCAGCCTGCTGCTGTAACAGCCACTTTCCTTGGCAACCAGTTGCATTCCTTTAGCATATGGAAATATTTTTTAAAACACATAACATATAGGGCTGCTTGTAGGTGAAATTCTCCAACAGAAATGGAGCAAATGCTTCTAAGCCCTTTGAATGGTGCTGTAAAAAAAAAAAAGCTTTTAAGAGAAAGCTGCCATTTCCCATTATCTGCACTGGGATATTGATGTCAAAATAAAATGCTGGTGGTTATCAAATTAATAAAAATGTTTTGCTTGGGAAAAATTTAATTTTACCACCCTCCCAAGGCTTCCTGGTCTGTTGCCATGTTGGTTTACATGGCTTCAGGTGGTGAGGTCATTCCAGCCTGGCTTAGATTGATTTTTTTGGTCTATCTTGGTAAAGCTGTGGATTCCAAATCTTTTGTTTTAGAAAAACTCGTTATGTGGTATCTTGAAAATGTAACAAATGCTGAGTCTGCATCTGCTGGAGGAACAGAGTTTAAAAGAAAGAAGTGTTTGTGCCTGAATGACCAGATTTTTCTGAACAGGTAAGGCCAAAAAAGAGAGGAGGCACCATCACAGAATCCCAGAGTGGTTTGGGTTGGAAAGGACATTAAAGCTCATCGAGATGAGCTGGATCCGTGCCCTGAGTGACTGCTTAAGGTTTTCCTTTGGAGGGACCAGCCCAGGCTGGAATAACTGAGGGTTTCAACTGCAGATTTAAAGCAAATCTGATGCTTTCTACTAGTGCCCCCACATTGCCTCCTTTGTGCTGCTGCTGTCAAAACCTGGCAAAATTTTGCAAATTCACCCATGAAAAGCCCAAATGCAAATGAAAACTGGAGGGCAAGCCTGGGCAGGTGTGTGGAGGGAAAAGCTCCTGGTCCTTGATCCTTTACACAACAGAGTACTTTAAATTTGCTGAGGAAGGGCAAATTGCCTGGATCTGAGGGGGAGATAAGCAGAGAGGATGGAGCAGTGAGATCCTCAGGGATCTGCCACAGCCCTGGTGCAGCTTCCCAAGCCTTGGGAGGGCTCAGGGAAACAGGGAGCAGCTCCCAGAGCTGGGCACAGCCACAGGGCTCACACAGCTGGGCCAGCTGTGGCATCTGCCAAGTTCTTGGTGGCAGCTCCTGGCCTGCCAGGCTGGGATAGGACCTCAGAACTCGCTGATGTCACATCCAGGAAATTAATTACAAGCAGGACTTGGAAAAAGTTGTTGTGGAAGTGGTTGTGCTCCCATATGAGAATTGTTTTTTCGGGCAAACACGTGCTTCAGCAGAGTGCTGGGCTGGACCCTGGGGCTGAGGGATGTCTGTGTTTGTTGGTTAAAACAAAGGGAGAGCCTGTGCTGCAGCTGGAGTCTCCTGCTGGGGGTTCCTGGTTCTCTGCTCTGACCTTGCAGCCCCTCTGGCACAGGGTGGGGTGTGCCTGTGCCTGTTCATCCCAAAAAAAACCATTGTCCTTTCACTAGCAGCTCCCTCATTGCTGTGGGAGGAAGCGTGCCCAGTGCCAGGGACACCTTCCACCGTCCCAGGCTGCTCCAAGCCCATCCAACCTGGCCTTGGGCACTGCCAGGGATCCAGGGGCAGCCACAGCTGCTCTGGGCACCCTGTGCCAGGGCCTGCCCACCCTCATGGGGGAATTTCTTCCTCAAAAATCTCAACCTACTCTCTTTCAGTTTGAACCATTTCCCCTTGTCCTGTCACTCCAGTTGCTGATGAATTGTCCCTCTCCAGGTTCCCTGCAGCCCCTTCAGACCCTGGCAGGGGCCGTGAGGTCTCCACACAACCTTCCCGTTTCCAGTCCTCACACCCAGCTGGATTTTTGGTGAGCGCAGCACGGTTTGTTTGCACCTCCTGCTCCATCCTGAACATGTTTTGCCATATTAGGCAAATAATAGAACTGGAAAAGACACCAGTAACAAGTCCCGAGTCTTTTTCTGTGGCTGATTTCCTGCAAATATTCATTTCTAGGAGTCTGCTGGCCAGAACTGGCTGAACACCCCAGCCCAGTGAGCTTCCTTCTCAGAGTGCAGGTGAATTATTTGCCATGACTTGCCCGTGGCTATTTTCTGAGGGTGATTAATGATGTACCTTGGGTGCTCTTCTCTTGTTTTGCTTTTTCTCTCCATGACCGGAGAACTGAAACCAGAGCAGTGAAATGAGGAAATTCAAGTTGCCACTTGGACTTCCAGCAGGAATTCCAGAGCCAGCACACATTCATGTGAGAGCTGGCGAGACGCACTCCTTGCACTGCCTCTGTGACCTCCTGGCAGCTCCTCAGCCCACTGCTGAGTGTTTAACTTGTCCCCTGTGACACAACCCGAACATGCTGGGCCATGCTCCCTCCCAGCTCCTGCAGGCACAACAGGCATCCAGATGATCTTCTTTTTAAGGAAAATCGACACTTTCAGGAACCTCATGGACTGGACGTGTGTCCTTTTCCTCAGCCAGGGCTGCGGCGTGGTGTGAGGAGAGCACGGAATTCCTGTGGGCCACGGGACCAGGGGTCGAGGGCAATGGCAACACAAACCCAAGGCAAGCTTTAATTCAGCTTATTCTGAGACAGTTCCTGGTCACCTGTGCCACAGCAGGGCTTTCTTTCTCCAGCCCTGAGAAGAGCTCAGCACAAATCCAGCCCCATTCCCAATGATCCAGCCCCCAGAGGCAGCAGGATTGGCCGGGATGTGTCTGGACTGAGGCTGGGAATTCTCCTCAGCTGAGCCCCTCAGCCACAGGGGCTGGTGCTGCTCTGGCCCAGCCCTGCCCAGGGAAGGGCTGGGCACCGCTGGGGACGGGTTTGAACTGGAAAGGAAGGCAATGCCCCCAGCCCCAGGTCAGATTTCAGAGGCAGTGACCAGTGCAGCAGTTTAAAGCCCAGCTCTCAGCAGGTTGCAGGGCTGCAGAGGGGCCATGGTGGATATGGAAATGCTTTCCTTTTTCAGACCTGGCAATGAGTTCCATGCCATCCCTTTGTGATTTCAGGGCTGGGGGAGATGTGGAGTTGCATTAGCTCCTGTCCCAGCTCCAGGCAGGGAGGAGCTGAGCTGTGTCTGCTGTTCACACACAGCAGAGGAGCAGGTGGGTTCTGGACCCACACGTCCACAAAAATGGCATTTTGGTGCCACAAAGGACTGACACAGCTTCTGTGAAAAGCCTGGGCTGAACCTGGAATGCCAGAGCCAGGTTGCACATGGAAATGAGGTGTGGAAGCCAGACCCAAAGGAATGGATATGGGGGATTTTACAGCCCAGGATGCATCCCTGTCCCAGGAGACTTGGATCTGCACACAGAGCCACTGCAACCTGTCACCTGTGGGAGCTGATTCTGCACCTGTTTGGTTAAAAACCATCAGCAATGCCCTTCCTGAGCCCTCTCTGTGCTGCTCCCCTTCCTGCAAAACAAACAGGAACTGGGCTAGGGGAATGTTCTCGTGGCAGTTCTACACAGAACAAAAATGCACATACGACCTGGCATCTGCTTCTTTTCCCCAATAAACTGCAAAATCAACACACACACAAATATGTTTATGTGAACGAGCCAGAAAAACAGCTGGTTCATCAAAGCAAAGGGGCACGCTTGGCTCTGCCGGGCCAGTGTTCAGCGGGCTCCCATGTATTTATAAAGTGAGAAAGCAGAGCATATTTGAACATGCAGGTGTATAAATATTCCTGCCAGACCTGCGGGAGTGTTTGAAGTCTCCCTGAAGCCGCTGCTCTGACTCACCCCTTCCCAGGGAGTGCTGCCCTGGGGGGAGCTGCTCTGCCAGCCTGGAGCTGGCCCCTCTGGCAGCCCTGGACAGCCCTGTGCCCAGGACAGCCCCAGCTCTGCCCTGCTTCAGCCCCGGGGCCAGGGCAGGGCCAGCTGAGGCTGCCCCGGGTGGGAGGGTTGGGGTGGCTCACGGAGGTGCTGCAGGCAGATGTGGGGCTGAGCAGTTGCTTCCTTGGCCTGGCACCCGTGGAAGGAGGCTGCAGTTTCCCTGCCAGCGTGAAAAATCCGGCTCGATTCTGAAGCCTGGACTTCCAAGCCAGTGGTTCCACTTATTGTTAGAATCCCCCCAGTAATCCTGAGCAGGGAGAGCAGAGCAGCAGCGCTGGCACGGGGACACAAAGTGTAGATGTAGCACAAATACTCTGTCAGGTGCTTCCTAGCTCTGCCTTCCTCTGGGTGCTGTCACTGTTACACATGGAAAAATAAATCCTTTCATAATAAAACACGTGCACACCCCCAGCCCAGGCACACACCTGCACAGCCAGAACCCAGCACAGCCTTCTCCACAAAGCTCCTGGAAGGTTTCTGTCACTGTGGAGCAATCTGGGGCTTCATCTAAGCCAGCCCAGCACAGGCTGATGTGCTTCTATGAAATGAGTTTCCCCAAATTTAATTTCCTTTTCTCTGGGTAGCTGAAGTGTCCAAAGCTAAATAAAACAATTATTTTTCTCAGAGCCTTTTTTTTTTTTTTTTTTTTTTTGGGTCAAACAGGTCTTCTACGTTAGATTAGAATCATAGAATGGTTTGGGTTGGAAGAGACCTTAAAGATCATCCAGTCCCAGCCCCTGCCCAGGACAGGTACCTCTCTGACCCAGGGTGCTCCAAGTTCTCTCCAGCCTGGCCTTGGGCACTGCCAGGGATCCAGGGGCATTTGGGAGACAAGGGCTGTAAATAGCCTTAGACTGAATTTTGATGTAGACAGTTGAGAATAATTGTTTCTGTAGTTCCTGGTGAAGGAGCTCCCTAATGTGAACAGTATTTCCACCAGAAAAAGAAAGTCAGGAACTTTACCTTATATTGATGAGCTGAGGAAATCACCCATGGCTGTTACCTGATAGGATTTTCCTATCTTAGAGTTCATTTTCATTATATTACCAGAATTTTCTAATTCTGGTAAGCTCTATGGAAGCTTGTCCAGATTCCACTGACTCTCAACAATGGAATAACAACCCCTGACCTGGATCTATTCCCACATCCTGCCAGTCCCACCTTCCCCCTGCTCATCAGAACACTGATGAAAGCCACTAGATGTCACTGCTATATTGCACTAATGAAGTTAAAATAATATTTTTCTGGCAATAAATGTTCTGACTTTTAAGGAAGTTGGTTTATAAAAGCTGTGGATAGTTTGGATTCCTTCCAGTTAAAAAACAACACAAAACTTCTTTTTATTTTCTTTTTTATTTCATCAAAAATATTGGATCCAAGTTCAAAAACACTCATTTCACAAATAACATTGATTTGTATTTTAAAAGGAGGAACACTTTGAAGTTAATACCAAGTAAAGAAACGTGGTCTGTGGCTCTGTGAACTGAGATGATGGGAAAAAATTCTATCTGAAGGTCTGCAGTGCTAAAGACAAAGCTCGACTAAAGGCAGGGCTGGAGATGGCCAGGAATACTCTTGTTCCTGTGCTCGGCAGAGAGGGAGGCAACGGGCCAGGGAAATAACAGTAATAGCAGCAAAAATATTGTATTAATGTGCCTTTCATGTCCCAGGCTTCCCACTGCAGGGCAGGACAATCATCCCTTCACTCAGCAGGAGCAGGAACTGCCCTTGGCAGCTGTCAAACATCCCTTTGGGAAGGGCTGCTCCAACCCCAAACAGCAGCAGGGCCTTTGGGGAGCAGGTGAAGTGCATTTTAATGGGCCAACTCAGGCTTTGCCCACAGTGCTGAGGCTCGCTCAGATTCCTTCATCTGTTTCTCTCTTCTGCAAGGGAAAAGTGCTTTGGGTTTGGGTTTTGTGTTTTAAGGCTTTGGTCATTGAAAAAAAAACTGGCAGGTGAGCTCAAAATTTAACTGCTTTTGGGAAGAAATTTAATGTATCTCAAGTGGCCACCTGAGGATTCCTTCTCCAAATTAATCCTTGGGTTTTTCTCCTAATGTCACCTAGACAAGAACTGGCTGCTGCAGGTAATGAGAACATCCTGAGCTCCTGATAGTGGAAGATGCAGAGAATGTCCTAAATTCGACTAAGAAAATGCTCACCCTCATCTGTCATGGAAGCTCTTTTTTGGAGATGAAGAATGGGAAGATGGGATGGGATGGGATGGGATGGGATGGGATGGGATGGGATGGGATGGGATGGGATGGGATGGGATGGGATGGGATGGGATACAAGGGGTATTTTTGCCCCATGGAATTTCTTTACCATCTTTCTATGTCCCAGATTGAAAAGCAAGATGTATTCCATTTGCCATCTGTACGGCAGTTGTCTTCTGTTAAGTGGGCAGTTTTCCTTATCTCTTCCACAACCAGTCCTCTCTCAGGGGAGACATCTGCTGATAATGGACTATTGAATATCACTGCATGACTGATAAGAACTATAACATCCCATTGTGAGATGCTCCGCCCAGAAGGAGGAGCCAAGCATTTCTACCTGGATAAAATCTTGAGTTTCTGGAACACCAGCACGACTTTTCCTGCACTGGATTTCCCTGAGGAACAGCTGCCTCTTCCACTGCAGGAAGACTACACCCTTTTCTACAGGATCACTGCTCCAACAGAACCACACCTGCCACTCCAGGAGGACTACAGCCATAATTCCCAATTGGACTGTGGCCGACACCCTGTCCAACAGGGTGTCAGGTTGTATTCTGACTCTGTCAGAATTTTGTTTTGGTTCACTGCATTGTTTATTTTATCTTTTTATTTTCTTTGCCAATTAAGAACTGTTATTTCTGCTCCCATATTTTTGCCTGAAAGCCCCCCTGAATTTCAAATTTATAACAATTTGGAGGGAAGCGGTCTACATTTTTCCATTTCAGGGGAGGCTTCTGCCTTCCTTAGCAGGCACCTGCTTTCCAACCTTAGACATTCTACCAGCAAGTGACCTGGACACGTTCATGCCCTTTGGGAACCAGCATTTTGGTGTGGGTGTGAGAACATTAACTAGAGGGCCATTTTTGGGCCTGTCCCTGCCTCTTCATGATTTTTTTATCCCAGTAGAAGGAGCTGAAGTTATTGGCAATTTACTATTTCCTACTGTGACGAGGAGCCTGAGTGCAGCTGCAGCTGAGCAGAGCCCCATCCCTGTGCCTGGGAGCAGGAAATGTGGCTGCTCTGGGATTCCTGCCCATGAGGATGGAGAAGAGCCATGCTGTGGGTACCTGTGTGAAGGAAAACAGTTGGGGTTCTTGTCAGGACTGGATTTAATCTATGTCCTCTGTGGAATGAGTGTACCCCATGCTCTGCGGTTTGTCCACACAGCAGCAGCTCCTTGGCTGCCCTGGACCAGCACCAAAGGTGGGGAAGGGGCTGGGCTGGGCTCAAAGCCTGAGACAGAGCCCACTGTGCAGGGAAGTGCTTCCTGTGTGCCTGCTCTGCCCCAGGGATGCATCTGTTTTCATGTTAATTAGGACAACTGGCGTGGGTGAATTTCTGTTTTGGGAAGCACTTAGGTACTAATGGTACTGTACCACTGTACCACTGTACCACTGTACCACTGTCTAATTAATCACCTGACATCCAGCAAAAAACTCATCCAGAGCCGTGCCCAGACACCCAGGGTAACTGGAACTGGAGGGAAATCTCTCCTGATGGGCAGTGCTACAGAGTTTGTGTGTTCAACGTCCAGGTAAACTCCCAGCTGGAGCAGGACTGAGACAGAAACACGGAAAGGCAAGAATAACTCACTTCCCTGGCTCAAGTTACTGACAAAGGCATGAAAGCCTCAGCCTGGAGGATAAATTATGAGCTATCAACCCAACCAGAGCCATAATAAGAAGGGAGGAATCAGATGAGTAAGGCAATAGGGGAAAAGCAAACACTGTGAGTAATGGCAAGACAAAGTTGGTTCCCTAGAAGTTGTCTGACCACATTAGATAGGACAGCTCAGTGGCTGGGGCTGGGCCCAGTGTCTAGAGAATAAATCAAATGGGTTTTTGGTTATTGATAAAACATTCTTTCCACAGCAGATGGATTTAATATTTCCTGGATCCATACTGTTCAAGCCCAGCAGTGGGGATGCCTTTCCAGGTCTGCACTATTGATAGCTTTGTTTCCAAGGGGTGCAGACTCCCAGAGTTCTCCCAGGACTTGTTGCTATAAACTGTGAAGGGAGGATTTTTAGCTCTCTCTCTCCTTTGATTCCTTTCTCAGTTTATTGACTTTCTTTGCTCCTGATCCACTTCACTTCCCTGGGCTCAGTTAATTCCTCACACTTTCTTCTCTCCCCTGTTCCTCCTTTCCTGGCACTTCCATGTTCTCCCTGCTCAGGGTGTGAGGACCATGGGTTGGTAAGAAATCCTTGACTGCTGGAGTGTGAGGCACTGGCACAGGGTGCCCAGAGAACCTGAGGATGCTTGCTAGGTTCTGGTCATGAACACATCCAGCTGCCATGAGATCCTGTAAATCCATAGGAAATGAGGTGTAAGCACTGCCAGCTTCCTCAGTGGAGCTGTGTGGTGCAAAGGACCTGCACTAAACCCCCACCAAAAGGCTTTTGCCTGTGGGAATTTACATTCTGCCCTCTCTCCTCTTTCAGCTCTGAACCCAACTCTCCATTCTCTGAACAAGCTGTGGGTGCTCTCCCTGCTGCTCTGCCAGGTGTGTTCTGGAGGGGACCAGAGTGGTTGATTTGGTCTGGGATTATCTTCAGATAGAGACTTAATTATAGACTAGTGTGGGACCTGGGACAGCCTACGAATGTGAGCTGCCCCCGGCCAAGGGCACCATTCCCATCTCAAGGATCTCTAATTACACAGGCAGTTAATTGAAATGGCAGGAGGAATGCCTGGGAGGGAAGGTGAGCTTTGGATGTGGAGAAAATACAAAATGGTCCTTAACTGGCTGTGAATCCTTCAAAGCCCATCTTTACACACAAAATATATTGACCACAAAGAAGTCAAGAAAAGAGCAAACTCTTTATAGGCCAAATACCCCAGCAGTTCCGTAGGACCAATTCTGCCCCAATCCTGAGCCTAAGCTTAGATTATATTTTTCAGCACAAAACTTATATATACAACTAAGAATCAAGTTTATCCTCCCATGCTTTTTGCTGTCCTTCAACAGTAGAAAAGGGAATCACTGCAAAATATTTTGAGTAACAGAAAAAAACTTAGCTGTTAGTGATTAGTGGTTTACTTATTTTCTCAACTAATTCATTAAGAGAAGCTGAATTTAATGTCTTACTCAGCCTGTAAAGTCATCCTCCTTGTCTTCTCCAGCCCACTTCCTCTGAGTTCAGCACTTCCTGCAGGTAGATGTGGTGCTCGCTGTTGTTCCACAATGACTAAGTTCTCTTGAACTGTGTTATGGTTTAATAACAACAGGAATTAGGTTTGCTGCTACCAAAACCATTTTATTATGACACATCCAAAGACACAAAATCCTCCTATGCAATAATAAGGGGAAAATAAAGAAATCTTTCCATCCACTTGTACAAAAGAAGCCTCAGGAGATCAGTGCTATAATAAGAAGAAAATAAACATGATTCGGTTTAGAAACCTGCAGCTAATATGTCTAAAGGAAACTGCAAATACTTAATCAAACAGGGATTTGGGAAGCAGTGTTGTTAGACATGGCCTGGGAGTTATGGGAGACAGCAAATGAGATATTAAACAGATAATTAGGCTTTTTTTTTTTGCTGAAATGGCACCATCAGCATGGGATTTGGGATGTTGTGTTCAGCTGTATGCATCCCAAATGGATGGGAAGTACAAAGGCATTGTGGGGATTGAAAAGGCATGAAAAAAGCATGTGAGAGACACAAAAGAATTGGGAAAGAAATGGGGGAAATAATTCATAAGAAAGCAAATACTGAGGGTTTGACTAAGGGATGGCAGAAGGAAGGGTGAAGGAGTTCAGATCTGGGAAAGCCCTAAAAGGAAGAGGAGCCACACAGGGAAACACATGAGGGAGAATCTGAAGAGTGTGAGGAAAGACATTTATAGGCTGATAAGCAAGAAAGGACTGAGACCTCTTAACACTCATAACAGCTACTCCATCCTTTCCTTTTATTTAAAATAAATACATGGCAGGACCAGGAAACACTGGACTAGCAGCTGGAGTGGCTTTGGGCAGGAAGAGGAAGAAGGGCTAAGACAGCAGAAATGAGGTCAGTCTGTGAGCTCAGGGCTGATCCAGTCTCATCTCACTGATGCACTTTGGGGTTTTCATGTCCCAGCTTCAGTGGGTCCAAAGGCTGGGTCAGGTTTAGTGGGGTTTATTCCACAGCACTTGTGGAAGTGCTGTGAACTTTCTAACTGGGGCAGTGGCTGACACTGGAGAGATTCCTATTTCCTCCAGAGGTTGGAATAAAATGAACAGGGCTAATGCCTTTATTAATGTCCAGCTCTTTATTGAAAAGATCAGCTGGGCAGGGGGCCCAACACGGAGCTCGCCCCCGGAGGTGCGCAGTCTGTCGCTGAAGTCCAGAGCAGCAGCTGTCACCTCTTCTTTCATTGTGGCACACTGGTAGTTGAAGGGTGAGGAGGCATGGAGTGCAGAGTCTGTTGCTGAAGTCCAGAACAACAGCTGTCCCCGCTCCTTCCCTTGTGGCAGCACCGGGAAGATCTGTCTTTCCACCTCCGCTTCCCACAGCCTACGCTAGTCTAGTCATTTTTTAGGTGATGGTGACAGGCAAAAGTCGATCGGGGAATGTGTTTCCCTCTTCCTCAGCTAGGGCATTTGTCTAGCCCCCTCTACTGTGTTTAGTTCTTTATTTAGGGATGTCTTTATCCCCTAAAAATGCTCCCATGGTCCCAAGGGATTTTATTTGCATTTTAGTCCCAGAATGTCGGTGTGGTGGGGGGAGGCAGGTTATCTCCAGGTAGTTTAGAGAAAACAAACAGAGCAATTAGCTAATTAACATTTCAATATCAGTTCTCAGCTAGAACCAGCAGCCTTTCCAGTGTTGCCATGGGAACTAGGAAGGCCCTGCCTGCGTCCCCAGGATCACCGGGAACTTTGCTCATTACAGGAAGACAGGGTACAACCTCCTCTTCTCACAAGTTCTTCCAGTCTTGAGCTGCTCGGAGCTCTTCAGGGCTGCTGCTGCTCCTGAGGGAAGGATGTCCAAGGTGCAGGGGCATGTGTGAGCACAGTGCTGCTTCTGCTTTGGTACTGCAGCCCCTCTGGCCAGAGAGCAGAGCTGAAGAGACAATCTAAGGCTCTTATTGATGGCAAAAAGTTAAAGGAATCTTTTGAAACCTTACAGTGAAAGGTTCACTTTGATTCAAGTCTGACTTTCTCCAGCCTATTTGCACAGCTTTCCCTATTACATGGGGTATCAGATGAAAAATAAAATTGCTGATACCTGGGAGGTTTTAGGGCTGGTTGTGACCTCTGTTTGACCTGAGTAGGAGACACAGAGAGAAAATAGAAAGTTTTCAAGAGCCTGTGGAGCATGGGAGCAGAGCCATGACCTGCAAGTTCCTCATGGTGGCTCCTGGACCTGACAGTGGAGCAGAGGGAAGAGAATCAACACATCCCCACACCTCCCTGGGAAGGGAGAGCTCCCTGGGAATCAGCACCTCCTTGCCGGGTGCCAGCCTGAATTCCTGACATAGCAGCCTTCAACCCACAGGCAGCTGCCAATGGAGCTCTGGCCCAGCCAGGCCAAACAAAAAGTTCCTCTTGAATATTAAAATTAGAAATAAGAGCTTGCTCAGTTGGACATCACAATGAGAGCCGTGGCTCACACTGGTGTGGGATGGCTCTGACAGGTTTAGGACTCTCCCCTCCTTTCCAGGGCTGCAGGTACCTGCCCTGTTCTGACCCGTCACACTCTGCTAGCTCAGGACTGCCCAGCACAGGGTCTGGCACTGGGGAGCAGCAATGCTGGCTTTGCTTGGGCAGGAAAAAAAACAAGAGGGAGTTTCATTTTTACTTAAAAGCTTTTTTAAACAGTTCTTTGATGATGTGCTGAACCTCTACTGTGCATGTTACTTCTATCTCTTTGGGGACAGGGATGTAAAGAAAGGGGATGAGGAGCTTGGGGGAAGCCAAGTAGCAAGTGCCTGGTGTCCTGTGGAGTTGTCCAGCACAACAAACAAGTAAGTGACTTAGAGAAGAGTAAGTCCTGAAGTTTAAATACTGTTTATAGCACAAAAAGGGTCTTTATTCCATAACTCCCATCAGGGAAAAGGAGAAGTTCTGTGCCTGGATGGAAATGCCCTGTGTCCTCATGTGCAGGACTTTGGGAAGAGGCAGAGGGCGGCAGGCACACACTGAGAGAGGCCCTTGGTCTGTGCCTTACCCCAGCTTGGTTACAGAGTTCTCTACAGCATTGGTCACCCCCCACCTACAACAACAGGGCTTGGGTAGGGTAGACAGTGCAGTCTGCAGCTGGAAATAAAAAACCTGCCCTGAAGCTGAGACTTGAATGACTTTGGCTGTTAATGGACTTGTTCCCAGGGCAGATGAACTGTGATGTGCACCAACAGCAAAATTTGTTCTTTCACAGTTCAAGTATTTTAACTTTAATTAATAAAAATGCAGATTTAAAAAAAATGCTTCAATTAATAAAAATGCAAATAAAAATGTAGATTTTTGCATTCAAGCAGAGCCTGATTTCCCTGTCACTGTGGAACAGTCAGCAGTTAAAGCTTCATCATCATCTGAGCCTGGCTTGGCCAGGGAGCTCTGCAGCTGCAGCTCTGAGAGCAGCACTAGGCCTGGCTCTGACATACAACTGCAGTGGGACTTTGTGGGGTGGGAGGGGTGGTTGTTAACTTGAATTGCAGACTTCTGGGCTCTTTTCTCTTTGATTCTTGGTAGTGAAATGTTCTTTCCTTGCTAAACCTTTGCACTGCTCCAGTCCAGCCCCACGGGTGTGCAGGGAGCTGCTCTGCCCAGCGTGGTGCCAGCTCCCTCCTACCAGGGCTGGGATGCTCCTGAGCATGCAGAACCAGCAGGGCTTGCCACTGGGTGAGACTTCCACATCAAAGAGCTTTATAAGCAGAAGCTCCGATGTGTTTGAGGTTTGCCCATCACTGCAGGATACTTCCCAAGAGCATATTTGCTTATTAAAAAGCAGCCAGACTTGTTCCTGCCGGCGTTCTAATTTGTTTGGATCCCGGGCTGCCTCCAGGATCAATGGGAGTGTGCTCTTGGAAAGGGCTGTGCAGAGATGGGGAAACCTCAAACATTTTGGAGGTTCAGTTTGGAAACCTCTCTGGTTTGGAAGTCCACCAAAAGCATGTCATGAGATGGTTGGAAGACTGGGTGGGGTTTACATCTGAGGATAGAGTGCAAAAGTGAGAATTGTTTAGCTTGGAAGAAGAAAGGGTTGGAGAGTATGTGGGTGAGGTGTTTAGGAAAGGTACTGTGAAAACTAATCCACTCCTCAAGTTAACTTTTGTCTCTAACACGAGAGCAAGGGGTCATTTAGCAAAAAATGAAACGGAAATTATTTTATCACGGACCATTTAACTGGACTACTTAGAAGTTCTTATCTTTGCCTGATCCCCAAAGGCAAAGACAAGAACTGGTGCAAACAGCTCGATTTAACAGAAATGCCACTGAGTTTGAGCCTGTTGTGTTCCTCTAAGCAGTTTTCCCTCTGTGTGATTTGCCTGAGAAGGTTTTAAATGAATTGGGCCCCTCAGCACAGCAGGGACAGGAGCTCCTGGAGCTGAGCAAGGGCCTGGAGCATCTCCGTGCCCAGGAAAGGCTGAGGGAGCTGGGGCTGCTCAGCCTGGAGAGGAGCCCCAGTGAGAGGGGCCTCAGCCCTGGGTGTCCCTGAGTGTCCCCGAGTGTCTGTGGGTGTCTCTAGATGTTCCTGGATGTTCCCAGGTGTCCCCCTGTCTGTCTCTGTGTGTCCCTGTCTGTTCCTGTGTCCCCCTGTCTGTCCCTGTGTGTCCCTGTGTCCCCCTGTCTGTCCCTATGTCCCTGTGTGTCCCTGTGTGTCCCTGTGTCCCCTGTCTGTCCCTGTGTATCCGTGTCCCCTGTCTGTCCCTGTCTGTCCCTGTGTCCCCTGTCTGTCCCTGTGTCCCTGTGTCTCTGTCTGTCCCCATGTCCCTGTCTGTCCCTGTCTGTCCCTGTGTCCCTGTGTCCCCTGTCTGTCCCTGTGTCCCTGTCTGTCCCCATGTCCCTGTGTGTCCCTGTCTGTCCCTGTGTCCCTGTGTGTCCCTGTGTCCCTGTCTGTCCCTGTCTGTCCCTGTCTGTCCCTGTGTCCCTGTGTCCCTGTGTGTCCCCGTGTCCCCGTGTGCAGAGGGCAGAGCAGGCCCAGGCTCTGCTCCAGGCCCAGCGATGGCCCCAGAGCCCCGGGCAGGGCCTGAGCCCAGGAGCTGCCCCTGCCCAGGAGGCAGAACTCCTGCCCTGGGCAGTGCCAGCCCTGGGCAGATGGAGCAGAGGCTGTGGGGTGTCCCTGCCTGGGGACATTGCAGGGCTGTGAGCACACCCTGCTGTGCCCTGAGCTCTGGGATGGCGCTGCTGGAGCACGGAGGTGGCACCAGGGGAGCCCCTGTGGGCCCCTCAGCCCGACCCACTCTGGATTCTGGGATTCAGAGAGGAGAATCAGCCCTCATTGAGGACTTTTACAGCATTTCACTCAACAGGCCTCAATCCAAACTTCAGGCTTTTCCTCAGGATCTGACCTAGCCTAAATTTTGATGTGGCTTTGACAGAAACAGCTGGGGCAGTCTTGGGACTGTTCAGACATTCAACAGTGACTTTGTGTGTCTGACGGGATTTTTGAAAGTACTTACATGACAAAATCCAGTCAGGAATCCATCATCGATGGATGGAAATCTCAACCAGGTTGGTGTTTTTATCTCAAGATCTTACACACCAAAAATTCAAATTGTCCTCTAATTAGCCTCCTGATAACACAACAGGTAACCAGCACCCGCTCCTCTGAAGGGAACCTTGTGCTGGCAGGTTCATTTTTAAGATTATCAGGCAGCAAGGACTGTGGATGCCAGCCTGGTCAGGGAGAGAGAATCGGCAATCATTTCTCACAGTGGCTTGTGGGAATTTTTAGGGAGTTGTAGGAATGTGATAACTTGTTGGTATAAACAATCTGCAGGTGGTGTTTTCCCACCTTGTTTTTCTATTCTTCCCAAGGACAGTGTGTGAGGAAGATGTTTTTATTAACTAGCCAATCAAGTAGAATGTATGGTATCTATATAAACCGGAGAATCCTTTGTATTAAAGCTTCTTTTTTCCTCTTGCAATTTGGTCTCTCGTCTGTTCTTGTGTCATACTTGGAGCAAGGGTGACAAAAGACAATGTTAAGGTCTGCCAGGGCTGGAAGAGCACATGGGAAATGGGTACAACAATGGAACCCCTCCTTGGCACAAGTGTGAGATGGGATTTCCCGAGCTTGGGCTCATGTAAATCCCTGTGATGAATGAACTCACCGCTGGATGTCATTGTTTCTCTATAGGAAAGCGTCGGGGACACTTATTTGGCAGCAAAATTGTTTTTATTGTCTGTTTTTTTCTCTCCCCCAAATAGCAAGCCCCACATATGGGACATTCAGGTGTTTGGCACCTCTTCCACTTGGCTGCAGCAAGCCCAGGACCCAGATTACGCCTCTTGTTTTGCTAGGGCGGGGCGGGTTAGCAGCCCTGTGATGGATACGGTCTCTCAGCCCCGCAGCCTCCGGGCCAGATCGTCAGCTGGTGTAAATTGTGCTGCTCGGAGGATTCCAGCGGCACTGCCAAGGCAAACAGCCCGGGGATCCAGCTCGTCCTGCTGCTCTGAGTCCCCTCCAGCCCAGCCAATCCTTCCTGCTCCTCCAACACCTCCCTCGTGCCCCGGCTCCCACCTTTCCTTAATGTTCTCTACACCAGAATGAATCCTTTTTTTCTCCTTTCTAGCTTAGTTCACCGTTTGAAAATATCATCCAAATTATGACGTCAATCGATTTTCCATGTTCTTTCGGCTCTTGTTTGTGTTATCTGCAAGATGCCCCTTCCAGGTGCAAATAAGTCTTAGGGAGAAGTGGTCAGCTGGGAAGGTAAGCACGTCTTATAAACATAACCCAGAATCTTGTCCAATTTAAAATCTACATTGGCTTTTTGGTTGTTCTGGATTTGTTTCTGATCCTGTCTCACTGTCAATTTTCCACAGCAACTCCCTCATTTTTTTAAAATATCAAAATATATAACAGAATCAGGGAATATCCTGAGCTGGAAGGGACCCACAGCATCATCAGTCCAGTTCCTGGCCCTGCACAGACACCCCAGCAATCCCCCTGTGCATGCCTGGTGTCCAAAGGCTCCTGGAGCTCTGGCAGCCTCGGGCCGTGCCCATTCCCTGGGGAGCCTGGGCAGTGCCCAGCACCCTCTGGGGAAGAACCTTTCCCTGATGTCCTTCCCAAAGCTCCCCCTGCAGCCGTTCCCTCCTTCCCTGAGCCCTGCCCTCGGCTCCTCTGCTGCAGCTGAACCAGCCCAGTGCCCTCAGCCCTCCTCGGGTGGCCCCTCCAGAGCCTTCCCCAGCCCGGCCCCTCCTTTGGACACTCTGGAACAGCTTTGGGTCTCTGATGTTGTGGCACCCGAGCTGCCCCAGCACTGGAGGTGAGGCTGCCCCAGCCCGGAGCAGAGCGGGACAATCCCTGCTTTGCCCCCGGTGTCCCCAGGACAGGGATGTCCCTCCTGGCTCCAGGGCACTGCTGACTCACATTTGTGCAGACATAACTAACACAGAACATTAAAATTGTTTGGTTTTTAAGTATTTATTTATTCATTTATAATATTTATAATGTTATATATATATATTTTTTATAATAGATATATTTCGTATTTAAGGAACATGGGATTTTATCTTGTTAGTTCCTGACCTGAGTAATTATAAGGGCCGGCAGAGGTTAATTTCAATGCAGGCACAGCTAACGAGGTGATAAGGCTGCCATGCCTCCTGTCACGCTGCTGTCCCCATGCTCTGTGCCATTCTCCAGGACAGAGGGGACATTTGGGACATTGCTTCCTGCAGGGTGAGGAACCAAACTCCATGGGCGGAGCATTCCCGAGCAGGATCAAATCTTCCCTGTGCCATTCCCTGACATCCTCTGCCACGGTTCAGTGCCGGCAGGAGGCTTACAGAGCTCTCATCTCTCCTTACCTAGAATGAAAAGTGAATGAAGCCAGTGAATTATTCATGGAGCAACAGACAAGGAAAACACCTTTGAGCATCACTCTGCTAAAGCAGACCAGTTGTTTTTACTTTGCATCTCTCATGTGTCCAGCAGCTCAGGTGGAACACGGGAAGGGATGTTGAAGACTGCTTTTTTGGTTCCAGGTGTGGTGGCCTGCAGAAGAGTGAGAGCCTGCTTGGTCAGAGGAGCTGTCCATTGTTTGTTAATAACTCATATTTTTAACAAATCCTGTCACTTCACACTGTGCATTGTCTTCCTCAGAAAGGTGCACTCTAGGCACAGGGCTGCCTGCACTGCAGTCCGTGATGGATCTGAGTGCATCCTTCTTTCTACACCAAATCAGGAGCTGTTCTGTGAGCGAAAGCATGGAAGGGAAAGGAATTGAAGCATCTTGTTTCACTCAGGGCTCTGGAAGAAATGGAGAGCCTCAAAAAGAGGGCATAGAAAATAATCAAACAGTTCTGTCACACAGTCTGCATCCAATCCATGAGAGATTTTTGGTGTAAGTGAAGGTAGTTTGTAATTAAACAGAGCGATGATGGAGCTGCTTGTGGGCTACAGGAATTTAGAAGATCTGTGAGGTAATGAAACCATGCAACTTCAGAGTTGTAAGGATAGATGAATTATAATGAAATTCTTAATTTCCCTGCCAAAGAAAAACAGAACAAAAAGATTTGGCATCTCACATAGAGTCTTTGGGGATGGGATAAACTGGATTTTTTTTGAGTTTTAAGATCAAAGTGTATTATAATTTCAAATGAGGCTGCAATGACACCACATTCTTACCAATTAAATTGCTGATCTGTGTAGGTTTGGGATCTTTGGGTTAAAACCACATGAAAAGATATTCATTACTCGTGCTCCTGTTACCTGACTTTGTCATTAGGGCTGCAGCACGGAGGGGTGTACTCTGCTCAACCTTCACCACGGGAATTAATTTTATATCCTTTTCATAATTTTATCTTTTATCTGGATGAATGGTGTCTCTGGCAATGGGATGAATAATGAACAAGGGGCTGCTTGGGGTGTCTGATGGAGCAGAAAGTCCTGAATCCCTGATAGGTAAGTCTTTACCTCAGAGTGACTCTCAGAGGAGCACCATGAGCAGGAGATGCTCTTGTCAAAGCCATCTGTGTCAGGCATCTGAAAAACTTCATGCTCAGAAGCTCAGGTTGTCTCACTTTGGGTACTATGGGTCTGCTCTGCTCCTCCACAGTGCCAGGGAAGAGTTCACTACTAAATACTTTGGTTTTTAAATAGGAGAGTGACGCCCAGCTCCTTTTGGGTGCCTTGAAAAATGCCCTTTCATGTCATGCTGGGGCTTAATTAAAGGCAATTTGTTAATTAAAGGCAATTTGTCTCATTCCATGTGCTAAATTCCCCTTGCCCTAGAGCCAGCTCCAGGAGCCACAGTCCTTGCTGGATGCTCTGAGGGAATGTCTGATGTAGGAATACGCTGCCAAAGGGAACAACAGCTCAGAGCCTCAGCTTGTTTGGTAACAAATTAAACTCCTGCCTGTTTCCCCAAATTGCAGCTGTGACCTGGACATTTTGCAGCTGCTACGCCATTAACTAGGAGTTCATGGTATTGCCAATGAAAGATATGAAAGAAATAATTTTCAAGTGGTAGATTTGACTTATCTTCTTGTTCTAGGGACTCTAAAGTGGATTTCAGCCCTGTTCACTCACAGCCATGTCAGACTCAATTACCCAAATTAAGCCTGTTCCCAACTGCCTGAAAGTGTTTCAGTGTCAGAAGGTCTCTGTAACACTTCTCAGAGCTCTGACCTAGCAAATGTGCCCTCTGGAGCTGCTCTTTTGATTTTTTCCCAACACCTAAAATCCAATTGCTTGAAGCAAGTGCTTGGTAAAAGACCCAGTGACCAGCACAGTGTGGGGGGAAAGGCCAGAACAGACCAACCACTGCAAGGTACTGACTTAGGCAAAGCTGAGAGTAGCCCCACATATTCTAAGCAGTAAAAATGACTGTGCCACTCTTGAGGTTTAAATCCAGATTTTGATAATGACTGGAAAGGGCAGTGACAAATTTCTCTTAGATGTAAATGGACCAGACACACAGCGTTCTCTGTGGCTTCTCTGGAAGAGTGAGTAGGAACTCTCATGTTGTGTGGAGGAGCAGTTAGTGCTGGAGCCAAGCTGCACCTCTCAGGCTGCAGTCCCTCACCAGCACAGACTCCTGAGCCCACGGGTTTTGTTCAAATCACAAAGTGTTCCTCAGACTAATTCAGAATTGCTGGTGCTGGACCTGAAATCCTGATAACAGCCTTCAGCAAGGAGGCTCTGACAGCATGATGCAGGCTCCCAGTCAGGCTCCCTGCCTTTCCTTTTCCAAAGGAATCACACACATTTTCTGCTCTTCGAAGCCCAGCCTCCAGTTTAGAAAGTTTTTCATTTAGAAATTGTGCTTTTTCACTGAGGCAGTGAGCGACTGCTTTGCTGGCAGCAGCAGATACCAGAGCACCAGGAGGGCAGCTGGCCAGTGAGCACCATCCTCTGGGCCCCCTCTCAGCTTCAGGGCAGGGTGCCCAGGGGCTCCCCTGGCAGCCTGGACCTGCTCTGCACTGAAGGGCTTTGTCATGGATGGGGTCTGGTTTTCTTTCTGATGTGATTCTATGCTTGGCACTCCCCTCATTTGTCAAGTTGGACCTCCTAGGTTATCTCTGTGACAAATAACCTGCAGGTGCTTTGAAGGGCCACCTGCTGTGTCAGGGAATGTCTGAAGCACTGGCAGGTTGAATCCTTTTGTTAAATCTGCCCTTCCTTACGTGCCTGGATGTGCTGCTGTGTGTGCTGGGAAGCAGCAGATCCAGACAGCATGTAGAAGAAATGATGCACAAAGCCTGTGAGTTTATAAACTCCTTTTTGGGCCAAAGACTTCTCTGAGGGGGATTGCTGTGAGTTTTAACTTCTGCAGCTGTTTCTCTGTGTTCATAAAAATTCAAAGCTCCGTCTCATGTTACACCAGGCTGAAGCAGCTGCGTTCATGTTTCAGGTACTGCCCACTGCAAATTGCTCCTGGTTCACAGCAGCAAAAACATTGCACAACTGGGATGAATTTGTCTTCTAGTGAAGCTCCTGGTCCTTATCACTGTGAGTAACAGTCCAAAACTCCTCCGACTATCGGATCTTCTGTGATGCTCATTCCTTCCACTATTCCAGTTCTCACAGTTTCATCAAATCTCTTGGAGCTGGATTTGAATTATGATGAAACACATCAGTCATCACACCCTGCTCTTGCCTGGGGGAAAACCCTGCCTGGGTTGGATCCCTTTGCTGCTTCCTTCTTCCAGGTGGGTGCTGGGGAGAGCAGGCAGTGCTCTGACCTTCCCTGGGGAACCAAAAGGAAAGGTCAGATGGAGAGGGGGCAAGAGGGAAAGAACCCAGCCTCGTAGCTGATAAAACACCTTTGCCTCTCTATGGGCATCAGGTCATTCTGCTGAGTGTTTTGAAGGAAAACCAATGGTCTCTTAGAGGGACAGTGGCTTCAACAAACCAGAAGCTCAAAGACAAAATATTGGCAAATGATAGAAGATAATTAAGCAACTGTGAGTTTTGGGGACAGTAGCAGTCTTGTAATCATGAGACAGCACCTCATGCCAAACCACAACCCTTCCTCGGTTCCAGTGAGGCTTTCTGTGAGTCTGGGAGAGCTGCCTCAAACTAGAGAGGAAACAAAGAGAAGACTCTCAATGTTAAAGTGTAGGGCACCAGCTATTTTGAAAATGCCTAGTTTTTTCCCAAGCAGAACAGTGCCAGGAGGGAGCAGCCCGGGGCCATCCCCAGGAGGTGTGTGGGGACCTGTCCAGCCCTGCCCCAGGCCCAGGATGTCCTGAGGGCACCTTCCCTTCACTCAGTGCTGGCAGGGGACAGGAGCCTGCTCTGGGCTGGTGCAGCCAGGATCTGAGTGCATCTGTTGGAACTGTGTAACCCCAGAACTTCCTGTTCTCTGTGTCCACTGGGGCTTGTAAAGCTGTTATCTTGTACTTAGTGATAGCAAATTAGGATTTTATGCAGATTTAACATCATTATCCAATTTGTGTGTAAGAGCATCTGCCTGGGTAGACCTAATTGAGATTCTGTTTTATAGAAATGCACACACCTTCCTTTCCTCCTCCATTCTCCTCTCAGACAGTGCTTCCCTGTCTTGGCTTTTTATTTCCTTGTCCTGGTGCCAGGGTGGTATCCCAACCATTCCCTGTGCCTACCCTGGTGGATGCTCACCAAAGTCTTCATTGCTGTGTTTGGATTGTCTTCAAGAAGGAAGCCCAGAACATTCTCTGGGCTTCTACTTATGGAATAAGCAGATCTAAGGCCTGCCTTAGTTTTCTCCTTGCTGTCATGTTTTACATACAATGCAGTGCCCTGTCTGCACTTCAGGTGTTTCAGCCACTCTCAGCTTCCACCTCAAAACCTGCTGCTTTTAGAAACCTGCCCTAGCTGCTCTTGTAAAAAATATTTTCTGATGTAATGTTTCTTTTCTCCATCTTGCCAACAATTTCTGCCTTGTTGCCTTTATTTCTGCCATGAATTTGACACCTTTGTAATTTAATCTCACAGTCCATATCTTGCTTTGCTCATGTCTGGAAAATGCCAATGACATTACTGTGCTCCCTCAGCACATGTGCTTCTGATTCCCTGTATTGTCACACACCAGCTCCAGGATCACATTGAGGGTTCAGTCCTGCCCTGTCTGCTACAAGGAGGGGAGGGCAGTGAGGATAATTCCTTCACCCTCCCTCTGGTACCAGGGCAGGGCAATTCCTGCTGGACTCAGAGGGTTCTGTGACAGAGTCCTTTGCTGATGAGCTCCTGTGAGGAAACCAGTCTTCCAGGAGTGTGTAATAGTCATGGAATCATAGTCATAGGAGAAAGAAATGATAGAACAGATGGGGTTGGAAGGGACCTTAAAGCCCATCCCATCCCACCCCCTGCCATGGCAGAGGGACACCTTCCACTGTCCCAGGCTGCTCCAAGGCCCAGTGTCCAGCCTGGCCTTGGGCACTGCCAGGGATCCAGGGGCAGCCACAGCTGCTCTGGGCACCCTGTGCCAGGACCTGCCCACCCTCCCAGGGAACAATTCCTGTCCAATGTCCCGTCCATCCCTGCCCTCTGGCAGTGGGAGCCATTCCCCTTGTCCTGTCCCTCCATCCCTTGTCACTTGTCTCTCTCCAGGTTTCCTGTGGCTCCTTCAGGCCCTGCAAGGCCACCCTGAGCTCAGCCCAAAGCTTCTCCTCTCCAGGTGAACCATCCCAGCTCTCCCAGCCTTTCCTCCCAGCAGAGCTGCTCCATCCTCTGCTCATCCTGGAGCCTCCTCTGGGCTGGCTCCAGCAGCTCCAGCTCCTCCCTGTGCTGGGCCCAGGGCCGGGGCAGCTCTGCAGGTGGGGGCTCACCTGAGCACAGGGGCAGAATCCCCCCAGCCCTGCTGCCCACAATGGGCTCAGCCCAGGGCTGGGGTTTCAGGGCTGGGGCAGGTCCAGCTCCCACCCCCAGCACCCCCAGGTCCTTCTCCCAGGGCTGCTCCAGCTGCTCACCCCAGCCTGGACTGACCCCAGGGTCATCCCAGCCCAGGGGCAGCACCAGCACTCGGTGTTGTTAAGCCTCATGAGGTTCCCTTGGGCCACCCCTGGAGCTTGTCCAGGTCCCTCTGGATGTCACCCTATCCTTCAGGGGTGTATGAATGGGGTCACAGATTCTGCCCTGTGTGGGTGCAGAGATGCATCTCAGCTGCAGGTTGTATTGGTTAAACACTGACTCCTGCAGGGTTTGGGGGGTTCTGTTCTGCTGCTTGCACCTTTTGGCTGCCACAACCCCTCTGGCTGCTGCTGCCAGCTGCTTTCCCAAAGGGGAAGGAGAGGGCAAACAATGAGTCTGCCTCTCCTCCCCTGTCCTTAATGCATGGAGCTCCACGTGTAGCAGTTATCCAACCCAGGTCCTTAAGGATTTCTTTCCAAGAGCTGGAATATCTGCTTTGTCAGAATGGTCTGTGAGTGGGATGTAATAAAGGCTGCACTGTGACTTCATCCCTCTGTCACAAAAATAATCTCTCCTTCCTGTCAGGCCTTGTGCCTGACTTTTGCAGGATAGCCAGTTTGAAATAAATGTGATAGAGATGTAGCAATAAATGACACAGGTTGTTGGGTGGTGCAAGCAGACTTTGTGGTTGCTTAAACCTTGTTTCCCTAAGAAAACAAACCTAAAATCAAATGGCTCCCGGCATGGGAGGGCATATGAAAAATATTTGCATAAGGAATATACAGTTCCCTAATTGTGGCATTTTCCATGTCTCTCAAAACCATTTAAAAGCTCCCTCCTAACCACCAGCTCTGTGGCTGTGGCACACTGGCTGGGATTTTTGGCCAGCACTGCTGCTTTGCCTGAGGAGGAGGTCATGTTTCATTCCCACAGCAGAATTACCCATCCTTGAGAGCCTCCAGAATGATTCTGACTCTGGAAGCCTCTCTTGGCTTCTCAGGTTTACAGAATCCCAGAATCACAGAAAGGGTCAGGTTGGGTCACCTGGTGGCACCTCCGTGCTCCAGCAGCGCCATCCCAGAGCTCAGGGCACAGCAGGGTGTGCTCACAGCCCTGCAATGTCCCCAGGCAGGGACACCCCACAGCCTCTGCTCCATCTGCCCAGGGCTGGCACTGCCCAGGGCAGGAGTTCTGCCTCCTGGGCAGGGGCAGCTCCTGGGCTCAGGCCCTGCCCGGGGCTCTGGGGCCATGTTGCATTTATAGCATAATGCAAATAAGCAGAATTCTTTTGTGCTTCAGTGAGCAAATGTAATTGCTAGCAGATGAGAGGTTCAGGTTAACACTCCCAAATCACCCCACATTTACAGAGTTCCCCCAAAGCCAGGCTGCAGCCACAGACTCTTGTTCAGCAATGGGAGAGCAAGGGCTGCCCCACTGCAACACGAACGGGCAGTGGAGGCAAAACTGCTGAGAATCAGGGAATATCCTGAGCTGGAAGGGACCCACAGCATCATCAGTCCAGCTCCTGGCCCTGCACAGACACCCCAGCAATCCCCCTGTGCATGCCTGGTGTCCAAAGGCTCCTGGAGCTCTGGCAGCCTCGGGCCGTGCCCATTCCCTGGGGAGCCTGGGCAGTGCCCAGCACCCTCTGGGGAAGAACCTTTCCCTGATGTCCTTCCCAAAGCTCCCCCTGCAGCCGTTCCCTCCTTCCCTGAGCCCTGCCCTCGGCTCCTCTGCTGCAGCTGAACCAGCCCAGTGCCCTCAGCCCTCCTCGGGTGGCCCCTCCAGAGCCTTCCCCAGCCCGGCCCCTCCTTTGGACACTCTGGAACAGCTTTGGGTCTCTGATGTTGTGGCACCCGAGCTGCCCCAGCACTGGAGGTGAGGCTGCCCCAGCCCGGAGCAGAGCGGGACAATCCCTGCTTTGCCCCGGGTGTCCCCAGGACAGGGATGTCCCTCCTGGCTCCAGGGCACTGCTGACTCACGTTTGTTCACCTGGCATCAGCCAGGACCCCCCGGTCCCCTCTGCTCATTCCATTATCACTCTTCTGCTGGAGCCCACACTGCCATATCCTCGATGCTGGCAGGCAGCCTTGGTGCTCCTGAGGGAAAAATGCAGCTTTGGCACTTTCTTCTATGACTTGATCATCCAGAGATTTGTCTGGCTTACTCTCGATGCCCTGCTGGTGTACTTTTGGTAGTTCAGGATCACAGTAAAGTTTTCTGCAGAGCCTTTCCTGTTCAAGGATGTTGAATCTTATATTGCACTGTGGCTGTAAGAAAATCCTGTTGTTGTCACTGAAGCACTACACAGAAGGAGATCTGATTTAAGACATTGTTACCCCACCATGCACAAGAAAATTCTGAAGAAATCTGTGTGTATTTGTACACCAGATATCAAGGATAATACTGTAAAAATTCTTCATTCCAACTGAATATTGTAAGACCCCTCTGGACATTTTGACAAAATTGGGTGCTACAGCTCTTGTTTGCCTAAAGCTGGGTCAAGTCTCATTCCTTCAGAAACCTTCCCTGGAATACAGGTAGGGACAAATGACCACTATTTGAATTTTCAGAGCAGTGCTTTGAGGAAAAAAAGCCGTGCTGGGGTTCTGCAGTAAAAACAGGATTAACACAGATTTTTAGAAGGGAGGGTAATGGATGCATCCATCAACCAAGGAAAGATCCATATGTGTCTATCTTATGTATAAAAACACAAGCTGGAAGGGTTAGTAAGAACATGTCTAATATCTTGGTGTTATGAAATGAAATGAAATGAAATGAAATGAAATGAAATGAAATGAAATGAAATGAAATACTCTACATTAGAGGCACTTTGGCTGTGGCTGCGGCTCTTGCCAGGGTATCAGAGTGGCTCTGCCAGCCCAGCTTTCCTGGGAGGAATTTCACTTCTGTAATATCAGCCCATGGTGGTACAAATAACCCAAACAAATGTGGATGTTTTCTGAAATTGTTCATACAACTGGAGGGTTTTCTCTCCTCTGAAGCACAGCACATGCTCCTTCTCCTGCTGGAACTGAGCCCCCGCTGTCAGCTACAACTCTGGGGCAATTTTCATGCCTGCAGTGAACTGCAGGAGATGCTCCTGATCACAGTGGTTCGCTCTGGTTTGGGCAGACACCAGGTGGACTTTGCTGCTGTGAACAAAGCTCTTCCACACAGATGAAAATAAGGAGGATGCTGCAAAGCACAAAACTCAACCTCAGCAGCAGTTTTGAACAAATCCCCGAGGTGTTTATGTGCTGAGGGCACCCTCACTGTTCCACAATGGCCAGCTGTGAGCAGCTTTATGCCATCACCCCCAGCAGTGGTGCTGGAGGGAGGAAATTGTGTGCAAATACCACCAAGACGTTGTGTCATCGTGAGCTCCTCGCTGCAGCGCAGCCTCGCTGGCACGGCCCCCGTGGAACAAACCTCCCTGAGTTATAAGTCACAAATATGAAGCCTTTAGGAAAGTTGGAGAAGTGCTTTACAACAACCTTTCTTTTTCCTGCCGTGGATGCCTTTCCTCACAGGATTCCTTTATGTCACTGTGCTCTGCTGAGGGGAATAAAGGAGTCACTGTGTGTTCAGCTGGGTAGAATATTTCATATAAATTTGAGGGGGTTGCTTCCAGAGAGACAAACTGAAGAAACACCAAATAAAGTAGAACTGCTTAATTAAAATGAATAGGGCTTAAATTTTTTTGTGAAAAGAAAGCATTTAATCAGCTGAGAACCCAGAGAGCTGGAATTTAGTTCTGCAGCGGAAGTACCTTGAAATCCCCCTGGGATTCACTGCCATTGTACAGGTGGCAGAAGACAATGTGCAGCATGAGACAGTGCCTGCCTGGAGGAGCCTCCCGGCTCTCTGAAAAGATCAGGAGAATGGGGTGATGTTATTTACACCTGAAACATGGGGAGCAGAGGCCTGGAAGAGGGAAAGGAATAAACCAAAGTTTGTAATTAGTAAAGAACTGGGAGCAGATCTCCTGCATCTCAGGATCCTTCAATAAGCTTAGGCCAAAAACTCATTCAGCCACTTGGTAAAGGCATTTGGACTGCTGGGAGAACAAAACATCACTTGTCAGTCATTTATATAAGATTTATTTTTGTTCTTTTAGGAAGTTAATAAACCAGGCTTCTTCCTTGTCCAACCCCGGCCTTGGGCACTGCCAGGGATCCAGGGGCAGCCACAGCTGCTCTGGACACCCTGTGCCAGGGCCTGCCCACCCTCCCAGGGAATAATTCCTCCCAGATATCCCATTCACCCAACTCTCTCTTGGTTTGAAGCCATTCTCTCTTGTCCTGTCACTCCAGGCCCTTGTAAAAAATCTCTCTCCATGTGATGCCAAATCCTGAGACATCACGATGTCCAGCTGTTTGTTTTGAAATTAGTTCCTTTCCTTTTGAAATTCTGAGTATTAATTATTGAGCAGATCAGCTGAGAATTCTGTATTAATAGTTTGCTTTTATCTGGAAACCAATGCCTTGGGGAAAAAACAAAACAAAACAAAAAAACCCAACCAACTAACAAAAAAACCCACAAAACAAAACAAAAGAACCCATCACCTTGGACCAGCTCTAGAGCTGATTGAAACATGCAAACTAAAAAATGCCCACACAAATCTGAACCTTGTGTGGGTACTGGGATCTTTTGAAAACATAAAGCTTCTTCTACTTCATATCAGACAAGTGAGGCCTCTTTTTCTAAGCAATGCCTCCTATTTCTGAGGGCTGATGCAAACAACTGTGCTGGAGTTTTGTCACAGACCCCAGATTTACAAACAGTCTGAAATTTAAAGGTATATAAGAAGGTTTGAATACTTGTGTACAATATTCCTAGAAAAACAGACAGAGCAAAGCCAGTATGAAATTTTAGTCTTAAATACATTATAAATGTTACTGGTAGTGCTGCCTGTAATTAAGCTTGCCTCACATTTCCCATTATAAGCCCCAGTTTTTAGTGGCATAAATCTGTGCCAGATTTTAACTGTTTGGGCTGAAATTTTCCTTGCTGAATGTCTGCCTCAGATGAATTGTTTGGAAAGCTTCAACAAAAAATGGTTTCACCATTTCTGGGAATGAAATTAAGAGAAAAATATTTTCTTTTGCCCATGCAAACTTAATTCTGGCATTTCCTAGACTTTGAGTGCTGGGGCTGTAACCTTGATGTTTTTATATATGTGTGTTTATGTTTCCTTCAGCAAGGGAAAGTTTATAAAATAATGCCTACCTGGGTATATTTGGATAGCCAGACAACTTTGAACTCAACATGAAAACTGTAAATAATTTAATTAGCTTGGAAACAATCTAATTACACTGATTTATTGTTTATCCCTGGGCAAATTGCTGGAGGCCTGACTTCAATAGGCCCATCCTTCCTTAGGGACTGGACTATGGATTATGTTTAAGATCAGTCTCTTAATTTAATTTTGAGTTCTGTTCTTAGATATGAAGTGTGGTGGATACTCTCTTCCTCCCTGGCTGTCAGGCTGATTTAAGGTTTACAGGCCATTTTTTAGCTGATTTGTTGGAATTCACCCTCCTAGCACCCAATTCTAGTTCAGCTGTAGGCTCAGTTTCTGGCTGTTTGAAGGGACATTGTCCCTGACATTGCCCTGTGTGTCTGCAGATACAGAGACCAACCAGAAACCTGATTTCAGCTGGATCTCTGATGATTTCCACCAGCCAACATTTGACTTGCTATTCCCTAAGAGAAACAAGACCATCCCCAGCAGCCAGGACTGCGAAAGAGGAGTTTTGCAGCAGTTTCGGGAAGGACAAATACAGGCTGAGGAGGCTGAGCCTTGCAAGGGCAAAGCCTGGCTCAGGTCCGGCTTAGCAGCGTTCCCCCTCCCAGAGCCCTGCCTGTGCTTGGGCTGAGGAGAGCCAGGGGTCACTCGGGGGTGGGGAGGGCTTGTGCAGGTGTGGGGAGGGCTCTTGCAGGTGTGAGAAGGGCTCTTGCAGGTGTGGGGAGGGCTCTTGCAGGTGTGGGGAGGGCTCTTGCAGGTGTGTGTGGGGAGGGCTTGTGCAGGTGTGGGAAGGGCTCTTGCAGGTGTGTGTGGGGAGGGCTTGTGCAGGTGTGGGGAGGGCTTGTGCAGGTGTGGGAAGGGCTCTTGCAGGTGTGGGGAGGGCTCTTGCAGGTGTGGGAAGGGCTCTTGCAGGTGTGGGAATGGCTCTTGCAGGTGTGGGAATGGCTCTTGCAGGTGTGGGAAGGGCTCTTGCAGGTGTGGGAAGGGCTCTTGCAGGTGTGGGAACGGCTCTTGCAGGTGTGGGAGGGCTCTTGCAGGTGTGGGAAGGGCTCTTGCAGGTGTGGCGAGGGCTCTTGCAGGTGTGGGAAGGGCTCTTGCAGGTGTGGGAAGGGCTCTTGCAGGTGTGGGAAGGGCTTGTGCAGGTGTGGGGAGGGCTCTTGCAGGTGTGGGAGGGCTCTTGCAGGTGTGGGGAGGGCTCTTGCAGGTGTGGGGAGGGCTCTTGCAGGTGTGGCGAGGGCTCTTGCAGGTGTGGGAAGGGCTCTTGCAGGTGTGGCGAGGGCTCTTGCAGGTGTGGGGAGGGCTCTTGCAGGTGTGGCGAGGGCTCTTGCAGGTGTGGGAAGGGCTCTTGCAGGTGTGGGAAGGGCTCTTGCAGGTGTGGCGAGGGCTCTTGCAGGTGTGGGGAGGGCTCTTGCAGGTGTGTGTGGCTGAGCTGACATTCGGGGCTCCCGCTGCTGCTGGGAAGGTGCTCGGGATCTCTCAGAGTGACCTGCGCCTCTGGGCCACTGCCAGCCAGGTGATTCAGTTAAGGACATTTATTTCAGTGCTGCCCTCAAGGTCACCTCTGCTTTTCTTGCATCTTCGGCTTCACTCACTGGATAGAATTTCTTTTTTTTATGGAAAAAAGAAACTTTCATGTTCAAGTGTTAAAGAAGTAGATAAGATGGATTGTGTTTTTCGAAGGTGTGAAAGTTGTATCACTAGTTGCGTTTAACGTTGTTATTGCCAAGGATTTTTAGTCAAACTGCCCAGGAAATTATTTTGGAAAAAAAAAAATGGTACCGGTTTGATCCCTTTTTCTGTTCTATTGACGAGAGCTGTGACAACAATTGAATAATTTTCTGTCTCTTTGCTGCAGGACCAAGGCAAGGCTTTCTTCCTTTCACAGCTTCTTCTGTAATTGTTTTAAAGTAAAATTAACTGTAAATCGCTGTAGTTTGAGCAAAAGAGCATCTCTATGAACAATCTTATCTTCCCCCGAGGCTGATAGTGACTGCCCCAGCCACAACTGCTGCAGCCCTCCCTCTGCTAATGGGGGCCATTGTGCATTTTAAGAAGAGGTAAGAAGACTTTGCTGCAGCCTGTCGAGCAGGAATTCCCAGGCCAATAACCGGCATTCCCACTCCAAAGGCTCTGGAGCTGCCTGGGTCGCGGTCCGTCGTGCCTGGGGCAGGGCTCTGTGCAGCAGCCCGAGCTGCTGGGGCTCGGGGCCGGGAGCGGGGCCGCTCCCAGGGCAGCGGCTCGCACGCCTTTCTCCGGGAATGTCAGCCCTGCTCCCAAAGCGCGGTGCATCCTTCTCCCCGAACTCGCTGCATGTGGCGTTTCTCTGAGCTCGCTCTGCTCAGGGGCTGTTCCTGGGCTTTGCTCTGCCCCAGAGCTCCGGGATCGCTCGGCGCCAGGAGACCTGGAAAGGTCCTTTTTTTGGGTACCTGTTGGGTACCGTGTCTGTCACAGCCGAGGGATCCCTCCTGCAGCTCTTGTTCTCCATCCAGCGGAGTACCGAACCAATTCCATGCCTTCATTCACTGCACCTCAGCTCCTTTTGCAAGTGAGAAGTTTTGTTTTGGATACGGTAAAATACATCGCTTGAAGAGTAGCACGAAATGCTTCACAACACTCATTTGTTCAGGGAGAAAAAGTAAAGGGAAATGAACTTGTAAGAGAAAGAAATGTAGGAAATAAACTTCAGCTCAACTTGAGGTTCGTGTTCCTCACTCACAGCAGACCTCGAACACCAAATGATGGGAAAGGTCCTGGCTCCCCTGCTCACCTGAGGGTGCTCCTCAGTGAAGCTGCTGCTCCCATCGTTCCACCCACACCCCAGCAGCAGCTCGCTCATGTCACGGAGTTCCCAACCCCCAAAATGCACCTTGCCCTTCTCAAACCAAGCAGGAGGTCCCTGCTCCAGCCACCCCCTGTCCCGAACTGCCACTGATGCTGTCCCCCAGTAACAGCCTGGGTGGGACAGGACTGGCCTCCAGAGCAAATGGGTGTTTCCCATCTGGTTGAGGGTTTGGTTCCCCTCCTGATGGAAATCCCTGCACTGCAGTCCACCCCAGTGCAGATCAGCCTTTGCATGTACACCAAGATGAAGAAATACCCTGAAAGGCAGCATCAAAACATTATTGCAGGAGGTTAAAGCTCCAAGGCTGCCGGAATTCAAGGGGCATTTGGACAATGCTCAGGGTGTGATTGTTGGGGTGGTGGTGCAGGGCCAGGAGTTGGGCTTGATAATCCTGTGGGTCCCTTCCAATTCAGGATATTCCATGATTCCCTTCTAATCAGTGGGTACCTCCCACGCCTGTCCTTGTGGTGTGTCCACTGCTTTTGAGAATTTAGGGCATGGACTCCACGTGCTGCTCTTCCCCAGGGTCCGTCCCCTGCCTGTCTGTGGCGAGGGAGCTGCACTCCTTGACACGATTTGCTCTTGAGAAATGCCTGTTGGCCATCAGTCATCTCTGCCTCTGGCTTCAAATGCTTGTATAATGATTTGTTCCAGCATTTTTCCAAGAAGTGAAGCAAAGTGAAAAGGCAATTGCAGCAGTCTCTGGAATTTTCAGATGCCAAGTACCCTGTGACATGACACATCTGGGGCGGGTCAGCTCCAACAGTGGATTCATTTATGTGCCCTCAGCTCTTCTCTCCACTGCTAAACTGGACCCCTTGGTCTCTCTCAAACTTGTCACTTGATTGTGTGGTGAGATATTTAATTAACTGTGTCCCAGGCAACAAAACACTGGAACTGCTAGGACTAGTTCAGTGTTTAACATGAAGTGTACAAACCTTACTGTAATTTCAGCTGGTGCAGCTTTTGGCCTCTTGTCACTGCTTATTATTGTTGGTTTGTGTTTAAAAACAAAATTACAAATTGCAAATAGAATGAGCTTGTTAATTAAAGATTGTTTTGTGGAACCAAACATCAAATAGCCTCCCTCTGCAGGCTGTAGCTGTTCCTGAAATCTGTCCGTGTCATATTTCTCTGCAGAGGTTGAAATATGTCAGGCAGGTGTTTCAAAAGTCCTTCTGCTGCAGGGAAATACACTCTGATGTAATCTGCCTAATTTGACTCTTTGAATTACTTTCAGGCACACTTGCTGTTTGTAATGGAAATAGCTCCCCAACCACTTCAGAGAGCACTTTGTAATGTGAGCTGGTAAAACTCTGCAGGTGTAGTGGGTTTTTATTTTATTTAACATCTTAGGTTTGTTTACTTTATTTTGTGTTACTGAAAAAGTGGCATAAAAGTGGTTTAACAAGTCATTTTTCATTTGAAAAATGTTTTCTTCTTAACAAAGTTAACATCCAGTATTCTGCAATAGAACTACTGACTCCAGGAAATCACATTTTGCCCAGGAGAGTTTGTTTCCTGAGGCTGAAATTCCCCCAAGACTTTTGTTTGGGATTGTACATACCTGAGGCCTTTTGGCATAAGCATCAATTAAAAAATGGGAAATGGTGTTTTCCTTGCTAATTCTTGGCTACTGAATAGAGGCTACTGAAAGACCTGGGTTTAATTTAATTTATTTTTTGCTTTGGTTTACTCCTCTCCCCACACCTACCCTCCATCCCCTCATGTGAGTTTATGAATTAACTGCGTTGTCTCAGGAAAAAGGCACTGAGATATCAGAGTTCATCATCTGAGCTATGGAGTTCACAGAATCCCAGGATCACTGAGGCTGGAAAATCCCTCCCAGATCATCGAGTCTAAGTTGTGTCCCTTGTCCCCAGGCCAGAGCACTCAGTGCCACCTCCAGGTGTTCCTGGGACACCTCCAGGGATGGGCACTCCAAACCCCCCTGGGCAGCTCCTCCCAATCCCTGGGCACCCTTTCCATGGGGAAATTCCTGCTGGTGTCCACCCTGAGCCTGCCCTGGCCCAGCCTGAGGCCGTTCCCTCTCCTCCTGTCCCTGTCCCCTGGAGCAGAGCCCGACACCCCCGGCTGTCCCCTCCTGTCAGGAGTTGTGCAGAGACACAAGGTCCCCCCTGAGCCTCCTTTTCTCCAGGCTGAGCCCCTTTGCAGCTCCCTCAGCCTCTCCTGGGGCTCCAGCCCCTTCCCAGCTCCGTTCCCTGCCCTGGACACGCTCCAGCCCTCAGTGTCCTTCTTGTCATGAGGGGCCAGAACTGGGCACAGCCCTCGAGGTGTGGCCTCTGTTGCTGAGTACAGAGGGACAATTGTTAACAATGGAGTTCATCAGTTGTACCTGACTAAAGGTTGTACATTTTGAGCAAATTATAATTTAGAGAAGTAGAAAAATGCCTGTGATGTTAACTTTATGTTCAACACACAATCCCATTTTAGTATCAATACACAGACCCACAGAGCCCTGGAAATAATCAAATGAAAGCTGATAATGAGCAGGCAGTGCAGCCACTAGTATCCAGTAATTGCTTCATCCTGAAAGGGAAAATGTATTCCCAGCATGGTCAGTTTATTAACTTTATTTTCAGTCACACCTAAGTTTGTTTTTCACTGGAGATAAAAAGATGAAGACAATAAGGTGTGGTGTTTTAAGGAGATGCTGGTTTTCCCTGACATTTTGCTCTGGGACTTACCATGGTACCAATTTCAGTACATTATTTTTTAAATGGTCCCTTGCTGTATTTCATAGCTGGGAGTGCTTTGAACACTCCAAGTTTACACCTCCATATTCTAATACAGCCTTTCCAAGGCTGCCTTTGCACCTGCCCAGGTTCAGAGCATTGTTCTTGGTGTCCTGTCAGGCTCAGGAGTCAGCTTTAAACATCCATAAGTTGGTTATTTCAGAACTTCAATCACTGCTCTTGTTTTTCAGTGAAGGCTACCATTTCGCCCTTGCCAAGTGTGGAGTTTTAAATCAAAGCCATTTTTGAATTATCCAAGCACCAAAAAAGAAAAAAAAAAAAAATCTGAAAAATAAAGTTGACAGCTGTGAGGTTTTTTTTCCACATTCATCTACCTCAAACAGCTGAATGGATTTTATAAGACTTTCCAAAAATATCCCCCTGTACTCTAAGGGCAGAGTTAGTTAAACAGCAGAAAAACTTAGTAAATCTACTACGACTCACTTTCTGTTTTGACAACTCTTGTCTCTTCCTTGCTTGCCCACTGAGGTAATTTACGCCGGCGTGTTTGGTTAGTGCTCGTGTTTCAGGGGTGGCTGTTCTCCCTCTGAGGATCTGTGTTTAGAAAAAAGTTCCCTGCAATTCATTATTTTCCAGAGCAAGGAGCAAGGTGTTAGTCAGAGGTCAAAGCAGTGACTGAAGCAGTCACGACTTGTGAACATTTTCTAGCTGAAGTTAAGCCTTGAGGAGTGAGCCACAGACTGAAAAAAATACTCATCAACATAGAAATTGCACCATGGCAGCTGGAGAAAAGCATTTCTAAAAAGGGTTCCCTTCATTTTGTAAAAAATAAGTACAATTATTTTCAAACATGATACAGAGGGAATGAAGAATAGCTCCTATTTCCCAAAGAATAGATTTGCCAGCTCTGAGTGTGCCCAAATGAGGGACAATTCTGTGCCTTCAGTTAATTTAATGGGGAGTTTACAAACGGGTGCCAATCAAAGTTCCCTTTCTTTGTATTCAGTGATGATTTGGGGTGTGTTCTCCTGTTTTCATCCCTGGGAGCTGGGTGTGCAGAGCCCAGGATTGCCTCACGAGGTGGAATTAGGGGGAATAAGGAATTCCCAGCAGGCAGTGCCCCCATCACCCTTGGGAGGAGCCACGTTGTGCCCCACAGTGTGAACACAGAGGTGGGAAGATAATTCCACGGAATCAGCTGGTCCTTGTTCCTGCAAGGGTGCATTTTATTGCACCAGGCACATCTGGGGAGCACCTCGTGCTCTGCAGCATCCACGGGGAAGGATCTGCATTCCGAGCCGGGGCTTGTTTTGACTTGTAAATCTGTTTTTATGAGGTGTATGTGTGTGCCTGCCCCAGGAGAGGGAATGCTCTTTCCAAATGGGCATTTGGATACCACATGTGTGGAAAATGCTGGCTCAGGAAAAGTGAAGTTCTTCCTATGTAGACCTTCCTAGTGACAGGTTTATCTCTAGAACACACTTCTGAGGCATGATGAGCAATAGATTAAAAGCTTCAGTTGCTATCTGTGAGCTGGGCTGAAATTAAGCTGTTCTTTATGTCTGGAAACTGAGGTCCAGGGCTGTCTGAAGGATTGTCCTTCCTTGTGCTCCATCAAACCCACCCTAAAGTCAGCAAAAACATTCCTGTGTGGTCAGGTGACGTGGATTTGGGATATATGGGCTTGGTGACTGCATGGCAGCCTTAGTGTGTCCTTTATTAACTGAATGTAGGAGTTTCATTTGTAAACCAGAACTCCAGAACTGCATGTCAGCCTTAGTGTGTCCTTTATTAACTGAATGTAGGAGTTTCATTTGTAAACCAGAACTCCAGAACTGCATGGCAGCCTTAGTGTGTCCTTTATTAACTGAATGTAGGAGTTTCATTTGTAAACCAGAACTCCAGCTGGTCTTCAGCTTGATTAGGGACTGTGGGATCTCAAAGAAAAGTCAAAGTATATCTTGGGTTAAACACACTTAGACCAGGATTTGAAATTGCATTTTATTTCGAGCAACACCTTTCTGTCTCTTTTAACAAGACCTGGTAGCTCGCAAGTTTTCAGCATTGAGAAAGTCATCAAAGCAGATTAATAACACCACAGATGTTTTATTTTTGTATGTGGGCAAGAAAATATCATTAATATCTGTCTGCCTTTGTCTGGGTCAGTGTGGATTTTGCACAGAGGACTACATTAAAAAGAGATTACCCTGCCATGACCCACTGAGTTTCCCCTTCCACCCAAAAAAACATGGGAGAGAGCCAGTGTGCTTCAGTTCAGATAGAAATGGATGTGTTTCACCAGTGCCCTGGAATGCTCCATAGTTTTCAAAAGAAAATCAGAATTCAATGGAAACTGTCTGCTTTCCTGCAACATCAGGGCTGTGATTGCCCTGGGCTCATCTCCCCCTGCTGAGCCAACTTTCTTCTGCGTGGGCTCCCAGCCCTGTCTGAGACAGGCTTAGCTCCTGCTAAGACCATTCTTAGAAAGGAACAGTCTGCTCCAAAGCAGGGGCAGACATGGCAGCATTCCCGTGGATTTCCAGGGGTTTGGATCCAGTTCTTCCTGAGAATGCTCAGGGTGGCACTTTTGGAGGTTTCTATGCCAAATTGAAAACCACAGCCACACAAACTTTGCTGTATTTGCCCTGAAGCCCAGGGAGGGATTCAGTCCTGGCAGGTGAGCAGCTGAATTCCAGGCAATGGGACACAGAGGGATTTGCTTGGGGCTGAGGTATTTCCTAAATATTCCTGTTCAGAGGTCTGCCCTTTGTCCTCTGCAGCAGGGGAGCTTTGGGGAAATCCAAATTTCCCCAGCTGAGAGAGGCTCTGGGGCCTCCCCTTTTCCCTGTAAGCAGAACCAGTTTGCTCTGGCACTTTGAGCTGTTTATCGTGTCAAGTGTGGGATGGGTGGTGGGGACCAGAGCTTCTCCCACTGCTGGGGCCACCAAACTCATCCACAGGAGTCAGGAAGATGCATCTTAGAGCTTTCCTGGCCATGACAGGTCCTGGTTTTGAGTGGTGGCTTCTTATCTCCTTTTCTCTTTGCAAAACTCTCTTTGTAAAATTCTGTTTGTAAAATTTCTCTTTGTAAAACAACACCTTGTGTTCCAACAGCCTGGACAGGAATGGCAGAGGGCTGAGGGTCTGCTCTGAAGTGTTTGAGAACCATAATAAATCAGAGATGATTAGAATTTAATATACCAAAATCCAGCAGCAAAAGGTGGATTAAAATCAGCTTTGGAAATAATTCTCCAAAACTTGCATTTTGTGATGAAGCTTTTTTACACAGGATATTTTGCTGCATTTCTGCCTTGACTTTATGGAGAGCAATCAGCCAGCCTGCACCTTTCTGGGAAGCTGGATTAGACCTCAGACATGCAGTGACGAGTTCCAGGTTGGAGAGAATCCACTTCATAGTTCTCAAGAGCCAGTGTACAGAAAACCTCCAGAGAATCAGTGAATTTCCCATTTAGGGAGAACACCCCAGGTCTCTGCTGCAGGGCTCTGGTTCCATGGATGTTCCCTGATTTGTCTTGGCAAGGGAGTGGGGGGAATTTGAGAAGGTAGCAAATTGCAAGATTATGTGCAAAGCCTATGATTTCGGTGCACCAGAAAGGTTCTCCTCGTTTCCTTTCTTGCTCTGCTCCAGTGCCTGGTCCATGCTCTGATGGCTGTGTTCGGGGATTAGTGTCACACACAATCCATCACAAACCAACATGTGTTCTCTGGGATGTACCACATTTCCTTGCTTATAATCGCACTTTCATTGTGCTCTCGAGTCAGAGGAAAAGCTCTTCCTCATCAATATTTTGTTGAGCAGACTTGTACCAGATGTAGATTAGTGTGGGCTTTTTTTCCATCTGGGATCAATCAATAAGATACCAGTTTAGTTTTAAAGACAATGGACAGATTGTATGAGGGTATTTTGTACCTGTGGAGGTTGTGAATATCTCTGGTGCTGTTAATTCATCTCATCTCACTGGTTTTCTCTCTGCAAACTGCTTTTCTGTCAGTTTGAATATTTTTAAGTGGATATGTAAGAACTATCCTTCTTCTTTTCAAGGAAAAGGCACAAACCCTAAAACTGTGCATGGGAATCACAATTCTGATCTAAGAGTACAGCCCTGGAGATCTGCAAAAAACAAGGCAAAAGCCTTTGCTCTGCATTCAGCACTTCCTTAGAGTCTGCAAGTCTTGCTCCATGTATTTGCCAGTGTATTCTGAAAAGACCCCCCAGCTGTCCCCTCCTGTCAGGAATTGTGCAGAGCCAGAAGATTCCCCCTGAGCCTCCTTTTCTCCAGGCTGAGCCCCTTTCCAGCTCCCTCAGCTGCCCCTGGTGCACAAGTGACCTCAGGGCCCTTGGCAGAGACACCCTGTGCTGCGAGCAGGAGGCACCTGGAAGAATCTTGCAAGGTGGGGCTGGAGAGGAGTCACATCCCACAAAAAAACCCAACCAAAAAATGATGCTTTTCCCTGTTTTCCATTGCACTTGGACTTGTGCTTTTACTACTCAGAGTAGGAGAGGGCTTGTCCCAGTGGAAGCTGTTTCCTCCGTAGGCAGGGACTGGGTGTATTTGCAGCCTGAGGATTTGGAAACTGGTGATTCCTGCCTTCCTCCATGGGGAGTAACGTCTCCATACATGGCAGGAACCCTTTCACTGATATTTCCACACAGTGAGCTGGGAAAAGGATCCCTGGAGTGTGGATCAGCGTGGCTGGACAGGCAGGACAGGCAGTTCTGCTGCCTGACATGCTCCAAAACATACCCAGACATCCAAATTGCCTCTTCCTGAGAAGGCCAAGTGCTCTTCCAGTGGCTGTTCTGGGAAGCCATGCCCTGGGTGTATAATTCAGTTTGGAATTTCAGGATCAGACATAATGCCGTTATCCACTTCAGAGGAAAAGCCTTAGAAAAAGGAGGGGAGAAGCTAAGTCGATATTTGGAAAAATGAAAAATGTTTAAAATACTTTTTCTGAGAAGAAAAAACCAACCCAAACACTCAGTGAATTCCACTAGGCTTCTGGCCAGGGTTGGAGGTTTCTCTTCCAGAACGTCTGAGTGTCAGTGAATCCCCACACGGTCCTGGGAGCTCTGCAGCCACACTTGGGGCTCTGTGCATGGCACCACCTGCCGATGGAAGGGCTGGAGAACTCTGCAGTTTCTAAAGCTCACCTCATTACAGCACAGAGAACAATTAGAGCTGGACAGACAGTTCCTGGTTCCCAAGGGAGGGAATAAACCAGCAGCAAATCTACACACGGCACCACTGGAGCTGTCTTGGAAAATTGATGTATGGACTGGGTTTTGGAAGAGGTCATGGCCCAAGATAAGAGAGAAGGGAGAAAAAAAGGTAAAATGAGTAGTAGTGAGCTCTGTGGGTTTGTTTGTTTGTTTTTTTTTAAATAATCAGAACACAATTGAAGTAAATTTTGCCATTTCCAGCATCTCATTATCTCCCTATGGACAAACATCTGAATCTGCCTAAGGATCTCCTTTTTTTAACATTGAGTATCAAATTCTTTGGGTAAAATTGCCTAAATACAACCAAAACTCTTTTAGAGGTTGAGTTCTTTTCCAAGGAAAGCTTGAGCAAATCCCTTTGATAAAGGGAATTTGGCCAGGAGCAAGGAGGAAATGTGCTTTCCGGGTGACAGCATGAGCAGAAGGGTTTGGATTCCAGCCCTCTGCTCTTCTAAGTTATAGGGTTTTTTTCTGAAATGAAAAAGAATTTCATGTGTCTGTCATACCAGTCCCTTTCTTCTGAATTTGAATGGATGTAGATGAATACAGGAATGGTCTTATTTATCATTTACTTAAGTAGATTTGTTTGGCTATTGTTTAATCCAATATATGACATTTTTCTGGATTATTGGAGCAAGACACAGAGCTTTTTGTCTTTCTGGTCTCACAGGCCTGGCAGCTGGCTGGTGGGCATTGTTGATAAATGAACACTGAGGAGAATGTGAATGCCTCAAGAAAAACGCATTCTCATTTTGGCCCCTCGTCTCCCCCAGTCTAACTAAAAATCCTAATCAAAGCCTTTGAGACAGCCTTTGAATCCAGGTGGTAAAAGGTCCTTGTGCTTCAATGCATGACCAGAAATGTTGCCAAAGCTCAGAGAACTCTGGCTTCATTTCAGAATCCAGCCATGGGATGTCTGCTGGATGCAGTTCTGGTGATTAATTGTAGGTTATTTGAGGTATAATGGGTCCTAATTTTAAAAGTTCATCAGCTATGGAGCTCTCTGAGGTGTTTTAATACATTCAGCACTATGAGCTCAGGGAGTTTTGAAGTAAACGTTGCCTAGGACAGAATATTGAAGTGAAACCTCATAATCATGTGGAATTTGAGCTATGAGCCGTGTCACCTTGTATGTGCCTGTTCCAGATGAGTCTTTCCTCATCCTCACCCTCCTGCCTGGCTTCCCCACCCTGAAGGATCTACAAGGAGCATGGAGAGAGATGATTTACAAGGGATGGAATGTGAGGACAAGGGGGAATGCCTTCCCACTGCCAGAGGGCAGGGATGGATGGGACATAGGGAATTAGAAATTGTTCCCTGGGAGGGTGGGCAGGCCCTGGCACAGGGTGCCCAGAGCAGCTCTGGCTGCCCCTGGATCCCTGGAAGTGTCCAAGGTCAGGTTGGACAGGGCTTGGAGCAGCCTGGGACAGTGGAAAGTGTCCCTGGCACAGGACAAGATGAGCTCTAAGGTCCCTTCCAGCACAAACTGTTCTGTGATTATGTGATTCAGATGAAGGGGGATGATAAATTTTAATCACACTGTGGAGCTTAAATCTGCCAAAGCATTTTTGGTAAGCAAATGCCTCTGGCGGATGTTTTAAGCCATTTCCAGTGGAACCAAACATCTGTTTGCTGTTTTGTGGAACAGTGTCCCGAGAGCCAGGTTTTGCCTGGAGGAAAGGGTGTGTTTGCACACCTTGTGTGCTCTTCAGCAAGGAATTGTTCACAGTTGCTCCTGGATGCTCGGGGAGGGAGCAGCCAGGGAGAGGCAAGCCCAGCCCGTGGTGGGGTCCTGAGCCAGCAGGTTCCTATAGCTGTGTCTAGACTGAAGCGGTTTGGAAATCTTCAGATTAGCTTTGGATAAGCCTCTGAACTTCTGGATGTTCCTCCCAGCCAGATCAGACCTCTAAAGAGCTTGAGGTTTGTCCATTGCTAATTTTCATGTGCATTACATTAAAAACTCTGGAGTGAAAATATTTCTTATTTTAAAAATAGAAAAAATAAAACAATAAATTAGAAGGAAAAGCATGCTGAAAAAAAAATGTAGAAAACAGATGAAAAGCAAAAGGGGAAAGAGAACTTTGTAAAAATACCCTAAATGCCAGGCCTTTCAAATATGATTTCCGGCATATTCCACTTTTAAAAGCACAATATTGCAGCATGCTCTCACATGCAGGGCCAAAAATATGAAAGAAGAAAGCCTTGTTTGATCTCGAGAGTTGAATGGATGTCATCGGACCCATCCCCGATCTGCTCCTAGAGCCGGGCCCTGTCAGCTGATTTTCCACTCCGGTGTCGCACCCCTCCCTGCTCCTCCCCACCCTGTTTTTGGGCAATAGTGCTGACACGCTTCCTCCCTGGGCTGCTGCAGCATCCTGGCACCCGAGCGCCTGTGGCTTGGGCACAGCACTTCAAAAGCAGCTTCTGGCACAGGCAGGAAGTATTTTGAAGTGAGTCTGGAGGCTTCTGAAAGCGACCTGCTCCAAGCAAGACCAAAGCTTACATTATCTCCTGTAAAGGACCCAGCTCCTTCCAGGAGTCTGCCAGGGCTGTGTGGAATGACGTGTGGCTGCTGAGAAACCCTGACAAATGCAGTGGCTGCTGACGAAAATACAAAGCACCAACATGATATAGAGGGCAGGGCTCAGTGCTGTGTGTCTGCTCCTAATTGCCCAGAATGTGGAGTACACCCGCTGTGTGTTTTGCAAATGGCAAAATGAACTCGTCTGGTGATTGCTCAAAGCCAGTGGAGTCTGCTGGGAGCTACAGAAGACAAAAGGGAGGGAAACTTTAAAAACAACATCTGCTTAATATGAAGAAGTTGCAGCCGCTACTAATGCATCTTCTGGAACTAATGTGTTGTGCAATTTCTCTCTGCTTAGTGAAAGTTTGTTTAATTAGAAGGATATTGGTATCTTGAAAAAAAGACAGAGAGTAACAAGCGGAAACACATTATGTTTCAATGCAGAAGCAGCACTTGCCAGAGTCCTTGAACATATAATCATGAAATGGAGTAGCAACTACTTTGTTTTCCTCCCAGTGACTCTTCAGATGCCTCATTTGCAGTTAGAAGCTGATTAGTTTTCTGCTCAGTGACTCTTTTTTCACAGTAAATCAATTGAGAGGTGGCTGCTCATGACTCTGCAGTTCAGTGGAGTCAGAAATAGCCTGCACTGGAAACCATCAGGGCAAGAGCTCAGGAACAAACTGAGCTGCCTTCCTCCTCCTCAGAGCCTGTTGGGCTGAAATACCCCCCTGGGGCTGTGTTCCAGGGCTCACCATCATTCCTGATGGTCGGAATGGTGACATGGGGACAGGCCACCCTCCACTCACCTCAACCTGTGAGCATCAGCAAGAGAACCTGACCCTGCAGGGCTACTGCCTCAACAGGTTGGGTTGGTTTCTTTAAAATCCCTCAATGCACTTGTTAGTTTGGCTGCTGTAAATTAGCCTGGATAAATGATTTGGGAAAAGTTGCCATCTAAGTAAAATTGAATAAAAAGCGAAGTACTTTCCTCAGTCTTCTATTTTCACTCCGTGAGTGGTGAATGGGAGAACCAAAGAAGCAGTTTAATAAGGTTCTCTACTGAAGTGCAGAGAGCAGCAGGTCAGCAAAACTCCAGCTCTTCAGAGCAACAAAGAACTTTATGAAGGTCAGGGACTGTGTGCCACCAGGTGCACCCATGAGTTTATCTGGTTTAGAGCCTGTGTTATTTGTAAAGAGGGAGCAGCCAAGGGGAAAATAACTCATGGTTCTTCACCTGCCAAGGAAAAGCACAAACGGAGAAAACTCAGCAGCCAGCTGTGAGTACCTGCTCTAACAGGAGAGATGAGAGTGGAAAGCTCAGTGGATACCCAGGGCTGTCCTTTATCCCTTGATGTGCAGGTCTTGACTGTATTTATTGCCAGTGTGGGGCTGAATGGGTATAACCAGGTTACCAGGCTTATCTCTCTTTCCAGGTCAGATTTTCCCCCCACCCACCCTGTATGACCCCTCTGTATCTGTCAGATAAACTCAGCGGACATTAGTGTGTAGTGAGGTCTCAGCTTGGAATATTCAGCTTTACCATGGTTTAAATAATAGCAACTGCTTGATTACATTACTGGTCAAGTGATCACTTGGAAAAAAAAGTGTTTGTGGGAAAACTCACACTTCCTTCCTTTTGTGGAAATACTACCAAAATGATCTAAAAATTACCTGTGCCTACAGAGGCTGTACTGATTTTTTTTTTTTTTTTTTTTGCCAGGGAACTTCAGCACAGGACTGACTCCAAGTGTGTATGCACAGTGGGATCTACTGGTTGTTCCTGGGCCGAGTGACAGCTCTCACACACTTGTGTTTCCTTACATAGAGAACCAATCCTTCCCAGAGCACAGTCACCAAAATAACCCTTCCTGACTTCGCTTTACACTCTCAGGGCTTATTTGTGAGCTTGCTTTCTCAATATTCATGAAAAATTGTCATTGTACCAGCACTAACAGGAGCAAACCACAGCAGGGAGTTTGTTTTGAGCCTCGAGCAGTTTCCTGCACCACATTTACCCTCTGCTGACCTTCTTGTCCACACCCGTAATTTGTCTCTGCCAGGAATCCTCTCCCAATCTCTGCTGCATTAAATGCACCTTCCCAGCCTTGTGGCACATTTAAATAGCCCAGCTTTGCCTTCTCTCCTTTAAATAGCATTTTCCATTTGTTTCTTATAAAAATCTGTCATATCCTGCTGCTCCATTCATTGACTGAAGTGCCTTTAACACACACCAGACCTTCTGACACTTTGTTTTTCTATCTTTCTGCTTTAACATGGGGTGACCAAAACTGGCAGAAACAGGCAGAAATCTGAGCAGAGATGTGGCCAGAGGAGATTTGTCATTTTTATTCTCTATATATAGACAACCCCCCTGAAATCCCTCCTCTTTTTTGAGGATAACTGAGGTGTGAATTTTTTGCCCTATTTCATTGTTTTATTAAACCATGGGCAATCCCTTCTGTGGGATCTTGGACCAGGAATGAAAGAGATGCTGAGCAGTGCCAGGTTATCCTGTTCCAGCTGGGATTTCCAGCCCCAGCTGGATCCTGTCCTGGTGTGCCCCAGGCAGGAGCAGCACAGGCTGTGGCTGAGCCCTGCAGGGCTGCTCACGTCACGGGGAGACACAAACGACCCAGCCTGTATTGCTTTGCCTTCAGTCACCAATTTTGTACAGGGAAAAACATTTAATTTAGTTGGTGTTTTCTTCTGACTTTTCAATGAGGTTTTAGGACAGATTAAATACCAACTTTGAACTTACTTAAGAATCAAAGTCTTATTTTTCAGTTGACAGAGATGGGGAAAGTATAATTTTACTCAAAAAATCAGTTTTGATTCTAAGGTCACAAGGGCACTTTAGAAAATTTTGCTGTTATACTTTTCAGTGCACTCTCTGTTCCTGCAGTGAAAACCACATTTTATTCTCTGCTGTATACTTTAGAAAAGTTTAATTGCTTCAGCTAAGTGTAAATTTAAATTCTCACACTGATTTATATAATAGTATTTGGTCTATCAGTTCTTTAGAGTTGCTTTCATTTGGTTATTCAAAATGCCTAACTGATTGAACATGTTTTTGTTTAAAAAGAACATAATTAAATTAAATTAAATTAAATTAAATCCCTTAAACATTTCTGCCAATAGAATACAGTGAAGAAACTGGAGTCAGATTTATTAATTGTTGTTTGATAGAGTCAGGTGAAGCTTTGTGGAAATGTTTTCTTCTAAACTTGTCCCTCACTTCAAGAAAGACCTCAAGGGGCTGGAGTATGTCCAGGGAAGGGAGCGGAGCTGGGAAAGGGTCTGGCCTGTTTGCTTCATGCAGCAGGGAGGGAATTGGGACAGTAAATCCCTAAACTTTTCCTGAGAGGAGAGCTGGCTGTCCTGAGGGTGACACCAGGAGGTGAAGGAGTTGTGGGGTTCTGCCCTCTGCACCCAGCTTTGGTTACAGATCATCTTTTGCTCCCTGAGTGCCTGAGAAGAACAGCTCTGCTCCTGCATCTTTTGTTATGCTGTGTTCCTTTCCAGTGAAAAAACCCCACAAACAACCCCAAATCAACAACCCATCCCCATCCATCTGCCATGGCATGGCCAGTGTTCTTACAGAAGCTCAGCTTGATTTCTAAAGCGCCTTGTTAAACTTCATCCCCATCCCCCCGACACTCTCAGAGGTCTAAAATGAATGTTCAAAGGACACAGCAATGGCTGGGAAAAGTTAGCTTATTTAGATAGTGGGAATGTCTTTCCTGTGCTAACAGCAGTGAAAAGCCACAGATAAGGCTGAAAGTCTCAATGTTAATTAGACAGGAATTTCCTTAATTTGTCAGTCTGTTTTAAAAGTTGTAAATCCAAGAAGCAACAGATGGCTGAGGAAAAATGAGAACAGATTAGGACCTACATCCTCTCTGTAATGCCAGGTATTATGGAAAATATTTCTGAACACAGAACTTAAGCACTTTGATTGTTTGAGCTGTCGGGCTCTTTATCTGCTGTTTGTGCTGAGAGGCACTGGAGCACACACACCAGCCCTAAATGGATGTGTAATCCCATAACCATTCCCTGCTCTGCAAAGCTCTTAAGTGTGTCCTTCAGCCCCACAGAGATCAGGGGCTTTGAACACATGTTCAAAGTTAAAGCACATGTTGAAGTGCTGGTTAAATTGCTGTGCATCCCTCACAGTGTGCATTTATTTCTGCTTAACCTCTGAGCTTTGTGTCCTAAGCCAGCCAGAGAGAAGGAATAAAAAGTTTGTAAAGGTGATGTCAAATATTCAGTCTCTACTCTGGGATGAACAGGACCATCCCCTAAAATAAGCTCTGTGCTTATTTGCTTGTGCTGCTTTAGTGATTCCTCAATTTATATAACTTTTCTCATCACTCCATGAATTATGCCTTTGCAGAAACTGAAAGGCCAATTCAGAAAGATAAAAAACAACTGTTGGGGTCAATGAGGAAATCTGTGAAGTTTTGAGAACAGTTTCTGGGGCTTGCCAAATTTCCCACATTTGAAAAATATGGAGAAGGAATTTGAAGAAGTTCTTATCACTTCTGCAATCAGAGTCCCTAATGCTGGCAGGTTTTTTTTAACAAGTTCTCATGCGCTACTGAAGGCACCGAGACAGGGAAACACATGGTGTGCTTTTCAGTTGGTGGGAAGAATGCCTTTTCTGGCACTCAAAAAGAAAAGTGAATACGAGTAGAACACATTACAGATTGCCAGCATCAGTGAGGAGCTGATGATAATGATCTTCACTGCTTGAAATAATAAAAATTAAACATATAAAAAAGAGAGAAAGCCCTGCATTTTATTGTATGAACAAAAGTTCTCTGAGATATTTATGTGCCATGGTGAGAAACTTTTGAAACTAAATTTTGAAAAAGCAAAAAACTACTGTGGGGAACACAGTAGTGGAGAAATACTTTGGGAAGTTTAGTACACCCTCCTTGCAGTGAAGTGCTTCACCCAGCAAGTGGCCCCAGCAGGTTTATCCTGGAGGAACCAGGGACTGCAGTGGGGTCCTGGTGCATCACAGAACCTCGGGATGGCCTCGGTGGGAAGGGACCTTAAAGCTCCTCTGGTCTCCTCTGCAGGTTCTATCCATGGGTGCAATGTACACCTGTAAATATCACTGCAGGAGACATCTTTACATTGCAGTGGGACTTTCACTAAAGGGAGGAAAGAGGCAAAATCAGAACCTTTAAGTCTAAAACCCCAAATCAAACAGGATGGTCTTTTTAAGACAACCCAGTTTGGTTGTAATGGTCTCAGAAACCTTAATGATGGAAATATTATAAATGTATGGCTCTATATAAATGTTTCACTGGATGCTTCCAGCAAGGTTTGTTGTGAGAGGCTGTTCTTTACAGGGACTGAGTCTCCAGCCAGGGAACACAGGGAGAAAATCCAGGCTCCTGTGGGATCAAGCGGGGGCTCATATTTTGTCTTTTCCGCCTGCTCCACCACACCCCAGCCTGAGGTGGGACTGGAAAGGAAACTTCTGGAATACACGAGGAAGACCATTCTTGTGGGATTGCCATCCCAGCCAAAACCGGGAAGCTTTGGAAAACTTGCCAAGGAGGGAAAAAAAAACCAGACTGCTCATGAGAGTTTGCCAGCCTGGTTTCCAGGCCAAGGGGATTTGGAGCAGCATCTGGATGTTTCAGAGGTTATCCAAACCAGGCCAGGAGACTCTCACTCCCTCTTCACGTAGGAGTTCAGCCTTCTGAGCTGGGTTGTCAGTGAGGATGTTCCTGGATTGGAATGCTCAGCAGCAGCTCCAGCCTTCCAAGGGCAGTGACTTATTTCCCATGACCAGAGGAGCTGCTGTACTGCTGTCCAGCCTTCCACAAACTGCAAGTTAAAAAGGCTTCTTCCTGAAAACAGAGGAAAACAACGCACCAAAGAGCCATTCTTGGCATTTTTCTAGAAATGGACCTCTCATCCTTTCCAAAGGCCATTTAAAGCCAAGCAGCTCCTGTCCTTTCTTCTTCAGCTCTTAGTGGGATGTAAATAAGCATCCAGCCTAGGTGGAGGTGTGGCGGCAGAAGACGTGATCCCGTGTGGTTACAAGACATTGTACGAATCCATGAGCTCAAATCCAGTAGGAATTTTTAAAGTCTTGCTGTAATGTCAAAGTAGAGGGAATATACCTATTTAATAAATGTAAATACACCTATTTATCCCTCCTTTTACCATCTGGGTGGGATCATTCTTTAGTAGTCCCAACACAGGCTAATTACATTCAGTTTTTTGCATGTTTTGGGTCTGCTGCGAGTCATTATAAAGAGACACTGAGTGGTTGGTTCATTGCCTTCATCTCCTGCTGCACACTTGAGTAAAACAGTTGTAGTGCTGCCAGCTGGAGTTAGAGAAAACCTATTGAAATTTAATAGGATTATAAAATAGCCTACTTTTATCCATGTTTACTAATATCTAGGGTTTTTTTTTTCCCTATTTAACAACAGTCCAGGAGAACCATGTTGTTATTGGAAAGAAAATATGGAGTGTATGGACAGAGAGCCCAGCAGAGAACTCCTGCATGCTAACAGGATCTCATGGGCTGGTACTGAGGGGACACTGGGTAAATTAATAATCCCAATCTGTCCCAGGGGGGTCTTGGGCTACTGTCATGACTAAATTAAGAAGGAGCAAAATGCACTTGTGTGAGGAGGCTCAATTCTCCACACAGACCTGATTTGTCCCTTTTAAACTCACCAAATGTGTTGCTAAGGCTGAGCCACAGGGAGTTGATCTGAAAACTCTGCTGCAATTAGGAGAGTAACAGGGAGTTTGGTGGTCTCCCAGGAGAGCATAGACATCCTGCAATGGAGAGGTGACACCCTTGGAACCTAAGACAAGGCCAATATTTAAGGCCCCTAAGGATGTCCTTGGTTTCCTCTTTATTAATAGGTGAATTTTGAAAGCCGCTGAGACATTCTTGTTGGATTTTAGGAACTGGCTTTGGAGTTCCAAGAAGCTCAGTGGAGGTTTGGTTGACTTCAGCATGAGAAATGGAGCAGCCTGAAGACTTGACCTGGAAGTTTTCTCTGTGTCTGTGACTCAGAGATGGAAAGAAAGTGTTTATGGTTTCATTTCCATTTAATGTTCCATTGTGGTCCGTGCATGCTCCATGGGCCTTGGGTTTAGGGTGGAGCACCTCTGGGTTCTTCAGAAGGCTCTGCTGTCCAGATACAAATGTGCATTTCAGGAGCAAAGCATATCTGTGCTGCAGCACGGAGAGTTCAAAGCTGGGGAGGAGTTTTTGGGAGCAGCTGCAGGTTGTCTCTGGTAATTAGGAGCAGAAGGACTGCAGCACTTGACACAACAGGTTCACACAGAGTGACTGGGTAAAGAAACTTAATGTCTGCTTTTAATAACAACAGCAAGTAGCAGAGGTGGCAAAGTATTTTTAATGACATCACTTGCCCAGCTGTTTTACACATCTGTAACATGCAACGTCACTCCCATTCTGTAACACTTCATCCTTGCTCTTCCACACCTTTGGGATGAGGGATAGAGTTACCTGTCTGGATGGAGCAGCCTGGGAAACATTTGTGTTTGTGGGTAGCTATCAGCAGTGCTCGTGTGAAAGCCTTGGCTGCAGAGCTCTGCATTAGGTGTGTTTTTTTTAACGTGCTAATTACTTCACTGTGAATTTGGCACTGAGGCACAGGGCCCCGTGCTCTGGGCCAGGCTTAGAGCTAGGAATGAAACATTTGCAGCAGCTGCAAAAATGTTTTTGCTTATTTAGGGCATGCTAATGTTTTATAGCCATGAATAATGACAAGCCAATAAATCATTCATTAATTTGTAATGCTGGAGCTTCCCCTCAGATGTGATGTCTGAGGCAGTGATGGCAGGGGAGGAGGAGTTTGGTGGCTGCTCTGTGTTTATACAAAGGGACAAGCATTGACTGCAGATAGAGAATCTGTTCCAGCTCTAGTTAAATCCAATGGGATTCCCTTTTGAGTTCCTTTCTCTCCATTGTAAGGATGGAGAGACAATTTACAAGAGCTTGCAGTGACAGGACAAGGGGGGCATGGTTCAAACTGAGAGTGGGTTTAGATCACAGATTTAAAAAAAAAAATCTCCCCTGTGAGGGTGGAGAGGCCCTGGCACAGGGTGCCCAGAGCAGCTGTGGCCGCCCCTGGATCCCTGGAAGTGTCCCAGGCCAGGCTGGACAGGGCTTGGAACAGCCTGGGACAGTGGGAAGTGTCCCTGCACATGGCAGGGGGTGGGATGGGATGAGCTGTAGGATCCCTTCTAACCCAAACCATTCTCTGATTAATTCTACAATTCTATGAATAATTAAGTTTCAAAGTGCCTATTTCTCTTTTATAAACCTTAGTGGAAAACTCTGGGAAATTTTCTTGCAAAATAATTTTGGGAATTGTCATCTCTGAGGAACAATGCCTCTCGTGTTCCTCAGCCCAGGAAGGTGAAAAATGCAGTGCTGTGAAGCTCAGGTGTGTTCGTGTTGGTGCAGCCCAGCACAGGAGGGGTTGATGCCCTGGAGCATTCCCTGGATCCATCCCGGGGTGCAGAGGGCTCAGGGATCCATCCCAGGGTGCAGAGGGCTCAGGAATTCTCCTGCCTGGAATGCAGAGTGCTGCAGTTTGCAGAGCAGGGCCAGCTGCCAGGCCGTTTAGCAGGCGGCTGTTTTTGTTGAAAAGGCAGCTTGAAAAGTTAAAACCTTCTGATTTCTGAAAATCAGCTGGAGAACATTACAGTCACGCAGAACTGAAGGCAGACAACTCGTTAAAATTAGCATGGGCTGTAATTAAAAACATGCTGGGGGAAAAAGACCCTGAGAAGAAGCAGACTCTTGGAAAGCTCCTGACGCTGCTAGATGTTGAAATGGAAACGAAGCTCGCTAATTGATTTCAATAATTGCTGGGTAACTTCACCCTGCAGGACGTACCAAAGCCCGTGGTCAGCTCTCTCAGCCTGGAAACAAAGGGAGGACCTGGACAGGGGAACAGAGACTCGTGCTGGGACCAGAGCCACTCCTCCTTCCCAAAATCTTACTGGGCTTTGCTCTTCTGTGTGACAGCTGTGCTTCTGGTGCCAGGCAGTGCTGCCATGGCACAGGAATTTGCTTGGCTTCTGGCACTCCCCCTCCAGCGGCCCCGTGCCACCTTGGAGTGCAGGCTTGGCCCGTGCACGTGCAGGGTCACATCTGGGCCACATTCAAACTCCAGGTTACACCCAGGGAAGGGATGTTCAGGGAGGGAGGAATCTCAGACCTGGGTTCAGCCCTGCTGTGGGTTCATGCGCTCACCACGGGTGATGCTGACGGGCTTGAGGGAAGAGTCTGGGGGAAAACTGGGCATTCTGGGCCTGTGCCAGCTGATACTGGGATGGGATGGGTCTGGGATGGCCATCCCAGCCTGTTTTCCATCTCTGCATTGCTGTCTGTGACAGTGGAATTACGATTTGTCAGCAAAATGTCATAAATTCCCTCTCAGGCTGCTGCTCTCAGCCTGTTCCTGAGCGTCAGCCCAGCGAGGTGTGGGGTGAGGAGCAGCCCTGGAGTGCCCAGCAAAGGCAGGGCTGCCAGGGGCTGTGGGGTCTGCAGGCAGGGAAGTGGGAATGCTGCTCGTGGCTGATGCAGATGGCAATGCAGATGCAGGATGGAGAGTCAGGGAGCACATCTGGGAGCACATCCCTGCTCCCTCTGCAGCTTCCTGAGGCTCAGGTACCTCCAAGAACAGGGAGTGGAGTCAAATGAGCTGTCAGCAGGTGCTTATGGACTGTCACTGCTAAAATAATGGGGCTCCCAGCATTTATACCTGCACAAGGAATCTCTCTGCTGCCAGAGTATTTTCTCATGTGCTCTGGAAAATAACATTTTTACAAAAATTACCCTCAGAAGCACCAGCAGTAACCTTTCCTCAAAATAAACACCATTATGGCTTGAACAGACCCTCCTGCATTCTGCCTTCAGATGAACAAACAGCACAGGTGAACCCCCTCCTTACTGGGGCCTGATTTTGGGTTGGACAGCTTGGACTCGATGGCCCTGGAGGTCTTTTCCAGCCTCAGTGACTCTGGGATTCTCTGACTTCTCCCCACAGCACAGGTGGGAGCAAAGGGCATCCCAGGGCTCCTGGGGTACAGGCCAGGACTGGTACTCAGCAAACTTTGCCCAGACCTTATAGAAAATAGAAATGTTTTCCTTGTAGAAAAGTAAGAATTAACTGCTGGGTGGTATGTTCCTGTCTGGGTAATTCCTTGTTTAATGAGAGATTTCTGGGGCAATGATTTTTTTTTAATGGAAAATTATTTACCTAGAGCTGGTAGATTGCAGGAATCCAGAATGATGACTTGATGAGGTTGCCACCTTTACGTGGTTTGCACTGCATTTACACAAAACTTGTCAGTATGTTATAAATAGAAATAAATTCCCTTTATTTAGTATGTTGGGACTGTTCTATTGCAAACAATAAGTAAAGATATTGAAGAGACTGTTTGGATTTTCTACATCGGGAAGACATTTTGTGACCCACTCAAGGTAGAGAGGGGTTGCTGTTTCCAGTTTGATCTGTGGTAGGAGGTCTGATGTAAAAACAGGTGAATTAAGCTTCTAAAGCTTCCAATCAGATAAAATGCGGAACAGATTAAGTGCAGTAGACTGGCACTGTTTATTAGAAAATGGCCTATGAAGGAAAATTGGCTGAACTTTAAAGAGGTGCTGGAGCTGGCTTGGGGGGAATGAATATAACTTTACATAAAACTAAACATAAAACTTTAAGCCCAATGTGGATGAGTGATAAGTTGTTAAAGTTAATTGTGAGTGAAAATAGAGCTCCAAAGCGTGCAGGGGCAGGGCAGTCTGGGGCTGGGGGGTTTGTAGGGACAAACCTGCTACACAAATGGAGCATGTGAGGAGCAAATGGAGAGGGAGCAGTTCAGGCCATTCAACTCAAGAATATTCTGGTGGATAAAGATGTGGAGTGAGGCACAGGGATTGCTCTGGGCATACTTTGTGTTCTGGGAAAAAGACCCCAGCAGCTCCCCGGGGATTCAGTTCCATTTATGTTCTGCCACCACAGGGTGCAACTCTTCCAAGGAATTGTAAACAGAAAAAATTCAGTTATTCAGTGTATGTACAAATTGCTAGTAATTAACAGTAATTATTGTACTATTTCTAGAACTGGTACAAGGGTCACTGTGTGATTACACACTGTGTGCTTTGGGTACTGTGGGTGGGTTTGGGTTGCTGGGTGGGAGGAGATGGAGCAGAGCGTCCCTCGAGGGCAGTGCTGGGGTCGGGGGGAACTGGAGGCACATCCAAGCAGAGTGGGTTTACAGCATCCTGAAGTGGCAGGATAATTTTATGGAACACTTGAAGGACAGAGGTCATAAAATGAACCACCTTCACTCCCAACTCACAGCTTCTTTCTCCTCAATTAGACAGGGAATCACCAACTTTGCAGAGCAGCTAATAACTCTCAGCAGTTGCCATGGGATACTGGACAGCCTCTAAATGCTGCAAAACACAGAGCTGCAAAACACAGACCTGGCTGACATTAAAAGCTGCTTTGGCCAAGTTTCTGCAGCATTACAAAAATGAGGAAAAGCAAATAGACATCTTAAGTGAGGTTCCAGGACAAAGAAGATGCTAAAACAATTGAAAGAAAACATATCTTTAATAGCAGTTTTTTCAAGAAATGTAGGTAAAAAATAGCTGGAATATAATTATATTGATTCATTGCATTTTTCCTGCCACTATGTGATACTTTGTCAGCCTTTGATACTTCTGACGTGTATTTTATAATTATTCCAGAATCCAGAATCCTTTTTGATGTGACTCACACTAAAAACTGTACAAATAAAGAGTGGATGCTCAGCAGTGCAGAGTTTCAGGGACAGAAATTTTGTACTCTGAAAACAGAGTACAAAATCCCATTCATTTGTGAGACAGAAAGGATAAAGCAAAGGTGCCAGCATTTATAACACATTCTATCCTTTAGCTGGAGCTCATGTTCTGCACACCAACTGCTCAGAGAAGTGCCTGGTTGGTATCCTCAGGTGGAAAAGCTGTGTCAGAATTTGCTGCTCTTTCCAACAGAATGCTTGACTCTACAAACAACTCTTATTGTAATTTATTCTTTAAGGATACTATATATGCATATATTTATAAAACATTTTAATAAAAATCAAATTAATTAACATAATAAGTGTAGTTACGACATGTATTTCCTCTTGGTTTTCTCCTCTGTGGTGGTTCCTGAGACACCTGTAAGACCACTGGTGATGCTCTGACGTGGCAAAGTGCAGGGGTTTGGTTTGAGGATTACAGAAGGGAATTTTTCTGGACTCCCCCTATTTAACACTTGCTTATTTTCTCGGCTCTACATGCTCTCCAACTTCTGCATGAAATGTAATGTAATTCCCTTTCCAAGTAATTTTTCTCCTGTTTTTCTTTTTTCTTTTCACTTCAAACAAGAACAACTAGTGATTTTTCCCCCCTAATGCCAGGCACCCTGATTAACCTAAATTAACACATTAAACATGGATTTGGTTGTATTCTGGTGGCTGATGAAACTTTGACTGGCAAGGGCTTTCACTGGTGTCTGAACTAGACTGGAACTACACTGGATGCTTCCTGATGCTCTTAATCCATCAGTATTTTCCTTCCTGGTCTTCGAATCAACCACTCCCCTGCTTGTTCATTCTTTCTGGCTGCTGGAGATGAGGGGGCTACACCAGGCCCTGATTTATAAATCAGGCCCAGTGATTTTCAATAATTCAGACTCTTTCTGCTTTTAAGCTGAATAAGAAGGGATAACCCATTATTCTGTGCTATTTTTCTTGCTGCTCCTTTGTGTAAAGCCAGGGGATGAGGAGTGAGGTGCCTGCAGGTTGGGGCAGAGCTTCCCACTCAGCTCCCATCACTTGTTATGTAACGTGGTAAGTTACATAGGTAAGTTCTGAAACATGGTAAAAATCCACTTTCTACCATCCTGGCATATGAATGAATTCCCTGTGCTTCCAATCCAGGCAGTATGGTCTCACATATGTTTTTTGTCTCCCATTGAAAGGATTTGTGCTAATTTGGCTCCATACCCCCACCCATAGTTTTGCACATTGTCTTTGTCTTTAAGGTGGGGTTTGCCTGTGAAGGAGGAGGACAAAACCAAATTTGGGTTGCAGGAGCAAAGACATCTTAGAGGCTCCATACAGGGCAGGTGTGCTGAGGCTTATGTGGGGTGTGATGGTATTTGGGACTCATTCAGAGGCACACATGGGTGGGGATGTTACAGACCAGGCTTTTTCCCAGGAATGTTGTTTACCTGCTGCCAGGCAAGTCCTCTTTTCTCTGCTCTCTTTTTGCTGTTCATACAAATCACAGAATTTCTAGGCTGATTTACTGATTTATGGTACAGCTCGAACTGAGGGGTCTGTCTGTAGTCTGAGCAGAGATGTGCCAGGGAAGAGGTGGCCTTGAGGCCATGGGCCAAGGTTTGGGGTTTTTTTGGGGTTGTTTTCCTTTTGTTTTGGTGTGGTTTTTTTTTTTTTTTTTTTGAGGAGAGTGGGGTGCCATGGTGTATTTTCCTACTTGAGAACCTTCTCTCTTTGTGCAATTTTCTTTGCTATGTTTCCACTAGTGTGTAAGATAAGATTAAATGACTTCCCAAATCCTCATATCCAGTCCTTTGCTGGGGAAGTGAGCACACAACAGCATTCTCTACTTAAAATCATCAGACTTAGCCTTAAAATAAATTATCTTGGGTTTTTTTTTTATACCTCCTATTTGATTATAGCCCCTTTAGCACAACAGCTTTGTAAAACCAGAGCCAAATGTAGCAGTCTTGATTTTACCTGGTATTTGTTTCAGCCAGTTACCTGTCACTCAAGGCTCTCTGCCACCTGCTGAGACAATGGTGGAAAACAATGGGACAATGGTGACAGTTTTCATGCTGGCTGGTGCAGGACCTTTCACATCTATAACCTGTCTGCTGTGGATGGTCAGCTTTAGCTGGCTTTTATTTCAAAATGAGGAAACACCTCCACAGGTTTTTCCAACACGTTATTGACTTCTCGGTGTCCCTGTTCAAGCTCTGTTGTCACAGGAAGGTTTGATTTGTTCCTACTCTACCAAACAGGATATCCCCAGGAAATTTCTGGGGGGTGACAGTGTGCCTGTCAGAGGGAAGCAGTGCCTTGGCCCTGCCCCGTTCTGAACCTCTCTCCTGTGGCAGGAGGATGCTCAGGCTCAGGATCCACAGGTGTGGGAGCCAGGGCTGTGCTGAGAGCAGCTCTGTTCCTTCCCCTCAGCCTTCATCCCTGCTCCTTTCCTTTGGCTTCTTTGCCCTGGCTTTGCCATCCAAGTTCCCTTCCTGGTCAGGAGGTGCCCTGGCTGCTTCTCCCTGCCCAGCTGCTCTCAGGTTGCCACCTTGCTCTGTGCCTCTGCTGACACCTCTACACTTTGTCCCAAGCTGTGCCACTCCCTTTTCTCCTCAGCTGGCTCGTTCCTTGCCTTTCCCCCCTGGATGATGGATGGAGGAGCAGGAGTGAGAGCATCTGGCAGGGCCAGTGCGTGCCCTGCGTGGCCAGGATTTGTGATGTGTCGGGGGGGTCCAGCTGCAGGGCTGAGCTCACACCTGGCCTGCAGCCAGGGCACAGCCCCGAGCAATCCAAGCAGGTGTTGGGGACAGGTTTGAAGTGCCAGGGGCCTGGGGTGTGTTTGGTTTCTGCACCAGGGTTGTGAGTGGATGAAGCACTGCGGGGCGTGCTGTGGTTCCGAGCCCTGGCAGGGTTTGACCCCTGGCACAGAGCAGCTCGTGCTGCTCCGAGAGGAGAGAGCTCTGGCCAACAAACCCCGTGGTGCCTCTGCTCTTCCACTGTGAGAGAACGGCTGAACTCAGCTGTGCTTGGTCAAAAAGCCCTCATTTGGTAATGGTTTTTATTTATTGTACACTTTGCCTAAATGAACTTCATCTCACCAAAACAAACCAGAGCAATTATTTCAACAAAGCCCACAGAAAACACTGGCATTCACTCATGGAAATCTCTGATCCCATTGAATTTGGAGGTGATGTGATCTGAGAGGTGTTTTTAGATCCCAGCTCCCTGCAGAGCTGCTCTCCAGCCTGTGCTGGTCAGCAGCTCCCTGCCTGGGGTGTGATGCATGGGCCTGATCCCAGCCTGTCTCCTGCTGCTCCCTGGGAGATGTGGGTTTCAGCCCTAATTCAGTGAAGGTGTCTACTCCACAAAATACCCTTTTTTCCCTATTTGAGAAGTTCTGAAGGCATTCACTATAAACTCAGCCCTTGGGGAAGCCTTGTCCGTAGTGGAAGCTTGCTCTAGCAGGATTACACAAGTAATTGAGGCCCCTTCATCCCTGGCACAAATCCTTGTCTTGGCTGAAGTCTATGGGGATCTTTTCTGTGCGGGAAGAATCCATTCTCTTGGCACAGACTGAGGGTCCTGGAGTGCAGAAAGGGCTCTGACCTCATGCCATGATATCCCAAGAGATCTCCTTTCCTCTCCTCTGTGTCTTGAAATGGTTGGAGCTTTTACCCTTCTGGATGATTTTGCCCATTTCCTCAGACAGCATGGCTTGTATTAATGGGTGGCAAATTAAACAGGAACTAAGAGCTGGGATGAAATTCAGCAAATAACTTCTTAGTCCACAGAGAAGAACATAGTCCCAAAGGAATCATTTCCTTACGAGAAGTGGGAGGGATTTTGCCAGTCCAATGCTTCAATAAAAAAACTGTTTTAAGAAAACTCCAAGGAATTATTTTTGCATTTTTCTTTATGCAGTTGTATGTAACTGTTGCTCATATGTGTAAATGTTCATTTACTCAGCTAAGAAGCTAATTTTTCATGGAAAAAACTCTGCTTTTCAGTCTCAACTCTTAGAAGCAGTGGACTCAGGGGCCATAGTGGTGCATTCCCTTTCCCCTGCTATTTTCTGACCCTGCTGTGGGTCAGATTTTCACTCTGTGCTGGCTGAGGGGCAGCTCTGGGCTGTGTGTGGTGCCAGGGTCTGCAGGGCTCTCCCAGCTCGCTCCAGGAAGGTTCTGCTGCAGACACAGCTCAGGGACCCAGGGCTCTGAGTTTGTTTCATCACAGCTCAGGTGCCCTGGAGCTGCCCCCTCCTCCCATGGCTGCTGGGCTCTGGGAGCTGCAGAAGAGCCCAGCAGAAATGAATCCATCTCTGACAGAGCTGGATCCAGCCCAGGCCCAGTTGGCTGTGTGGTTTTCTGGCAAAGGCTCCTTTCCCATCCATATCCATTCTTACATTGTGAGCTTTCCCCATTCAAATGTTTTGATCTCACTGAAATGTTTCAGTTCAATATTTCTTTCATGGTGCCATTTTCTGAAAACTAGTATGCTCCCCTGGAAATATTGGATTGTGCCTAAAATACATTCTCAGCTGGGAAATACAGGCACAGAAATGTCAACCAGCTTCTCTTCAAGGAGGTTCCATTCAGTGACCATGATCAGCAGAGCCTTCTTCATTCTCAGAAAAATCTACTTTGGAAATTGGAGACTTCATCTCCATTGTCACCTGAGCAACCCAAAGCTTTGGAGTTTCCTCTGTTGCTCTGACTGTGCTCAAATAAAAGCTAAGCAATTTGTTAAAATACATGAAGGCCTTGAAAATACACATGCAGATTATCCATGAGGTATTTGCCATCCAAAAGCTCAGTCTCTGTGCAATCAGCAGGTTGCCACACAAACTGGGAACTCTGGGATGTTGCTGGAAGGCTTTTCATGTGGAAAAGTCACAATCCCTTCTTTAAGAGATGCGAGTCAGGATGGAGACAAGAAAGGAGAAGGATATAGGAAAGGCATCAGGCTGAGAAAAGAAGAATGAAATGGGTCCAGGACAGAAAGCTGGGGAGGAGAGAGGGAGGAGGAAGCTCATTGAAGGTTTGTTGCACTTAGCATTAGGAACTGCTACAGAACATGCAGGTTGTAGTGATTTTCTAATACTGAGTAATATGTCAGAAGGGCTATTCTGGATTTAGACCAATATATACAGTTTCTTGTCTAAGCAGAACCATATGCTCAAATGAGAGATTATTTTATTTTACTAGGATGGACAGTAAGTAGAAACACATTCCAGATTTCAGGAGATTTCTTCCCCCCTTGGCAGCCACGGTGCTGCTTGTGCTTAATCTTTAGTTTTTCAACTGTTTGATAAGTGCCTGTTGCTTTACAGGATCCAATTCCCCCTCTATCCTGGTGTCTGCTGAGCTGTGACTAATGACTGTGTCAGACAGCTCGTTCAGCAGGTCACCCTGCCTGGAGCTGGTAATTTTGGTAATAAAACAAATCAAACTGATATGCACAATATGCAAGAGGCTGTGCAGTAGAGATGTAGCTTTTGTGTCCTTCCTTCAGTTGAGACTTAATGTTCTGTGTTCGGAGACTGACCTCATCCAAATCCTTTCTGACAGCCCAGAAAGCAGGAAAAAAACCCCAAACCTCTTTGTGGAATGTGCAAGCTGGTGTTTAATACATAAGCCCATGCACAGCAGGTTGAGCAATCAAAAGCACACAGAGATTTCTATAATTTGACATTGGGAAACAGCCCCACCCCTCCTGTCACAGGCACTGGTGGTTATGGCTGCAGCTCTGGGTCTCTGTAGGTCAGGTGCTCCACTTCTCCTGCCTTGGTGCTGGCCCATCCCTGGCTCTAATGAGACATTTTTGGCCTGACCCAGGCTTGGATGGACCCTCTGGCTGCTCCTCTGGGATCTCCTCAGGGAGAACAAGGACCTGGTGCCTGCTGAGCTTGCTCAGCTCCCAGGTGCAGGGGTCCTGTGCCCAGGGCTGTGTCCCAGGGCTGTTCCTGCCTTCCTGTGGATTCTCCAGCAGGAACTGCTGGCCATGGAGTACTCACACCCAGGGACTCTGGTCAGCCAGTTTGGGGCATCTACTGACACTTTTTTGAAGGGATGGTGTCCAGGGTAGACCAGCAACAAAACAACTGGTTTAACTGAAAAAAACCTGAATTTTACTGGGGGCCTTGAAAACAAAGGCCTCATCTGTTACATGTGTTGTAAAGTAAATCCCCCCTCCATTTGCTGTTCTATCACAAGCAAGGATGATGATATGAAAATGGGTTTTAAAGGGAATTTGTAATTAAAAAAGAAAACCAAGATAAATCATAGACATATTTGCCTAAGTCAGGAGGATAAACAGAACCATCTACAAGGATACTCACAGGGTAAGACCCAATGCCACATTAAAGCTCTTTTATAACCTATCAGCTGCTTGGTACCACCTGCTTTAGCTGTCCCCAGCATTTCTGAAATGATTTGGGTGATATTCTGTGATGTCTGTTTCCCACTGACCTGCACCGAGGATGATCCCCTCTCACCAGGGGGAGATGCAGAAGCCTGGTACTTGCTGATGGATCTGCACACAAGCAAGGAGTATCTGTATCTTTTTCTCATAACTTAAGAACATTTGGCTGCTGGTCTCTGACAGCAGAAATACTCCAGAGGCCACTGCAGGCAATTTTTCACTTTCCCATCCTTTATCAGCCTTTCCAATCCTAACCTTAAATGCTCAACATCCTGCATGTGGGGGGAAAACAAGGGTGTTGTGGAGACAAATTTGTGTTTTAATGCTACACCCACCTCACTTTGGAAAGGAGATGGCAACAGATTAATTTAGAAATGCTGCAGACTCATTTCGGTTTTTGACTAGGATTGCCAGGTTCCCTCTGCCAGGTTCCAGTGCATTAATGTTCACATTTGTACATACACCTACAGCTGTGCATTAATTGTTGTATACAGTGAGACAAAACAGTGCCAGCACAGCAAAATCCCCCTGATGATGTGGAGACTTCTCAGTGACAAATATCACAGAATGTTTCTGAGACTGAAGGGTTAACACAGGGAACTGTCGGTGCCAGGAGCGTTCCTGGGAGCTCCATTACAAGTGCCTGACACCCACTTGAGAAGCGGAGTGGTTCTGGAAAATGGGATGTGTTCTGTGGTGTGGGTAATTGCGGTGACCAGCCGTAGTAGCCACTCAGGGGTTTGCTGCTTCCACTTGTGAGGTTCCCCGTGCTTCTGTCCCAGTCTGGGATCCTGCAGCTGAGGCTGTGGTGTGCAGCTCTGTTCACCCAGTGATCCCATGCACGAGAGCAATTTCCAGTCCTGATCCGCATCCCAACCCACTCCAGAAAGATGGAATCTGTGGGAAAGCCCATCCCCGCCACACGTGTTCCGTGGGGCAGAGAATTCCGGGTGTTCCAGCGCGGTGCTCTGCCTTTTGAACTGGCGAGGACCTGCCTCTCTTTGTGCCACTGACACATCACCAAAGCCTGGCAAGCCCAGGGATGTTCAGCAGAGCCTTTGGGAGCTGCAGCGAGCTCTGAGCTCTGAGCTGGGCTGTGGGCTTGGCACCCCGGTAAAAACAACTCGAGATGCGCTGGTAAAAACAACTCGAGATGCGCTGGTAAAAACAACTCGAGATGTGCTGAAAGCCCCTGTGGAGACAGCCGGGGCTGCAGGGGGGGCCTCCTGGCTTTATCCAGCCGCAAATAGAGGGAAACTGTCCCGGGAATCGTAGGATACTCCAGGAAGTGACTGCTGAGTATTTCGGCAGCACTCCAGTCGGTAGGAATACTCTGTTTAAAATGGTTTCCAGGAAGATAAATATTTGTGTGTGCTATCTTGACGTATGGAGATAAACACAGTGGTTCTACACAAATATTGGTTTGACCTCAGATTATTTCATTAGCAGCAGCATGTGGGGCCCGTTCAACGTCCCTGCAAGCAGCTGCCACCTGTTGTGAGCATCCCAAGTTTGTTTTATGGCTGCTGCCGAGTGTCTAAAAGTAGCCATGTCTTATTCTGTGCATTTTCTGGCCTGTTCCAGCTTGCTTTCCTACAGAAGATCTGCTGGGATGGGATGTTCTGACTTGGGCAAGGTCCATGGGATTTTATTCTGGTTTTTAGGGCAAAGGGAAATGCCACATGCAGTGCATGAGGAGTGCAAAAGGCACTCTGCAGAAATAAAAGGAAACGCTCAGTCGTGCATTATAAGGTTTGTGGTCTCTGGGATGTGCAAGTGGCTGTGATAAGAGAATGAGTAGAGTGGAATGTGCCTGAGCCCACAGCACCTGGAGAGGGACCCCGGCTCCCTCCTGGCAGCCCTTATCCCCAGACTGCAGTTTTAATTAATTCCCAATTAGGCTCATTGTCTAGGCTGGCTTGCCAAGGGAGGGAGGCCGTGAACGTTATAGCCCATGGACATGAAGTACTGTGGGTTTTACCAAAATTCCCATTTCCAACCAGCACCATTTAACTGTGGACAGCAGGGGTGGATCAAGTGGAGCCTGTCCTGAGCACGATGGAGCCTTCTAAAAAGAACAGTGGGATGTGTTGTCCCCCACTTTCATCTCTCCTCATAAATTACCCTAAGACATCAGTCCCAGTACCTGACACTGGGGCTCTAACCCCGAGTCTGCCGGCAGAAGAGGCCAAACTTGACTGAGTCAGCACAAAGAACTGAGTTAACCCATGGAGAATCACAATCTGTATGGAATTAATTCAGCTTAAGCTTTCCCCTCTGGACTTTTACAGTAATACCAGCAGAACATTGCAGCATTTGGACAGCCATAAAACAGAAATGCTACAGCTTGAAAAATACTTCAGGCTGCTCCTGAGATGAAAGCAAGCCCTGGATAGCTGGGGAAGTATCAGGCAAACGCCAGCATGGCACAGGTTGCTGCAGCACAGAGGGCTGGGGCTGTCCCACACACCCCAAGTGCCGCCCCACAGATTCCAGGGGCTGCTCAGGCCCCTTGGGAGGGCGGATGGATCAGGAGCAGCTGTCCCATAGCAATGGAGATGGGGTGTCCAGTGAGCTCCTCAGCACACGGCTCCTTGCAGGGACCTGCAGCCTTGGTCCTCACCTGTGATCAAGGCAGGAAAAGCAGTGAGGTGCAAATGAGAAATATAAGCTGAGAGCATTATTGATAGGGCAGCTGCAGTCCCCACGCTGCATGAGTCATGTAATCCACAGGCTGCTCAGCCTCACTGCACACAGAGAGGTGTGTGGAGGATGGTTTCAATTTCCAAGCAGGGCTTTCTGACCACTCATGCTTTTGAAAAGCAAAGCAAATATCTTGGCTCAGGAATGACTGCAAAACAGGTATTCTGCTCTTGGCCCATTGCCTGCTTGCCCTCTCGGAGTGGAGCTTGTGCATTGTGATGGAAACATAACAGTTCCCCCTGCCAGGGAACAGGTCACTCCTGCTGCTGCCTGGGAACCAGGAGACACTGCTGTGAGTACCAAACCTGAGCCAAATGGGATCAAAGAGGATGAATTTGGGAGAAATTTGCAATTTGGGGTTACACCTGAATTCCTTTTAATAGGAAAAATCTTTTGACTTGATTTCAGTTCCTGTCCTGGTGAAAACATTCCAGAAATGCTCATTAAAAGAGAAATTAAACTTGATTTTGAGGCTGAATGCACTTCTTAAGAGATGCTTTGCTGGTGTTTCCACAACAAACCTTTGCACTCTGAACATGTTCTCCCACAGCAATGGATGCTTGATATCCCTTTGTAGCAGTATGTGAGGAGCACTGGAAAGGAGGCCTGCAGGTTTCCCTGCTGGGACACTGCCTGAACAGCAAAGCTCTGGTTCATGCAATAGAAAATGAAATGAATCCCTTGATGCTGGATAAGTTGTGAGTTTTATTAACCACTGGATTTTTATCAGAGTTATAATTTTGATGTGTTCATATGTTAGTGAGGACAAAAGAGGCTCCTCCATCCCTGGCAGTGCCCAAGGCCAGGTTGGACACTGGGGCTTGGAGCAGCCTGGGGCAGTGGGAGGTGTCCCTGCCATGGCAGGGGGTGGAAAGGGATGGGCTTTAAAGTCCCTTCCAACCCAGACCATTCTAGGATTCTGGGAAGATCCTGTAACTCTGGACTTGAGTGTAGGAGGAACCTTTCTAGAAATACCCAGGTATGGCCCTGAAAGATTATTTGCTGAACCTTTTTTTCAGTAGCACCGAAGTGGTAAAGATGGACAATGTCTGAGTTAGCTCAGCTGAAAGCCAAGGAGTTTTTCTGCAGCTGAGGGTGAGATTCAAGCCCAGTAAAGCCAGTTGGTTGTTCAGTTGTGACTGGGAAATATTTTGTGAGAACCACAGGAGTTTGGCCTGTGGGTTTGGATTCTTTGCAGAAGCCCTTTGAAGCATTAAGGGGAGGGGAGGTGCTGGAAAATGTGAGCCTGGAGAATACACACAGGGCAAGTTCTGCCTGTGTATCCTCAAGGAATGAGAAACCAGGAGAATGTAACTTAGCCAGAGTGGGCTCTGGAGATTTAAGTCCTGTCTAGGTATAAAACAGTTTCAGGGATGCCATGGACTTCACAGAAGGGCAATGATTTGGGGAATCTACTTTAAAAAAAAGAAAAAAAGTATAAAGTGCTATAAAACATGCCTTGTTTCAAGAGAGAACTATGGAAATAGAACAAGATTCACAAGTAATTCATCTCAGGCTGTGGACTGGTGTGTATGACTCTGCAGCAAGAACATTAATATCTGTTAAATTCCCCAAATTAGCTTAAACATTCCAGAGAAAGGATGTAATTCTCAGTTGTATAGGGAAGGAATTCACCCTTCCCCCAGTCTTTCTGCTTCCCAGATACTCAAGAGAAATGCTAATATCAAGTCAACCTATTTTTGTTCCCCTCTTTAGTAATGGGGTCCAGATTAGTGGTGACTGAAACCCAGTCCCATCAGAAGAGTTTTGTGTGATGGATCAGGAAGGGCTGGTTCCAGCCTGGTGGTGCTGAGAGCCCAGCCCAGCCTGGCAGCTCACTCAGACCCCACAGAGCTCTGGATTTCGGTTTGCAGGAGGTTTTGTGGGGTATCGTTCACCTCTCACTGAGGCAAAGCTTGGGAGCCGCTTGTACTGCAAAATAAGAGAGATGTGGCACTACACTGAGTGAGGTTGTGATGTATCACGACTCCTTTTCTTCACAACTCCTTTTCTCCCTGATTTATTAATCAGGGTATTGCCAGCCTTAATTAGGGAATTAAAAATTCCTGGGGAAGATTTTAGCTTGTTTTGACCAAGGAGCTGTTGGAAGATGAAGCAAGAGGACAGATTTGTGTCTATGACGAAGCACAGCAAGGGATGGGGAGGAGAAGCACCAGGAGATGCTTTTCAGGAGCCACAGATGGGTTGAATAAACAGATCTAAACCTGTCCTGCGTACCTGGGCTCGCATTCAGCCCTGAGGTGGTCAGCGGTGCCATCTTGTGTTAAGTGGGTGGTATTATGGAAAAAGATGGATACTTCTTCAAAGTCCTTGGGAAAGGGGTCTAGAAGAACCGTTGAAAGCTGCTGGTGAGAAGTGAGGACAGCAGTGAAACCCACAGGTCTCTGAGCCAGGAAGGCAGAAGATGACCAGCTGTCACACACAGACTGATCTGCAGCTGAGACACGTGTGCAAGGAACTTCACCCGCAGATTTTTTATTTAAATTGTGACTTTTTTCAATCTGCTCCAATAGCAACAGTGCATGCGAAGGCTACACGTGAGCTTCCCTGAACACAGGGGAAGTTTGAGCATCAAAAGCTGTTCAGAGGCATTTTGGGGGTTTAATAACCAAGATCATTTTCAGCAGAACCAAAGTGGGGTTTTTTTTGTTGTAACAGTTGACCAAGTTAGAAATACTTCTCTAGGCTGACCTGTTGTTAGTTTTAGGAGTCTTTTGACCTTGGAAGGAGATTTCAGAGTTGATGTCTAGTCCCTGCAGTAACTTTCAGCTTGGTGGCTTCCCTGAGGCAAAGCAACTCAGTCAGGCTTCAGTGCCAGAGGTTCCTGCCCTGAGATCAGTCCCTGCACAAATGTCTGTGCAGTGAAGCCTGACTGCAGCACGTGAAGAAATCCGTGAAATAAAACCTCGGGGAACGTGTTTGACCTTCACATAACCAAGTGGGTCCCTGGGAAATCTGGAAAACACAGGGCCCTGCAGATGACTTGGGGTTTTTGGTTAAGTGGTGTTCTGGCAAGGAAAGTTTATAACTGTTCAGGGAAGGCAGCTTAGGCCATGGAAGAAGTGGGAAAATCACTAAAAGATGCTGGAGGATCTATGGGATTACCGTTTCTGAGTGGGGAGGGTTATTTTGGATGCAGAAGTTGCTCTAGGTACAAATACCAAGTCAGACAACAAATCTGTTGGTGGGAGCTGCCTCTCTGGGAGCCCAGCAGAACAGGATGCAGGCAGGGAGTAACAGGGAGTAAAGAAGTAATTAAAGCAAATAATGTTGTAGTAATGGATGGGTGCTGCTGCTGCCATAGGAATGATGGGCTGCTGGGAATGGCTGTGCTGGAAGTAAGAGGGGTTTGCTGCTAGCCAAGCAATTGGGATCATTTGTTCTCTCCAAATCCCTGACATGAAAGGTTTTATTTCCTGTGGCATATTTAATAAAATTCAAGGCCAAATTTTAATTTTGGGGCACATGGAAGTAAGTATTTACAGCGTAAGACCTTTTCTTTGCATAAAACCACAGAGCATCCTCCTCCATCCCCCCTCCTCCCTGGGGAGACGTGCTGGAGGCCCAGCCTTGGCAGGGGGCTGCAGGTCGCTCCTGCTCCCGTAGCTGCAGGGACTCAGCAGAAGTGGAGCAGAACTAAAGCACGATGCTCCCAATCTGGGCATGGCTCAGTTTGTGCCTCGTGGCCCCGGTGAGCCCTTCAGGAAGGAGCAGCTCCAGCTCAGGGCTGCTGTCCCTCCCTCTGGAGCAGGGCAGAGCTCCAGCTCTGTGTCCCAGGGGATCAGCTCTCCTGGGCCGGGTGCCAGCCCTGGCTGGGGCCCGGCTGTGGCCGGCTATGGAGGAGCAGCATCTCTTCCCAAACCAAACCCCCTCGGGGAATGCCCGGCTCAGCTGCGCTGGAGATGGCTTCGATAACGTCACTCTGGCTGCCGGCCATCCCAGCAGATGATTTATTATTTTCTGTAGGAATCTGATTTTAAAGCTTCTCCTGCAGTGTTACGGGTGATATCACTCAGTGCTCGGCGCTGACCAGACCCGTTTCAGCCTCTGCCTCTGTACAGAGGTACAGCTTGGCAAAAATGCTCAGGTCCCCTCTGTTTATTGGTGAGGGTTTGGAGCTCGTACCTCTCCCTGCTGGGTTGCAAAAGTAGAAATGGGGGTATTTACTCTGTGTTCTCCTGTGTTCTCCTTTTCTTTTCCTGGCTGTATCTGGGAGGGGGGATCCAGGCATTTCTATGTTTATTATAAGCTGTAAGTGATTGCAAGTAATGTGGAAGGATAAAAGATGGGTATTAGAGGCACAAAGGGTGCCCAGGGAAGCCACCATTCCCTCAGGCGGGTAGAGGGTAGAAGGCTCTGCCTCTGGGGGTTACTGCTCTGCCCCAAAGCTGGCCATGCCTCAGTGCAGCCACTCCTGTGTCTGAAAACAAAGGGGCTCTCTGACCCCTTGGATGATGAACATCACATGAAAACAAGACCTTTCTTGGGTCCTGTGATCAATGTGCAATGATCTCAGTGTGCAGGTTTGGACTCAGCTGCTGTAAGGACATGATTTGAATTTGGAAACAGCATTATGTTTGATATAAAATAAAGAAACTCACTTTATTCAGTGTTTAGCTGCCTCCCAGTCTTTCTCAGGGATGAGAATATTATGATTACAACAGCATGAGCTGCACGATGCAGACTTTAAATCAGTGTAAAGGTGCTGTGGACTAATCTGTTGATTTCCATATGGGAACAAAATTGTATCAGAAAGCATCTTCCTACTGGTGTAATTCCAGGCCCAGTGCTGTTTTCAATAATGTAATGATGATAATTGGTGGTTTAAAACTGACAAGGTCAATTTGCTTGGCAGCCATTCATTTGGCAGCCAGCTTGACAACATGAAGGATTGACACAAAATAGGGCAGAGAGATCCTGTCCCGTTCCCAGGTCTGGTAACAGCCCAGGGTTTCAGTGCTGTTTAGTCAACTCCTCTGGCACAACATCTCCTGACTCCGTTCTCCAGCCAGGCGTGCCACATGACAGGGCCAAACTCAGTTGCATCCCCAAATTGTAAAACTCCCCAGCAGCAGGTTCTGCCAGGTGAGGTAATCAGGCAGTGTGCTTCTATTGCCGTTCCAGCCTGTTTTACTGATGTGTGCAGGTTCCCAGCATGGAGGCAGGCTGATCAGTTAGCGGATGCTAATGCCTGGAAGAAACACAGGTCCCAGTTCAGCAGTTGTTCTGCTGGTGCTGGATGCTGAGTCCCAGAGAGGAATGTTCTGGGAGCTTTCAGCTCAGAGCAGAGGGAAGAGAATCTGCCTTTTTCCATTTCAGCATTTCCCACCCTCTGCAAACCCAAACCACTGGCTCTGCACTGTTAACAGGGAGATGAGGAGATAACAACACATTTGTATCCCAATCCACTATAAACCAGGAGCAGGTCTGGCCATTATAGGGTGAGCCTGAGGTGGGAGTATCTGTACAGCTCAAACCCCACAGTCAGCAGTGATTAACAATAGTAAATCCTGCAAACCATGCAAGGATGGCCCTAAGTAGAGCAGTACCCATTTAATTTACAAAGTTTCTAAAACATCTCTGAAATGAAATTATTTTCTGTTCTCTGCCCAGGAAATCAGCACACGTTTGTACCCTTTTTGCACTTCTGTGCTCAGGAGGGGAAGTGAGCCCCCTGCTCTTGTAAGTAGACATTATTTCACCCACGGATTTTGGCCAGTAAAAAGATTATTTCTATTTTTGCGTGTTAATTTGATTCAGTGCAGAAATCAGTGAAGCAGATGCAACACTGATTTGTTTATGGGGCACCCTGTGGCAGGGGCAGTGCTCACCCTGAGCATCTCAAACCCACACATCAGCACTGCTTCACCTCTGGGCCATGGGGACTCTGTTTTCATTTTCCGTCTTAAAATCGTTTCCATGGAAAGCCCTGGAGCAGCTCTGGGAATTCCAGTGCAATGGAAAATGGCCCCCTGGCTGCCCTCTGGCCGTTCCCTGGGATGGCTCGGTGTGGCACCGCTCTTGCTGGGTGCCCTGCACACACCTGAGCCCAGCTCCTGGCAGGGAGGGCTGTGATCCAAGGGCTGTGCCAGCTCCCAGATCCAAACGTTTTCATGAGGGGAACCCCTTTGTGTTGCCCATCTGGTTGTCAAACAGGACCTGGCTGCGGGCCTGGAGCTGGCACCAGATGAAAAATGTGCACTTTAAACATTTCATACTTACACTGATGGGAATGGGCAATTCCTCAGCACATTTTCTCAACGTTTTTAAACAATAAATGTCAACCTCAGGGCAAAGCAAGGCAGATTTCAGATTAAAGGTTTGCTTAACTTTTATAAATCCCTTGGTCCCAACCTCCTTCATGTTCCTCAACACGACAAACATGGAAAGGCTGCGTCAAATGCAACAGGCACTTTTGTCAACACAAGTTTTTCCTTTAATACTGTGATAGAAAGATTTCCAAAATAGATTTTCATGATGGATTCAGGACTTGGCATGCCAGGGAGAATCTAGTATTCTCCTCAGGAAAGCTAAATGTTTGTGTGAGAAGACTGATAATGCCAGGCAAAAGAACCTTTCTGTCCCAAGAGAGCTAAAATATTCCTTAGTTTGTTTTTCACCCTTAGTTACTTTTCCAGTCCTGGTTTAATCTGTAGTGCTGAAGCTTGTCAGCACCTATAGCCTTTCCTTTAGGATTGATGTCTTGGGAACAGAAATAAAAGCAATTTCCACGTGGTGTCTCCCTGCCATGGCTGCTGCCTGAAGCCCGGTGACACTTCTTTCAAAAGTCCCAATTCTAAGCCCATATAAATGGAACAAAACTTAATTGGAGTCAGTCAGGAGCTTTATGTTCCTTAACACCAAGGCTGAGGCTTCCATCACTGAGCCTGATGGTCTGTCACTTGCAATAAAATCTTCCAGTTTCTGTTGGGTCTCTCATTTTCCAGAGAAGAAATGTCTCAGAAAGAATGATTGCCTCAGAACATTTGCCTTGATTTTGACTTAGTAGAATCTTAAGGCTACTTCAGATGTAAATTGTCGAGTTTACAGCTGAAGGGAGAAATTGTTCTGAGGAAGAAAATGAACCTTCTATTTGGAAAATTAGTTCTCAGAAAAAAAGCATTGCTCATAGTGTATTTTCCAAGTGAAGTGATTTCTTGAAACATGCCCTGTGTGCTTTCCATTGTGTCAGCTGGCACTGCCACTCACCAGACAAGTTTCTCAGGTGGCTTCCAAGAAGCTTTTCTGTACCATCTCTTGGACAGGACTGTACAGCCAGGTTTGCTCAGCCAAAGTGGGACTTTTAGGCTTTCATTTTTTCATGATTTGGTTCCCTCTGATGTCCTCAGCAGAAGTTTCATGGTAACTTGCAGTGGAGGGGGTTTTCAAGCTCATGCCACGTGCAGTTTCTAAAATGAGAAACTAAGCTTCAGTTCTGGAGAGTTCAGCTCAGCAGCACAAGCAGGGCTCAAGTCAGTCATGGGGGAGAAGGCTCCAGGGAGAGCTCAGAGTCCCTTCCAGATCCTAGAGGGGCTCCAGAAGAGCTGGAGAGGAACTGGGGACAAGGAATGGAGGGACAGGACACAGGGAATGGCTTCCCACTGCCAGAGAACTGCTGGGTCTGGTGCTCTTGAGTGTGGGAAAATACCTTTCAGGGAAACACTCAGAAATATTACACAGATGTCCTTGTTCCTCTAGTTTTTTTGTATTTCCCACTCCTCTTCACTTAAATACACCTTTAGTTCATGCTGGCTTTGACGGATGCAAACAGAGAGAGAGAATGTAACTCCTGGAAAGCCTGCGAGATGCTGGTGCCAGACAATGCACTCTCATCATGCTCGTGTAATGTATAACCAGACCTCTCAATATTTTTAAAGGCCATTTGTGAATAGTGAGGTGAGGACATTTTGCATTTGGGCAGTCAGAAGTTTTAGAAAGGTGCTGCAAGGGAAGATGTCAACAAAAGCTGCTGCAAAGTTGTGCTTTCACTTCACAGGGCTTTGAGGAGATGCATTCTTGGGCCTGGTTCATGTGGGCTCATTTCTCTGACTCAAATTCACTTTGAATTTGGGCATCAAAGGGATTTTCAAATTCTAGGTCAAACTCATTAAAAACCCCAAATCTCACCTGGTCTCAGCTCTGTAAATGACAAGAAACAGTAAATCTGCTGCTCTGCTTTGGATACCAATCCATAAATCATGGGGTGGGGGTATTTGAAGCTTGGCCCAGAACCTCTCTGTCCAAGAGCCAGTTGTTGCTCCAAGAGTTCATGACTTTGTTCTAGGCAAGCTCACAGACATGGGGAGGTTTAGTGGCACATGGAGCACGTCAGATTTTTTGGGAGATTGTAAACATAGCACCCAGCGTTTGGATTGGGGATTTTGCGAGCAGAAAGCTGCATCTCTGAGACTGAGCCCAGCTGCCTGATCAAAGAGTTTTCCAGAGGTAAAACACCCAAGCATCCCTTCCCTGTGTCTCTGGGGAGCCAGGGCAGCACAGGGACCCCTCTCCCTGCTCCCCACTGGCTCCTCCCAGAGGAACGGGGGCTTTCCCGGAATTCCTGCCTGCCTGTGGTTCCTTAGCCACTCCTGCAAAAATGTATTTTTATTGAATGTTATTCTAGCCATAAAACCTTTAAGTTGTTCAAATACTTTCCTTTGTACCATAGACATCTGATACCATGAAACATTAACAAGTAAATGCACTTTTTTCCCAACTGCTTCGATCTGCTGAGGAGTTTTCTTTGGACTGATCTGCCCTTGCCTTGTAGCAGAGGAAACAAGCCTGGGATCTGACACCAGATCTCCTTGGTAGCTGTCTCCCCAGATTGGAGGTGTAGGTGTGTTTTACTTTGAATTCAAAAAGAGACTTTATTCCTTGGCAACTTCTTTGCTCACTCAAGATCCAGAGATGTTCAAAGCCAAGAGATACCATCCTGATTCTCTCTGAATCCTCTAGTAAGCCTATAAGCCTAGCAGGAGCAGAGCACATATTTTAGTAAGACTCAGCTGAAATATTTCAGAAGGTGGAATTCAGCCTTTTCTATAGTTATTTTATAATTAATATAATGAGCTGTTTGACTCCTGCCACCTCATGTCTGCACTCAAGCCACTAAAGCTGACTTTATATTCACTAAATTTTTATTATTTTTTAATGGCCGCACCTGTAATTGTTTCCCTGTTGAATTGTATCCTAAATTGCAAAATGCAAGAGAGTGTTCCTGCACCAGATCATTTATGAGAGACAGAAAAGGCACTGGAAGAACCAAATCCATGATTGCAGTTTGGAGTATGAGGGGGCACACCCCAAATTTGTTCTGAATCTCATAGAAAGACCTGGTAAAAGATACACCTGAATGGTTTGGTGGTCCCTGAATCAGAGACCGGATTTTCTGATGTGCTGAGCCTTTTGTGAGGCATCCGCATCAGTCCTTTTTTGAAACCTGGGAGTGCAAGCAGGTGTTTTCAGGAGTCACCTTCATGGAGTACAGGTACACAGGCAGGAACTGGGGAATTGGGTCTTAATAACCAACCCTGTTTACAACAATGACAGAGCAGACGTTAAAAACTGAGTGTAAACAAAATGACAAGTGATCATTTTAGGAAGGATTACTGCTCCTGGGTATCACAGAGCTGCCTCAGAGTATTTAACAGGAGGCCTTAAACTGAGTGTGAGAGTTTGGGTTTACCCCAGAAATCCTGGGAGATCAGGAAGGTGAGAGAACTTCGGCAGATGCTGCACACTCTGTCCAGTGGTGGCCACTGCTCCCTTCTCAGACATAGGACAGGTTTAACCATGAAGGCCAAATTTCCCTCCAAGAGAACTGGAAATGGAGCTCAAAAGTTACACCTCAGAGGCCTTTACAGTGTTAGATTTTCTTTGCTTTTTATTCAACAGAGGTTTTTTTATGTTGTGTAGGAAGTTCAGTGTGTTTAACACCTGATTCACTCTGTATAACACCTGATAATTTGCATTTGACTTTTTTGCCACCTCTCCAATGGGAAGCGTTTGAATTTTTTACCGCAATTTACCTACTCAAGTGCTACCAAAACAGATAGAAACTATTGCTTCCCTTTGATCCAGGATGGTGTTTTGTAAAGTCTGATTCCAGCAAGGTCTTTAATTTCAAGCCCTACAGTTGATAGCCTTTTACCACATAAGCCTGACACAGATCTTGACGCTAACCCTCTAATTATTTTTCATGCCACAAATGTTAATATTTACCAGACAGAGTCAACCTCCAAACCCCAGAGCATGGTTTGCATTGTTGGTGGTATGAATTATACATTAGCTAAATAAAAATGTTAACCTTCCACTAAGGTAATTAGATGAACAGATCTCGCTCCCGAGCACGGCTCAAACGGGTCTGTAAACGCAGAAATGTTTCTGAGCTGCCCACAGGAGGCAGAGCTCCCGGGACCTCGAGCCCAAATCACACAGCACAAGGTCTCGATGAGCGGTGCCTGTGGGAGATCTCTGCGGCTGGAGAGGCACCAGGACCAATGCTCTGTGCACAGGCTCCCCCTGATGGAAACGAAAAATACCAAACAACGCCTTTTTCCCCTCCCGACTCGGACAGGACACAGAGCTGGTTCGTCTGAAGGCAGTTCTCGTGTTTTGACACTCAGCGTTTGAAACGCAGATGATTTGAGGAGCTGGCTGCTGCTCCTCTGACACACGGCAATGATTGATGGCTTGTGTATGCTCGTGCTCAACATGCTTTGCGCTGCTTTCACATTGGGAATTTCTTGTGGCATCCTGTCAATGAGGAAGGGAAGAGAAGCTCTCTGTGCTGTGAGAAGGACCGAGGTGTCACAGTGAGAGTTGTGGCCCTGCCCAGACCCCCCAGCAATCCCCCTGTGCCTCCCTGGCAGCGCTGTCCAAAGGCTCCTGCAGCTCTGGCAGCCTCGGGCCGTGCCCATTCCCTGGGGAGCCTGGGCAGTGCCAGCACCCTCTGGGGGGAGAAACTCCTCCCAAAATCCAGCCTGGCCCTGCCCTGGCCCAGCTCCAGCCACTCCCTGGATCATGCTGCTGGCCAGGAGAGTGAAGAGGTCAGAGCTGCCTCTCAGGAGGATGCTGAAGACCACAATGAGGTCTCCCCTCAGTCTCCTCCAGCTGAACAAACCAAGTTCCCTCAGCTGCTCCCCTCCAGACCCTGCCCCATCCTCATGTCCATCCTTTGGACACTCTCCAGTGTTTCTTTATATTGTGGCACCTGAGCTGCCCCAGCACTGGAGGCGAGGCTGTCCCAGCCCAGAGCAGAGCAGGACAATCCCTGCTTTGCCCTTGATGCCCCAGGACAGGGATGTCCCTCCTGGCTCCAGGGCACTGCTGACTCAAGTTCAACTGGCCATGGACCAAGATCCCCAGGTCCCTTCCTGCAGCAGAGGGGAAGAAAGTGTAATTAATACCAGAGCCAAAACGTGGCTAATACACACCTTGTTTCAGTGCAACTTTTGGTGGATAATTACTTTTCCCTAATTGTGTGGAAGTTAAAATTATTTTCAGCATTACCCTCCTGTGTATGATAGAATGAGAAGCTCCTGCATCAGTGGAATTGTTCCCTTCTCCAAGCAGAGTCTGGAAAACCCCTTGGTGCTGTAAATATGGCCAGGGATGGTTACTGGGGAGGGCAGGGAGGTCGCAGGTCTGGGGATCCCTGCACCAGGAGGGGTTTTGGGGCAGGACAGTGTAGAGTGCCTGGCCGTGCCCGGCGCTCGGCAGCCAAGGCAGGCTCATTACGCCTGACATCCTTCCCTCAGCACCAATCATTTTTCCATTTCAACAACGGCTGTTTACAGCAGCTGCTGCCTTATGTTTGGTTTGATCCTGGTCCAGATTTTGCAAGTGATTAAAATGCTGCTAATAAAGATATTTTAACTAGGATTTGCATGTTGACTTGCCTTTTCCAGCTACAAAGATCTCAGCCCCGCTGCTCTCCGTGGCTGCCTGGCATGGCTGCCTGGCCACTCCAGGGGTGACCTGGTGGCCTCCACGCCAGCAGTGCAGCCTCAGGCAGCCTGTGCTCCCCTCTCCGGGAGCAGCAGGGAGTGTGGGGAGCGGCTGGATTCTGGATGCTGGAAAGAATCCCGGTGCCCTTGCATGTGCATGATGGGGAGATTATCTTACACACGTTCCCTTGTATGTTCCCCTGCTCTACCACATACTCGGCTGATTTCTGCTGCAATATTGTAATTGCATTCATATGCTCTAATAGCAAGGGCAGTTACAAATATTTCCAGATAAACCCGTGCCAGTGCCGAGGGCTCCGATGCAGCCTTGTATCCCCAGCTCCACCAGACACTGGGTTACAGAACCAGGAGCTTTTCCTGCCTTTCTCAAATGATGCTGTGGTGCAGTAAGCAGCGGAGTTGCAGAATCCCTGCTGGAGGCGGCGTGGCTCTCGCCCCACGCTTCATCAGCACCCGAAAAACGGGCAGAGCTGCTGGCAGAGCGCAGGGAGCAGGCTGGGAGCGAGCCCGGGTACCGCAGCATCCCTCCAGGCGCTCGGGAAGGGTCTGCCGGTGCCAGGGGCTGCCTGGCAGGAGGGAGCGGAGCAGCAGAGGGTGCTCTGGCTGCACCAGCCGGGCTGCAGCCCGGGCAGAGGGTGCCGAGCACCGCGAGGAGAGGAGCAGCTCCGCATCCCGGCGAGCCGCCCTCCCTGCGCTCGCTGCTCCCCAGCCCCTCCCTCCACCCGTGGAAACTCTCCCTTCTGGACTGCGGGAAAAAAAAAAAAAAAAAAAAAAAAAAGAGCTTTTGGGCGAGTGCCAGTGAACAGCGAGGGACTCGTGGGTTGGCATCTGGACGTGACACTCGAGCAAACCAGTTCCACTGTGCTCAGTGTGAGTCAGGCATTTTTAATTACTGGTACAGAAGAAAGCAAAGCTCATGATGGGTTTTGTTCAGCCCTTCATTCATGCCTGCAGCTCCAGGGTCATGTTATTGACTTGGCTCGAATGACCCTCAGTACACAGTCCCTGCTAGAGAAATAAACAGCATGCTCGTGCCAGCCCAACGCAGGGGAAAATTAATAAAAATGTAAGGAGAGAGAAAATTCATGAAAAATAAAGGCTCAAAATACTGTTTAATGAACACACTGCTGATGTAACTGCTATTGGAAATTCCCCCTGAAGGCTGCATGGTTTGCCAGACAAAGCCCAGGATTAAGATTGGGTTTCTGTGGCAGATTATCTGCTCTTTTCATATCACCTCACATCTCCTTCCTCTCTTTCTTTTTGTCTGTCACACTCAGTTAGCTTGTAAACCCTTTAATTCTGCTCTGCACATATCCACAGTCTGCCTGGATGAAGACCTGACTTGAATTATGCCTTGAACTGCTCATACAGTACTAATTACATTAATAATAATTGACTTGGCTGGGCTTTGGATCAACCTCTGGAGGAATACATTTGCATCTCATTACTTACCCTGGTGTTCTGCATGTGTTGTCAGAGGGCCTGGAAGGGGCCGGTGCAGACACCAGGAGGACCCCTGGGCAGTGGTGAGGGACTCGGGTGCAGCCTGTGGGAAAGCTGGAGCAGCAGGACCCGTTTTGGGTGATTTGTGCTGGGATTCTGGGGGATGTCACTGTCTGGCAGCTCCAACTGATGTGAAATTTGTGAGGCACCTGCCCATGAAGGGACCCAGGCAGGTTAAACATGTTGTTTTCCCCCTTCTCACAGCAGGGTCTTCATCTCCTAAATTCTCAGAATTACAGCCAAAACTGGATGTTTTAGGTTTGCTCCATCAGGATTTGGCAGGCTGTGGGCAGCCCGTGTTGTTCTGGGTGTCAGTTAATCCAAAGGACAATGACTCCATCAATCCAGGCGAGGGATTTGTTGATTCAGCGAGTGATTTGTTGACATGGAATTGTTGGGTCAGGTACTCACACCTGAATTTCTTCTGTCTCCTTGAAATACCTCAGTCTCTGAGCTGCCTTGTGGGAATGTGTGACCCCCTGAGTAAGCAATGGAGAAGGAAACACTTCTCCAGAGACACTTGTAGCCCTGGTGGACACAGACTCTGTGGCAATCGAGGTGCTGCAGAGTGCATCCACACCAGACAGTCTTGCAGCAGTAATATCATCTGTGAGTGTCAGCAAAGGCTGGAGGTCTTTGGGGTTTGGTTTGCAGCAGGCATACAAACACTGCCCTTTGATATCCACATTGGTCCAGGGGGAAAACTGCTGGGAAAAACCTTTGATTTCAGCATTCTGAAAGAAAATATCTATGTGCCAGTTCCCAGGACAAAGCAAAAGCAGGGAAGTCAAGACATATTGCAAACAAGACATAAGGAGAAATACGAGAAGTAAGGAAGAAATGTGAAGACAGAAATATTTAGCAATTTTTCTTTCCTTCAGTTATACAGAAGGAAGAAATATTTAGCAATATTGAAGACAGAAATATTTAGCAATTTTTCTTTCCTTCAGTTATACCTGGGAACTACCTCAAAGCTAAAGGGAAGGCCTGAGAGTGCACAGGAGATGTTTAAGGCATAGCAGAAGGAAATAATGAGTGACGGTGTTTTTGGGCAATCCTGGGTAACACTGTGCACCCCAGATAGGCATGGGAAGAGCAAATACACACAAGTGGAGGGGGCAGCAGTGGCAAACAGCCATCAACAGGATAGAAAGTAAATGTTGTAAATGTTAAAAAAAAAATTATTTTATTGATTCCTTGTTAAGTGGCTTGTTCTCTTGTACCCCCATGTTCTCCCTGTTTACCCCTGGATTTTACCCTCTCTCAAAGCTGTCCCTCATGCCATTCCCTGCCCCTTGTTCAGCTCTTTCCCTGCCTGTCATAGCAACCCAGCCCTTGGTCCCCGAACCTTCCCTGCCACTTTCACATCGTGCCAATCCCTGATAGCAGCACCCCTTTGGAATTCCCCTATTCCTCGAGGCCCCACTGGCCCACGTGGCCCATCCTCTCCACGCTCCTGCCCCAGCTGGCCCCAGACACTTGGTGTGATCCCCCCAATCCCCCTAAGCATTCCCTGTTGGTTCGCTGTTTGTATCCACCCCCTGACTTGTATCTGAACAGAACCCCTTGGACAATACAGCCAGCGGCTTTTTGTCCTGCTCCCTTCACCTGGAATAAGCTGTTCCTTGTGGAACCTCAAGACAGAGAGCCTCCTCCTCTCTCCTCTGCCTGGTCCCTGTCGTGGCTTGTGTCTGGCACCTTAGAGCAAGTGGCTCTAAAGGTTCTGCCTCTGGTAAATCCCCCTTCTGAGGCAGTTCCCACTCCTGGTGTGGTACTGGAGTTCTAAGAGCTAACCCGGGTTCCAGCAGCTACTTCAGGTAACCACCAACCTAAATGCAACAAATGAGACTTATTTTTCTGCAATGAGTCATGACTAAGAGCATCATTTCCTTTCAGCATGAGAGATCTGAATTTCTACAGAGTTCCTTTTCTCATTCAAATGAGGACACATCAGTTAGGCTCTATGCTGGAAACATGGATCAAAACCTTTATTTAAGGCCTTCTCCAGGCTTTCCTGGATGCTTCCTGAAGGAATAGTCTAATCAGTGCCTCAGAGACCCAGGAGACTGGAAAATGTGTGCAACGTGATGCCTATTTTATGTTTAATAAAATCACATACTTCGCTGTTTTAAACCTTTGAATGTTTGTAGCTGTTCTCACTAAAGGAAGGGTGCCAAAGTCTGTGAAGATGACCCAGCACTGATTATGTTAGTGTCTGGAGCTGAGAAGTGAAATTAACAGATTATCCCTTTGGGGTAATTGAAAAGCATTTGTTGGTCTGGCCACCTTCTCTCATGTCTTGATTTGCAAATTCTCATCAAGCTAATAAAATAGGCTGACATCCTGCCTGCTCCATAGCCAACAGGAGATACATTAAGTCTGAATTTCATTAGCTAACAATATATTGACCTTATCATATGACAGTTTCTGAATATTAATATTTACCCCCTCTTATCTCTGGTACATTCTCCTAAGGATCTTGATGTACTTTCAAATAGACTCAGTTTAATCCCACTGTCCTTTTGTGTGCTAAAATTGTATTGCCATCCTTGTCACACACATCAAAGAACACTACATTGGGGAGCATCATTCCCATAACCCTCAAAATCTGTTGCAAAGCATTTTAAAACATGAAGATTTTAATGTGTGGCATTCACTGAAATAGAAATCTACTGAAAGTTGTTAATTAAGAAAGCACTATTCAGATGAAATAAACTATTTCATTGGGAATTATAGACTTGTACAGTGCTTTTACTGATTATCTTAAGTAAAAACATTATGCTAATTCTTCCTGATGTCCAGCCTGACCCTCCCCTGGCACAGCTTGAGGCTGTGTCCTCTTGTTCTGTCGCTGCTCCCTGGGAGCAGAGCCCAGCCCCTGCTGGCTGCACCCTCCTGTCACAGAGTTGTAGGGAGTGATGAGGTCTGCCCTGAGCCTCCTCTTCTCCAGGATAAACACCCCCAGCTCCCTCAGCCGCTCCTCACAGGACTTGTGCTCCAGACCCCTCACCAGCCTTGTTGCCCTTCTCTGGACACGCTCCAGCCCCTCCAGGTCCTTCCTAAACTGGGGTCCCAGAACTGGACACAGCACTCGAGGTGCTGCCCAACCAGTGCAGAGCACAGGGGAAGAATCACTGCCCTGCTCCTGCTGGCCACACCATTCCTGATCCAGAAATAGATTTATTTGCTCCTTATCCCAGTCTGCTTGTGGGCTGGGGAGATGATGGTTGTACTCTGGCTCCTACCCTGGCAAGGCTGTAGTTCATGACCTCTTGTTTTCAAATCTCAGTGCAGCTGAGTGACAGCAAAACACAGAGGTGCATGCTGCAGGCCAAGCTCCTCGCCCTGCAAAGCTGCCAGTGCAGTGCCTGCAATCTGTGGTGTTTGTCTGGGCTCTGATGAGAAAATGTAACCCTATAGCCTCTGTGTGCTGATAGGAATTCTCTGCCTGTGTGGTAGGAGGTGAGAGCACAGTCAGTATTTCATGCACTCCTCCAGCAGTAAGTGAGTCATTTCCTACTGTCCCCGGGAATTGCCCTCTGTGCATTCTGGGCATCTCCCTGCCTGTGGTCACTCAGAGGTAAGCACAGGCTGCAGGGTAAGTACAGAAAGGCTTCGATCCCATCTTCAGGTAGAGTGGGAATATTTTTACAGTGTACTTTTTCTCCCTTTCATGAACCAGCCTTTATGGCTGCACTCACCTCATCCTTGGGAATGCCTCTGAGGCTGAATTTGTCAATTGCTTGCTGCAGGAGAGCCCTAGAGAGCATCTCCATAGCACTCCATCTGCTCCATCCTCAGGGGAATATGAGAGCATCCTGCCCCTGAAGTGACCTCTGGCCACCTCCGTGTGCGAAGTGCCAGGCCCCTCCTGGGGGCACTCCAGGCAAAGGGATTGGCACTGGCAGCACCTGAGCCAGGGGTGCCCCTGGAGCAGCACATCTCATGCAGGGATGGCTTTATAAAATGCCCCCAACATTTAACAGGTGCTGAAATCTCCCCCTTGTGCTTTTGAGAGCTGCCGCAAGAGCCTTGAGAAAATTAGGGATCTTCATCTGGAAGGGGTATGAATGATCATGGTGGGATTGTTATCACAGAATCCCAGACTGGTTTGGGTTGAAGGAACCTCAAAGCCCATCCAGTGCCACCCCTGCCATGGCAAAGACACCTCTTGCTGTCCCAGGCTGCTCCAAGTCCCAGTGTCCAGCCTGGCCTTGGACACTGCCAGGGATCCAGGGGCAGCCAGAGCTGCTCTGGGCACCCTGTGCCAGGGCCTGCCCACCCTGCCAGGGAACAATGTATTCCCAAACAGAAGGACTGGGAAGACAGCTGCAGGGAAAAGTGACCAGGGGTGGGTATGAAAATGGAAACAAAGCTGACAAGGAAGGAGGTTGAGGATGACCATTTCTTGTTTTAGGATAGAAACACTTCTATCCAACATCCACCAGCTCCAGGCAGCCTGTTGTGATGCAGGAGAGGGTCCTTTCTTGCTAAGAGAGCAGGACGTAGAGCAGCAGGTTGCCTAGCTGGGACCACTGCCTTTAATACCAAGGTTTTCTTGGCCCCAGAGCAGCAGCTGTCTCCAGCCAGCTGTGGAGCTTCATCCAGCAAAGATGAAATGTGGACATTTCCTGCCAAGCAAATATCTTCCACCTGGCAGCCACTAAGTGCCTACCTGTGTTTGCTGCTCGTCCTGACACAAGACCACGAGCTGTAAATGATCCTTGATTCCCTGAGGCAGTGTCCTACTCTCACTCACAGAGCTGAGAGAGAGCACCAATGAATCTTTTTGGGGTTGGAGGGTGTAGGGCACACTCCCTGTGCCCCAGGGAGCAGCACAGCTGTGTGGGGCTGGAGCACTCCAAACCCTCCTGGATCTGGGGCCTGGGGCTGTTGTGTTCCCTGCTGCCACTGCTGGGCTGTGCTGATCCAGCAGGGCTGTGGTGCCACAGAGCCCCGAGCTGCAGATCACTCCAGCAGACCCCCAGGCAAAACACGGCTGATTATTGAGCTGTTTCCCCTCGCAGCAATCCATGCCAGAGTTCATTGGGCAGCACGGAGACGTGTGACTTGCAGGTACAGAACAATGCAAAATTTGTTCTTACAGTGTAAGTCGATTTCCATGTACAAACCCTCCTCTCCTTGTGCCACACTCTATCAGCCTGGAGCCGTGGAAATCATGTGCTGTTAGGAGCCTGTGAGAGATTTATGCCACGGGAACAATGGAAGCCTGTTGTTCTGATGAGATGATATATGCTGAACGTTTTCAGACTATATATTTAACTAGAAAAAGTTTCAAAGCTCTGATATATGCAATAGAAGACTCATTATGCTGTACAGATTTGTACTCTCCCTAGTCTGATCTGACTGCACCTCTACATCATCTCCTGCTGTCTGTCAGTGCCTACTGGAGTGCTCGGAGCTTGGGACTAATCCAGAAGGGAGGGAGAACATCCAGGAGGGAGTGTGGGATTTTCTGCTGATTGACTGGAATGCAGTGTGAGGCTGTGTGTGCTGCACTGAGGGGACAGGTTTGGAGAGGGCTTTAGCTCAGCCTGGGAGCTGGGACAGGTTTGGAACTCAGCCTGGGAGCTGGGACAGGTTTGGAGAGGGCTTTAGCTCAGTCTGGGAGCTGGGACAGGTTTGGAATTCAGCCTGGGAGCTGGGACAGGTTTGGATAGGCTTTAGCTCAGCCTGGGACTTGTAAGTTGTACAAATGGGAGAAGAAAACCCCCATCACTCAGTGTATTTGTTTAAAATATAAATGTACATAAAGGCAGTTGCCTAGGCTGGTGACAGTTTCAAGTGTCACACTTGAGCAATTCTGTGCCTCAGTCTGCCCACCTGAAGAAGTTGTTTAGCAGCTCTTAACTACCTCAGGAGCTGCTCCTGACACAGCAAACCCATGGGCATGAGGTATTCCAGTATCCTTGGAAAGAAGTCGCTCACTGCTTTTTCTTATAGCAAAACTTCTGAAGCGGCTTGGCAGTGTCCTGGGACAAGAAGAAATTCTTGGCAGGTGCCTCCCTGGGCAGCTCAGTGCAGGCCTTGTTCCCTTTTGCTGCTGTGTGTAAATGACAGGCTGGATGGGGACTGCAGTGCTCTCAGGCTGATCAATGGCCATGATGTCATCCCCAGCTGGGACATATTTTACAGAGGACTGCACTTGTCCCTTCCCTCACGTTCCCAGGGTTCCTGTAATTATGCGCCAGGCCAGTAATGAGCATGTTTGAGCAGCAGAGAGCCAAGCCAAGTTCTCCCAAACCCTTTGGCACCTGGAGCTCATCCCAACGGGGCAGCTCCAGCTCAGTCCTGGTCCTGGCAGGCACTGGAGCCTGGAGAGCTGCTCTGCTGTGACACTGGGACAGGGGCATGTGAATTTTCTTCTTCACAGGTACCTACACAGGGTCTGCCACCAGATCTACACATCTGGGGAACTGCAAGATATCCTGGGAATACGTGGCTGAGACACCACTGAGCATTACTCAGGCACTCTAAATGGAGTGTTGTTAATAAGTTTCATCAGAAAATGCTTATCGTATTTTAAAGGTCAATGTTCAAAAAGGAATTTTCCAGTTTGATGGAATTTTACCCTTCAGGTCACCCATTTTGTCAAAATCCACCTGCACTCCCTTCTTAAATTTGGTTTTGGTCCATCACACATGACAAGATTCAAAAATAAGGGCCATAAATTTTTTCAGAACTAAGAATATAACTCTTAGTTGATAACTGTCTTCAGTATTTAATTTTTCTCCTTCAAAAGCCTTCTGGAAACTTAACAGTATTAGGGTGACACAGAGAAATTTTAGCCTAGAAAAACTCAGTCAGTGTGCATCCAACTGTCGTTGTCCACAGTATTTGAAATGAGGAGTAGATCTGAGGGCTCATAGATCCCACTATTTTTACTATAATTGGAAATAGTTTACTGTAAAGTTGCTAAATGTGACCTCCCAGGTTGCTCTCCGGCTGTCACTTGAAGAGCTGTAGCAGCTTTTCTCTCTCAGTAGTTTTAAATATTTTGAATTAAATTGCCTAGTTTTAGAAGCCAGCATGTGAAGATGGGAGAGCAGACTGTGGCCTAGTGAAATGAGGAATATTGCTGGAATGGGAAGTGCAGGGAGATGGGCTGACCTTGTTGGCTTCTCTCAAGAGCCATTTGAAGGCCTGAGCTCTGGGCACTTTCTGCTTTCCTGAGCCTGTGTGAATCAGCAGTGTGTTGGGAGCCTTATTTTTATAGAAAAGGGAAGCTAGACTTTTCAAGCAGCTCATCTTTCAGCTGGGAGCACGAGAAAGGGGCGAGATTCCCAAAAATGCTGGGCAGCCTTTGGAGAGCTGAGACAGCGAGCCCCAGGCCCGGCGCTCTGACTTCATGTGGATCCTGCTGAAGAGGGGAAATTTGAGCTGAGCTGTGTTGAAAATCTGTCCAACCCAAGCATTTTAAAGATATTTAGGCCTTGTTCCACTCACTGTTGCAAGACTTGAGTGAGACAGGTTATAGGTTTCAATTCCCTTGAAAGTGGTGGCAGGGAAACATTGAAGCCTATTCTAAAGCTCTGCATCTTCATCAAGGATCTTTAAACTGGAGATTATTTGCCTAAAAACATGCAGATTCAGGGTTGTATTTTTAATTGCAAGACTATTCATCATCCTTATAGATAGCCATAGCATAAAATAATGGAATGAGAAATAAAAAGAATTATATGATTATCTTTAGAAATTCCTTAAAATATGTGAATATGACAAAGGCTGGGGTGTGACCTGTTCTGCTGTGCTTCTGAAAGATAACCAAGTCTAACAACTTGTCTTGGCTCTTGGTTTCTCCCTGAAAGCCTGGACTTTTGGTTTGGAAAAGATAATATCCTTACCATATGTCTAATGATTGATTCCTCTGGATGTATGTTCAGCCTGTGTAATGCTCTCTTAAGGGAACAAACACGGATGTGGTTGAGTCAGCAGCATGGGAACACTCATTTAATCAGTGTTTTTTAGTCAATATTTACTAATAAGACAAAACAACGTTTTGCTCTGTGGGGAATATAACATTGTATTTCCTAATAGAACAGCTTAAGGATGAAATCCTTCATTAACCCATTACAGTTTCTCCTCATGCATCACTAATACAAACAAAAATCAGTTAATTCAAAATGTCACTTGAATTTGATCTATTAATAATATTTCTCTAGAAATTTTCTTGTGAATAATTTTTAATCATCAAAGATTTTACTGTAGCTTAATGCTCTGGCCTCATCATTAACCTGTGGTAGAGTATCGTTTGTGAGGCACAAGAAATTTCAGTTAGAGTTGGACTCCTTTGAGAGCTGTAGTGTGGGGTTTTCAAGATAATCTTGCAGAAGTCATGTGAACTCCCATCCTCTGTTCCTGATCCAGCAGCAGCCTCCAATGCCTTTTAGACTTGGTTCTTAATTTGCTCTGCTGTTGTTGCAAGGAAAAGCAATGGCAGGAGAATATCAAAAGTGCAGGAGAGTCCTGATGGATCCACACTGCCCACCCTGAGAATATTACAGGCATTGGTGACCCACTGCTCCTTTTTTGGTTTTCGTTTGCAAATTTTAAGGATCTTGGTATGTGCCAGACTGCACCAATGTCCAGTTTAGCAGGAGAGCTGGGGAAAGATGCATTTTACCCAGAAATACAATTTTGTGTTTGACTCAGCCATGGCCCTCTCCTTCAGCTCTGTTACATGCGCATGCTGCATTAGATGGGAAGGATCTCTCCCCTTCCCTTGCCCTCCTTCCCCTGTGAAAGCCACCCTGGTGCAGCCTCCAAACTCTCTCTGTGGGAAAGTGGAGCAGCTTATCCCTTGCGTAGGAAAATATAAAGCTGAAAATCAAGGTTGTGCCTGGGAAATAACATTAAATGTGAAAACATTCTGGGGTAGCCAACTCAGTTTTGGATCCCTCGATCTAATCTTGGAATTTTTACAGCCAGTTGCATTCAGCAAAGCATCCCTGGGATGTGCTGTGTGCAGCTCCAGTGCTGGAAAATAGATGTTTGCAGACTGAAATGAGGGCTGCCTGAATGAATCTCCACGTGAAACAGGAGTCCCTGTGAGTGCTGGATTCGGGTGGTGCCATCCAGGTCTGCTGTTGTCCCCTGGATCTGAGACACCTCCCCGAGTGCTGCAGGAAAGTGAGAGATTGGGCAAAACAATGGCAAGGCCACAGCAAGAAGCAACATGTGCTCTTGGGGAGCACAAGTCAAGTCATTCTTGTCATCAGACATCCCAGTCACCTGCCAGGATACCTGGGGGAGAAATTAGGGCAGCCAAACACATATTGTTTCTTTTGTTGGAAGTGCCAAGCTCGGTGGAGATGAATTGGCCATCTGTTCCCTCCCAGCCACGCTCTGGCAAGCCGTAAAGCTCCTTTTTATACCTTGCCACTTTCCATCAGTGCTAACAAAAGTCAGGGGGAATTGTTTGGTTTTTCCTCAGAACATTCTCCCCTTTGACAGTGTGCAACCAAGAGCCTTTTTCCACAAAGTGTTGTTCTCCCTGTGGCCCCACTGTGTTTGCACAAGACATTCAGGTACCTTATCTCCAAGAGGAAGGGTAACCAGACACCTCTTCAGGCCTGAAACCCAACCCCTCAATGGACTGGCCAACAAAGAGCTCTTGTCCAAGCAAACACTGTTCATCCTGGTGTCAGTCCTTGGCTGCCACCTGCCCCAAGCCTCGCCCTGCAGGACAGGCCACAGCTCTCCATTAGGGCTGGGGTCACGGCCTCCTCCCACTGTGCTCCTTTCACGGCCCAAAGAAGTTATTAGTTACATCCTAATTGATGCTGAGAGCTGTGGGGGCATCCTCTGAAAGGCTTTGGGAGCTGTCGAGGCCCCCAGTGCCTGGGTGCTTGTGCTCTTCTTGTATCTGATAAAGTGTGTGTGATTCCCTGTGCCAGTCACTGTCATCCTTTGTCATGGGATGGGTTTATCCATGTGGGATGTGGAATTTAGCCTGTGTGCAGTGCAGCTTACAGAGCACTGTATGTTATTCATGACACACAAATCACATGTGCAATAACTGATGCCTTATTCTGCTGAGCTTTTATCCATGAGAACACAGAGCTCTGTCTCCATGAGATCCCCCTGTCCCTGTGGTCACTCAGGGGTAGGGAAGGGGCTCTTTGGGAGGCACAGGGGACAGAAGTGACTCTGCCTTCTGAGAAGATGAAGCTTCTGTCTGGAGAAATGGTTTTGTATATATTCAGATTTTCCAAATCCTTGTAAATACTTTTACTAATAATTTTTTACAGTGTTTTCCCCTTACTGAATGGCTGTGTCTGAGTGCAGACCAGCCAGCTGAATTCTCCTGTGTTAGCTTTCTGTAGGTATGGATTTTGAAGCTCCGTTTTGCTAAACAAAATTACACCCTTAAAAGACATTTCTGAGCTTTGCAAACTTGTCAGTGAAGGCTTGCTGTGTGCAGTGCAATGGGTTTTTTTTAGTATCACTGACAGAGAAAGAAATCAGACACTACATTGGTTCCAATGTGATTTCTTGCTATAGAAATACAGAAAAATTCCATTTGCATTTTCCCTCCAGATAGCTTTATTAAGGAGACATGACAGAGGGCACTAGGTTTGTGCTTCTTTTTCACAAATCTTTATTCCAGCTCCCTTTCCTTGACAAAAAACATCCCATGTCCTGGCTGCATGGATGGGGGAGCATTGGGACCAGTCTGGGATTTTGGAGACCCAGCCCATGACCAGGGGGTGCTTTTGGAGGCTGAAGCCCCCTCCAGATGCCCACCTTGCTCTGCCCTGCTCCCCCTGGCAGCAGCAGAGCAGCTTGCTGTCAAAAGCCCATAGACTGAAGTAAGCAGCATCAAACAAATGTCCTGTGAGAACTGTCAGGCCATGAAATTATGGAATAAATAATCCCAGCCTACTGAGATAACTAATTAACTTCCATGTGATTACTAGAGTACGATTTAATGTTTGGGTGCTGGAAGGGAGCCAGGGAATATTTCCTGCTCATCTCAGCCCTGTGGCAGGTAACTAAATTCAGTCATGAGCCGTGGAGGGGAAGGCAGGCTTGCTGATCTCTCTGCAAAAGGGTGATAATTGACCACATGAAGGGACGTGTAAGAAAGACTGGGAACTAGAGGCATTTGGGACTCTCTGGCTGTGGCACAGCCCCTCCTCCCACAGCAGGAGAGCCCCTGCTCCCTTCAGCCCGGGATGCAGAGGAGATGTGCACACTGCAGGGGAGTTTGATCCAAAGGCAGCCTCCCTGTTCCAGAAGGACTTGAAAACCTCTGTGGCTCAGCCTTGCCCTCCCATCCCTGGGACTCCATGGCTTTGGTGCAATTTGCATTTGACACCAGTGAAGCAGCAAAGGTAATGAAGTCCCTTCAGTGGAGTTTTCTGATCTGGGTTTTGTGTGTGCTACTGAAAGGAGACAAACTGCGATTCTTTGCATTGACCCATTAGACAAAATAAATCACTCTGGAGCACTTGAAATTTGCCTGGTATTAATGAACACCAAGGAGTTGTGCCAGAGCATTGCTGGTAATGCACCAAAATGACCCAGTTTTGTGTTTCACCCTGAAAGGTTCACAGACCCGATCACATGGAGATGAACCAGGCCAGCAGCTGCACTGCAAACCTCCGAGCTGAAATCCAACACTGACAGCAAAGTCCAGCCCGATGGGTGGCAGGGAAAATCACTGCAGAGGAGAAGGGCTCCTCCAAAAAGTGTGCTGGGCTCTAATACCGACCTGTCTGCTTGGATTATCTGCACCAGGGGCTTTGGCTGATACTCCTGGTAAAGACAGGGCCAGGCAGAGCTGCTGGTGCTGTGCCACTCCCATCCTTAGAGCAGTATGTGGGAGGCAATTTTCTTTTCTTGAGTTGTTCCAGGCTTCTGCAGCCAGCAGAGAAGCTGCACTTACCTTAGCTTGCCCTGAACCATGGTGGGCTGGTGGGCAGCAGGACATGGCATGTATCCTGCCCTGCATCCCAGCCCTGCATCCTGTCCCTGCATCCCAGCCCTGCATCCCAGCCCTGCATCCCAGCCCTGCATCCCCGCCCTGCATCATGTCCTGCATCCCAGCCCTGCATCCTGTCCTGCATCCCAGCCCTGCATCCCAGCCCGGCATCTTATCCTGCATCCTGCCACTGCATCCTGTCCTGCATCCCAGCCCTGCATCCCAGCCCTGCATCCTATCCTGCATCCTGTCCTGCATCCCAGCCCTGCATCCTGTCCCTGCATCCCAGCCCTGCATCCTGTCCCTGCATCCCAGCCCTGCATCATGTCCTGCATCCCAGCCCTGCATCATGTCCTGCATCCCAGCCCTGCATCCTGTCCCTGCATCCCAGCCCTGCATCCTGTCCTGCATCCCAGCCCTGCATCCCAGCCCGGCATCTTATCCTGCATCCTGTCCCTGCATCCTGTCCCTGCATCCTGTCCTGCATCCCAGCCCTGCATCCTATCCTGCATCCTGTCCCTGCATCCCAGCCCTGCATCCCAGCCCTGCATCCTGTCCCTGCATCCCAGCCCTGCATCCCTCGTATGGCATCACCCCAGGTCCTGGCATTCCTGGGTGCATTTTCAGAACCTGGTTTTGTCACAATAGTTTGTGTGGCAGCACCTGAGGCTCCCTGAGGCCCTGGGGAAGGGCTAAGCGAGGAGTGCTGGGCTCTGGCCTGGCCCTGCTCTGCTGGCAGCTGAGGACAGGAACTCAGGAGCTCAGTGCCTCCCAGGGAGGGCACATCCCTTCAGGGGCTTCCTTGCCTCCCTGTCCCTCCCTGCCCTGAGCAAACACCTGCCTTCCAAGGATTCACCCTGGTACTTCTTTCCCTGTATCCTGATCAGCAAATGCAGTGCTTGGAGTGACAGGGTGGAGACAGCTCTTAACCAGGAGCCGAGGGACCGGGGAGTGTAAAAACTTTCCTGTCCTGTTCCTCACTCCTCAGCATGGTTCCAGACATGCACACGTGTCCATACCTCGCAGGGAAACAAGGCCCACACGTTCATTCTGCCCCTGAATCCTTCAAAGGCAGACTCCAGCCGTGGCAGTAAATTATCCACAGACACATGACACAGACGGATTGTGGGGCTTGGATTTTTCCACTCTGCGCATTTAGTTTGACTCAACAGTGTCGCCCCACTTTCTGCAGATTACAGAGTCCACGCTCTCCATCATTTCTATTGCTCCCATAAGAAGGGAATTTTGCTTTATTTCTTTCTCGTGTGCTTGCACCTGCTATGTTTTATTGTCCTCTTTAACCCTTTCTCTGCACGGGTGTGTTCTCCCAGGCTCTGCTGTGCTGCAGGAACTCAGGGCTTTGCATGGCTTGCCTGGAAAGGCAGGCTCAGGAGGAAGAGGAGGGAAGGCAGAGCAATCCACAGCATTGTGCACCCTGGTAATCCAGCCCTGGTCTAGAAATGTGGATTCAAACATATTATCCCTAAGGTGTTCCCATCATTCCTAGCTGGCCCAGCCCTGATCACCAGCAGGTCCATCCTGCAGCCAGCTGAGATTGGTTCTACTGGAGAGGGGGGAGGTTTCCATCAGCTTCTCACAGGAACCACCCCTGGAGCCCCTCTGCTACTGAAACCTGGCCCCACAAACCCAATTACCACATCAATTAATGCATCCCACATACAGTAGGGTGGCGTTCGACATCAGTGTGGTGTGGCTGCCACCCAGACCCCGGGCCCTGGCACTGACAGCCATGAGGGACCTCAACAACCTGCCCTGGGCAAACTGCTTTGCAGGCTGAACCTCTGAGGTGCTGGGAGGTGGGGTCCATGTTCTGGAGGAGGATTAAAGGCCAAGGATGAGGAATGCCTGTTTCTCATCACCTGGAGAGAAAGGGAATTAGTGATGAACAGAGGAATTGTGTAATGATGTAGGCTGGGGAGAAGAGAAGCACACAGTCCAGAATCTTCATGAGATGCAGCTCTGGTGGTGTGGAAATTTCAAAATATGGCTGTATGTGCTCCCATGCTTCTGGAACATCCCTCAGATCCTGCTGGGATCCAGAATGGAACAGTCAGAGATGCCCCATTAGCATTCATGATTTCTTTCTCTTCTTGTCAGCATTTCTGGTGGTGGTTGGTTTAATTAACACTGTGGATGTCCATCCTGTTCTCAGGAGGTGCCCAGCCCTGCATGCTGTTGTTGTGACTGCTGCAGTCACACCCCAGAGCTCTGTGGTTCAGGCTGTAAAGTGATCACAGCATCACTTAAACCACGATGTGGTTTTCTTGGCAATAGCTCAGCTACTGTCGTGGCTGGAAACAGATTAGATGGGAAGACAGCAGGAAAGCAGGATCTGAACCCTGCTTTGGAAAGATATGTGTGACAGTGGCTGCAGAGGTGTAAAACTGTCTCTTCTTTGCAGGTACAGTTTTCCCCAGGTGGCTGCAGGGATGTAAGCAGGAGGAAATGCAGATTTACCCAGGTGTGTTTATAATCCCTCACTAAATTTCCCTGCCCAATCCCACAGCATCTCAGCTTCTCCCAGGTACATACTTTGAGGAAAATCCCTGAGTTTCCCGACTCATGCAACCTTTACTGCTGCTGCTGACTTCAGTGCTGTTCCTGTAGGACATCTCAAACCTAGTCAAATATTTCCAGAGGAGGAATTAATTACAGAGCATTCTTCCCATGTTTTATGACATTAGCTGGAGTTCCCATCCAAGAACTGAAGATCCCACATTTGTTTGATTATCCATTGCGATGTTTGTTTTTCTTCCCATCAGACAGAAATGGGCTTGTCAGAGCTGCTGTCACTGCATGGGCAGGGAGATGTGGCTGAGGAGAGGATGTGTGAGCACAGCCCTCCGTGGGTGAGTCGGAGCAGTGTTCCCCATCCCATCCACCATCCTGCCCACCTTCCTGGAGCCTCCCTCCACGGCCCAGTTTCCTTCTGGGTATCCAATATTCCATCAGTGGGGAAGGAAAATGATGTCTGCAAAGGTGCTAATTGCTCATGTTTATCAAGAGCCCGAGAGCCTGCAGGAAGGTGGGGGAGCATTTCCAGCTCGGAAAGTTCTGCCTGCCCAGCTGCTGCGGAGAACTCGGCCAGGCTGATTTATAGCCCCGCTCACCAGCAAATGCTTCACCCAGGGCTGGGCTCTTCTTTCAAAGCTGAGTGTTTAGGACAGGGATGATTAGAAGTGACTGGCCTAGCACATGAGTCAGGCTCAAATAATGAACAAAACATACAAATAGCTGTTCATAAATGACAAAAGCTGCAGCAAATTAGTGCTCCACAGCTTGGCTCTGCAAAAGTGAGAAAGCCAAGAGGAGACCACTCAGGTAAGGGAGGTTAGTGGACGGACTAATCCAGCTCAAGGTTGTATCTCAGTCCTTGCAGCACTGCAAGGTGTGGGAGAAGCATCATGCACAGCCAGGATTTATCCAGAGAGGTCAGTGGCAGGAGGCTGATGATTGTGATACTTCATCAGCCAGCTCTGAATAACCCAAATTAATTTATTGCTCATTAAAACCTCTTCTGGTCACACCACTGTCTGATCAATTCCATTTAAAGGTGACAACAACTTTGAATTTAGTAACAAAAGGATAAGGAATACAAAAAACTGGCAAAATTAATAAAATTTGAACCTCCAGGTTCTAAAGCACTTGGCTGGAGGAACTCCTGTAGGACTCACCTCTAGTTGAGGATACAGTCCTGGACATAACTACTGAAGTCTCCTTTGACTACTGCTGGCTTAAGAGCACTCCCTATGCAAATACACAGCAGGGGAAGTCAGTGACTTTTTGCTGCAGGAAAGGTCAGGAAAACTTTCAATTTTCTGAAAATGCTTGGCCATTGAATGCTGCTGCCAAAGGCACAAAGCAGAACTACATTTGCAAGTCTGTCAGACAAGAAAAGTATTAATAGGTTTTTTAATATATGGAAGTGTTTTCAAGTAATCTTATTATCATAAATATAATATTTCAGCAGCTTATAATTCAGGAGGACTGCTGAAGGGCTTTTGTTGGTGAGTTTGCCATTTCTTCAAGGGGCTGTGAAGGCTGTTTGGCTAAAAGGAAGATGTTCTCACTCAGCATTGCTGAGGAAGCTGATTGACTGTGAGTGGGTGTCAGGTTTGGGTACAGGGGTCCTCTGTTAGGAGAGGTTGGGGTTGCTCAACAGACAGTCCCTGAGCAATCCATGTCATGGGCAGAAGAGACTCCACTTGGGTAAAATTAATTTATTGCTCATTAAAACAAAGGCAATCTTTTTTTCCCTTCTCTGCCTATCTGATGGCTTTGCCCTTTCTTAAATCTGCTTTTCCAGAGGTGCCAGCAGGATCTCTGATGGCTCAGCTGCACCCAGCAGAGTCAGCCTGGGCCAGGCAGAGCCGGGTGAGAGGGGCCCTCAGCTCTGAGTGTCCATGTCTGCAGGGAGGGCTCTGAGCAGGGCCCAGGCTCTGCTCCTCAGGGTGCCCTCAGCATCTCCTCTCCAGGCTGAGCAGCCCCAGCTCCCTCAGCCTTGCCTGGGCTCAGAGATGCTCCAGGCCCTTGCTCAGCTCCAGGAGCTCCTGTCCCTGCTGTGCTGAGGATGCAGAGCTGGGCACAGCACTCCAGAGATGTGTTTCTTAACCTGGCCTTCCGAAGAATATTAAAGAGCCTGGTTATAAAGCACTCCCAGGAGTAGGACTGTGCTGCTCTCCTGTGGGAGGCTGTTCCCAAGTATAATTAGGGTTTTGCTCTTGGGTAACTTTCCTTGTCTTGGAGCTTTTACTGTCACTTTTATTAATGAGTTTTTGCTTTAGTGTTATGATACCTTTCTGATTTTCACTGATACACTCGTCTGAGGACCACTAAGAACTACTGGCCTTGCAGCCTGGCCCCTTCCTGACACTTGAGTTAATTTCTACATTCTCTTACACTTGTGTAAGAAAAATGTCCTATGTTTGCAGCTAAGGCAAATTGTCTTTTAAATTCCCAGAATAACAAGTGGAAAAAGACTTTGGTGCCCGAGCTCAGAGCAGCTCAGACTTCTTTTGGTGCCCAGCCTGCAGCCCTTGTGGGGACCAGCAGGGCATTGCTGCTCCAGTGGGGAGGCAGCTGCCTGGAAATCCCTCCTGGAGCCACACTTTCCTTTCTCCTCTGGCATCCAAGCAGAGGGATTACCTGATCCCCAGTATTGTAAATGCAGGTGAATCTGCAGTATTGTAAATGCAGGGAACCAATGATGATGTCTGACTCTAGTTTAGAAGATTGAATGATTTCTTGATTATAACTATATTATAACACATTCATATACTATTTAAAGGAGATACTAAAACTACATACTTACTCTTTCTAACTACCATATCTAACTAACCTATAACTCGTGACCCTCTCTGAGAGTCCAGACACAGGTGGATTGGATTGGCCATCAGGCTCAAACAATTCTCACCAGAATCCAATCAAGCAATCACCCCAGCTAAACAATTCTCTAAACACATTCCACATGGGAAAACAGAGAGTAGAAATAGAAATTTTCTCTTTCTTTCCTCCATACTCCTCTATGAAAAAATCCTGAGAGAGAGAAGAATGTGCCTGCTACACCCCAACAAATGGTCAGTGCCCTTGTGCTCTGCCTGGTGCTGAGATTTGTAGTGCTTGAGGAACATTTGGGGCTTCCTCCTTTCCCAGTGGGCTGTGGGAAGCAGGATCTGTGTCAGGGCAGGACCAGCCCGGTGTGCTGCAGCATTCCCAGCCAGCCATGCACTGGGAATGCTGATTGCTGATGATGTGGGGACTGAGCAGAGCCAAAGTGCACAAGTGCAGAGAGATCCAGCCTCAAAGTCCTCTCTGCTGTGCCAATGGACTGCAGAGCTCCAGCCCCCAGTGCTCATTGCTGGCAGGACAACAGCAGGGAGAAAAACAGTCCCTGAGCAGTAAATATGGGCAAAGCTTTCCATACAATGGAAAAATACAGATGCATCTGCCTTATAGTGTCCGAGCTCTCTACAAGAGCTGCTTCCACCCCCCGTTTCCTGCCAGTGTGGCTTTCCTGGAAATGGATGCTGTGTCCTCAGCCCAGGGCTCGGCTGGGGCCTCTGCTTGTGCTGCTGCTCCCTCACCTGCTTGGATGCCCCTTTCTTCCTGGAACTGCAGCATCCAGAAACGAGCACTTCACAGAGCCCTCACTGAACTCTGTGGCAAATCGAGCTATAGAGTGAGACAGTGGAGGCACTCACTGCTCTCAGTGTACATTTCATAAACAGGGTCATTTGGGCTCAGCTCTGCAGAGTGGGCTGCTCTGGATTATTTGTCTATATCTGGCTTTTTATGTAACATAAATTCTTAGTGTAGAGCAGAGCTGGTGGATGTTTCTAATGTAACCCTTCCAAAAATTACTGGTCTTTAAATACATCTAAAATGTCCATTTGGCAAATTTTCCTACTCTAAAGAAATCTGGGGTTAAAAAAAATATGTTAATTGGGTTAAACTACTTGAAATCTTACAAGAATGTTTTAATTTTTTTTTGTTTTTTCACTGGAATTTTTGATAAATAAAAGCTCTGGATTTGCAAGAGTGCTCTGTTCTTGAAAACTATCAACTATTTCAAAGTATCTTCAGCCTTTTGTACTTCTTCTGTTGATCTTTGAACTATTTGGCTGATTCCAGTCAGGAGGGATAGAAGCCATGGAGATAACTCCCAGGTTCACCCAGCCGGGCACTGTGGTGGCCCTGGAACAGAGGTGTCTGCGCTTGAGCTGCATCCCTTTGCCACTGCCTTCCCTCCTCAGATTCCTTTTGGGTGCACCTTGAAATAAATTGTAGGATTTTCTGGACAAAAACTCCTTTTCCAGTGCTTCATAGTGCTCCAAACACTTCCAGTTTCAGACAATTGCTACAACAAATAACAGAGCACTCACCTGATCTGTTCTTCTGGGGCAGGGATTTTCTTGCTTTGTTTTCTGCTTTTCTTTTTACCACTGGTAATTCACAAAGATGCTTCCCCACAAGTGCTGTAACCACTGAAAATTATGGATCTGTCCTTTTCACTATTCCTTTCCCCACTCCTCTCTGAACCCTCCTCTCTGCTGGTAACACTCATCTGTATTGCAACTTTCCTTACATTTTGGCAGACCTTGGGAATTTCAGCAGCAATAAATTTAAATGGATAGAATGAAGAAAAATGACAGCTTTTTGGAACAGAGAGCAAGACTTTTTTTGGTGGTTTTTCCTTTTTCTTCCTTTTTCTAGATATATCATCTATGAACGCTCACCTGGGACAGCTTTTGTATAGAAAAAATATCATGTGCCTAAATTTGTGAAGATTGAACCTAGAATTGAACTACAATTGAAAGTAGATTTCTGCTCTGGCCATATTTCTCAGTTGTCTGTCCCTGAAAGGAGCACCCAAGATCATAATTTGACTTGTCATATTTATTTCCTTGGCCTTTGGGTTGTGTTGGTTTTGTTTGTTTGGTTTTTTTTTTGTTTTTGTTTTTTTTTTTTTTTTTGCAATTAACACAATATTCAATATTTTGTTTACACAAAACTCTCAGAATAGGCAGGAAATGACCATTTCTGGATTTCGATAATGATCAGAAAGGCCCAATTTTGGGTACTACTGGCACAGATCTGCTTTCTTGGAGTTACACTCCTTTGTGCCAGCTGAAGGTGTGTGCTGAGAGATCCCTCCTGAATCGCAGGCTGCAATTTTGCTGTCTTTTGCCTCTCAACCTTCCTTCAGAAGATCCTCAGCAGGGAAACTGTGCCTGTCCCTGTGCACCAGGCAAGGAAAAATACCCTTGGGCAGCTCTGTGATCCCCAGCAAAGCTGGAGAAGGCATCTCCTCTGTTGAACAGCTCCTGCCCCTGGCACGGCTCCCTCGGGGTTCTGCCTCGTCCACTTTACAGCACTGCCAATGTCAGGTCACCCTTGGCTCCTTGGGGAGATCCTTCCCTGCTCCAGCAAGTCTCACCAGCAGGAATATTTTCCAGATGTGCACCCTGAGCTCTGCTCCTTGCTGTGCCCAGTGGCTCTGAGTGTGGTTTTCACATAAGATGTGTTCAGGCAAAAATGCTGCAGCCTGGTAGGGCCAAAGGAAATATTTCCACTGGTTCTGAAAAGAATTCGTGGCTGAAGAAAATAAAAACACAAAACAACTCTTGGGAGGAATTGCTGTCCATGGAGACTTGGAAGCATTTGGAGCCTGCCTCTTCTTCCCATGCAGAAACTGCACTTGCCTGGCCCCTAAATCTGCTGAGAAAGCAGAGCCCTCCTGTGTGCTCTGCAGGGGCTCAGGACATCTCCCAGGGGCTGTCCTTCTTTTCCTTCTGGCACATCAGGACCTTACCACGAGAACTGCTGTCTCTGGGCTGGGCTGATTTGCACAGTGTTCCTTCATCTCCATGCAAGGCTGCTGCTGGTCCTCACCTGCCTTTGGGAAGGTCCAGCAGCAGCCTTGAGAGCACCAGACCACCTGCCCTTGTGAATGTGCTGGACTGGCCTGGCTCCCTGCCCTGGCAGGTGTGCTCCAGGGTGGTTGGTGTTACCTGTGGGTGATGCTTTCACTGTGTGTTGCTTTTCCTGAGCTGCAGCTCACTGTCTGCTGTCCCTGGGCTGGGCTGTTGTGGGGATTGAAGAGATGGACTGGAATGATCAGGACCAGGAGATGGAGATGTAGCTTCCTGTCCCAGAAACTTTGTCTTTGGCTACTGGTTCTGCTCCTGATTCCCTTAGAAAGCAGATCAGAGCCTCACCCACCATGTTACCAGGTGCATTGCAACCCTAAACCTCTAAGGGCTGGAGGAACCTATTCCTTTGTATTTGGGGGTCAAAGGGGAAATGTGATGATGTTCTGACACTGACTGGGGAATCTCCTGAGCAGTTTCACCCTTCCAGAGGCCTGTGCCAGTGGGGCCACTGGAAGTCCATGGGCAGAAGAGCCCCGAGGATGAAGATGCTGAGGTTGAGTTGAACATGGGATAGAAAAGAGAGGAGCAGCTGTACAAGGTTTTGTTGGCACCAGCAGTGCCAAAAGGGCGGGGTGAGGAGTGTGGGCCTTCCTGCTTCTCAAGGAAGTGTTGTTTTGTCAGATCTTGTTTTAATCCTGAGTGATCTCCAATCCCATCAGCACATTTAATTAAACATTATCCTAAAAAGTTGTATTTATCTATTTCTTCATCTGAGGATACTAATTTTGTACTTTACAGGATTGTTTATTGTGTTGGTATTGATCCACCTAAAAATTACCCTGAGAAGAAGAGCAAAATGTGTGCTGGAATGGGAGGAAGGAGGGAGTGAGTTGTGATGCAATACCCAGAGCTCTGCAGGCTGCATCTGCAAACAGCAGCAACAAAAACAACAGCCCAGCTCTTTCTGTGATATGTGAAGTGCAATTATGAGGTGAAATATGAAGCTGGTATCTTAATATCTTAACAATACTGAATTTATTTTCAAAGCTAAGCTGTGCAGAATGAATCATTTATCAGTGGGCCATATGGAAAGGCACTTATCTAAACCCCCTTCTTAGTCCCAGGTGTGCTTCTCTGGCAAGAGCAAATCACACATAGTGCTTGGAAGAGAACTTAAATTCCAGATGCGCAATTTTAAAAGATGCATTTGCAAAAATAAGGCCAAATTTTGCAATATGTTATTTTGCTGCTGCTTCAGGGATGTTATGAAACAGTTACCCCCTGTTCTTTAGGGGTAACAGCCTCAAAATGCAGCTCAAGGGATGCCCTTTCCTCCCATGTCACTCCAGTTTGATGCCAGCATTGATTTCCGAGGAGCAGGGCTGTCATGGGGAAGTGAGCTCAACCCCAAGTGTTTAATGCCTGAGTGCTTTCCTTGTCTCCTGTTCATAAATGCAGAGAGACAGCAAAGGAAGGGTTTTTACTGAGGTTGCTGCTGATGGATCCGAGGGGGAGAGCAGCAGTTTGCCTTTCAGTGCTCCAGGGGTGCAGCTCCTGCAGCTCCCTGGCATGGGGAAGGTGCAGCTCCTTCCACGGGGCTGAGAGAGCCAGGGCCTGAGCACAACCTGCCCTTCTCAGGGAAACTGCTTTCCTCGGGAAAGCCAGGTCTACCAAGGCAAGAGGTCAGGTCTATCCTCCATTCTTCATTGCCTTGTCACCCAGTAAAATAGAAATCACAGACATGAATGAAGTCTGATAAAAAAAAAAAATACTGACAATCACTTTAAAAAATAGTTAGAAAAAAATCCCCTCTACCAGGAATTTCAGTTTTGGTGGAGACTGGAGTCTGTGCACAGATCTTCACTGGAGTCTGTTGCAATGAATCTTCATTGGCCATTTTGTTTTGTAGCACCAAATTGATGTGGTTTTATAGAAAACCTGGCTGAGGCTGTTGAGCACTTCCAAAGTGCAATCCCTGAGCAGCATTTGGAAGGACAAGAGAAAAACCTGGTTAGACATTGTGACTGAGAGCTGCAGAGAGGGGTCCAGCTGTGGAGGGAATATTTCCTCTCAGATACTGAGCAGAGCTTCCAAACTGATTGCAGTGACAGCTGTCAGTCAGAGGTGAGGTTAAACCTCATGTCTGGCAGCAGGAAATGGAGCAGAAGCCCCGGCTGTGTCTGCAGGTGATTTGGTGCAACAGGAGCACATCATGAGATAGAACCAGTTGGTGTTCAGGCCTCTAAACCACCTCCAAATGTATTTGGGATTAATGTTAGGCTGGGATTAGTCAGGCTTCCTTCAAGAAGGAAGGAACAGGATGCCCAGAGCAGCTGTGGCTAACCCTGGATCCTGGAAGTGTCCCAGGCCAGGTTGGACACTGGGGCTTGGAGCAGCCTGGGATGGTGGAAGGTGTCCCTGCCATGGCAGGGGGTGGAATGGGATGGGCTTTAGGGTCCCTTCAACCCAAACCACTCCAGGATTTTGTGATTTGCTTCAAAGCTGCACTGGTGCTGTGGAGATAAAAGCTCCTGCTGCTATCAATATAGGACCAGGTTCTGTGGTCTTGGTGAGCAATTTCTACAGTGAAAATCAGCAGATGCAGGGTTTTTGTTTCATTCAGATGCTGGATTACTGTGTGACTACAGGCAGGTCAGTAACTCAAAGCCTTTTTAACTCATTCCTGGGAGAACAATGGTACATGGAGGCAGGGACAGAGTGTCAAAACTCTTTTGATTCAGTTCTGGTTTCAAGACTAGGTAGAAAAAAATCAATTCCTGCTTTTGTTGAATGAGTATTAATTTAAAATATGCAAAACAGGCAGAGTAGGATACAACACTTCCTGCTCAATGCTTGTGGCAGTGCTCAGGAGTGGTACTGCAGGAGGGCATTTTGAGAGGTTCTGACTCTCTGGTCCCTACTGGCCTCCGCTTGCTCGTGGCAACTTTGTGGAGCAGCACAAAGTGAGGGGACACCAGAGGATGAGGACAATGTCATCTCTGCCAGAGCAGCTGCCAGCTAGTGCCTAATCTGTGGAAGGGCTGCAGCTCTTGCATCCTGCCCTCAGACAAAGCTCACCTCAGAAACCACACCCAGCCAGGCTGTACTTCCCTTGCTGCTTGGTTCCCTCCATCCCTGTGTCAGCTCAATCAGCAGGTGGCTGCAGTTCCAAAGGCATGAGCAAATTCCTGCAAAAAGCCTGAGGAGTAACTTGTATCTTGAGATACTCTGGAATTTCTCCAGTTGGTTCAGAGGATGGGATGGCCTCCAGGAGCTCAGTACTAAGCTAAGTGATTCAGAGAAGCCTGATGAGCTCCATATCCTAATAACACCAAAATATCATGGAAATTGAATGTCTGACTGCCTTTAAGTAATTTGAAGATCCCAGTCTGTTATATTTATGAGACCATGCTTAGGGAGGCACCAAGCAGACTCTCCCTGAGTCCCCTCCAGAGTAGAAATATTCATACAGAATTGTGTGCAAGGGATTAAGCTTTACTGTTGGCAGAGCCTGTGAGTTCTGGCATGATGCAGAAGTCAATTTGGTTTAAAGTCCAGCTGAGTGAAGTGACACAGGTTCAGAGGGCTCTGCCGCATGCTGCAGGAGGGGCCATGACCCATCTGCAGTTGAGGTGATGCTGCCAGGAGTGATGATGATCTTCACAGCAATGAGATGATCCCAGAATGGTTTAAGGAGCAGAGGTAGCTGAGTTCTGCCAAAGGAGTGCAAGTGCTGCAGTGGAGATCCCCTGTGTCCCCCAATAAAGGGCTGCTTGTTTTTGTCTCAGTGCCCAGATGAGCCTGCTTGCTGTTGGTTTTCACTGGCATTTTAAATTTCCTTTCCCCAGTTTTGAAAAAAATGCCTTTCCTGAGCCAACTCAGAAATCCTTTACTTTTTTCTTTGTTTGGCTTTTTTGTTTCTTACACATCATGTAGCCTGGAGACTGCAAGGGACTGATTCCCAAAGAAAAATATCTCTGTTGCCCAGGCTCATAATTTATAGAATGGCTCTTCCGACCACTTGTGTTTTCCATTTCATATATTCTCTGTTTTTCAAATCTGCCCCTTCCAAGCGGAAATGCGGCGCTGCTTGGAGCTGTGATGGGGGAATGCTGCTGAGAGCTCCATTTAGAGGTCAGGGGCCTGGGCGCCGGGCGTTCCTTTCCTTCTGCTCTGAAAGAGACTGAAGACAAAGGTGATGAGAGGAAGGGGAGGTAAATACCCTAAGATCATAAACAGCCCCACATGTGCAGTCCCAGGGCTGCATCTCACACTGTCCATCACCACGGTGGGCTCATTACTGCTCCCTCCAAACGTGAGCCACCATTTCCCAAAAACCCTCTGCTCCCATGTACAGAACCAAATGCAGTCAGCCCTGCCCTTTCCCTGCAGTGTTTTCCCCGGGAGGAACACAGCTGTGGGGCAGGTGGCCATGACAGGGGCTCCCGGGCACACCTGCCTCTGTGTGACAGGGACCACAAACCAGGTCCTGCAGTGTCACACACCCGGGTCCAGCAGTGTCACACACCTGGGCACTGCAGTGTCACACACCTGGGCACTGCAGTGTCTCACACCCGGGTCCTGCTGTGTCACACACCCGGATCCTGCAGTGTCACACACCCGGGCACTGCAGTGTCACACAGCCGGGCACTGCAGTGTCACATTCCCATGTCCTGCAGTGTCACACACCCTGGTCCTGCAGTGTCACACACCCGGGCACTGCTGTGTCACACACCTGGGCACTGCAGTGTCTCACACCCGGGTCCTGCTGTGTCACACACCTGGGCACTGCAGTGTCACACACCCGGGCACTGCAGTGTCACACACCTGGGCACTGCAGTGTCACACACCTGGGCACTGCAGTGTCACACACCTGGGCACTGCAGTGTCACACACCCGGGCACTGCAGTGTCACACACCTGGGCACTGCAGTGTCTCACACCCGGGTCCTGCTGTGTCACACACCTGGGCACTGCAGTGTCACACACCTGGGCACTGCAGTGTCACATTCCCATGTCCTGTTGTGTCACACACCCGGGCACTGCAGTGTCACATTCCCATGTCCTGTTGTGTCACACACCCGGGCACTGCAGTGTCACACACCCGGGTCCTGCACTGTCACACGTCTGTGTCCTGCTGAGTCCCACCCGGGTGCTGCTGTGGGAGGGACAAGGGGAGGAGGGCTGTGGGGCCAGGTGCAGCCCCTGCTCCTGTTCACAGCCATGCTCTCCTCCTCTCCAAGCCTGAGGCACAGCCAGTACAGCTCAGCTCAAGGCAAAAGTGCTGCTGCTCTGAAAATGGCCATACTGGACATCATCAATGGTCATGCTGCTGGAACGTTGGGTTCCTGATAAATGCCTGTGTACCTGACAAAGGATATAAACCAGGGACTCTTCATTGTTTCCATGGCGTGTTTTACACTGGCACCACTTTTATTGGATTAACAGGGCACTGCCTGACTTTTGCAAATTAAGCCAAGGCCATCTGGCCCTGTTATGATGCCCACGCAGCCTTGGAGCCATGGCAGGACAGGCACTTTCCACCAGACGAGACTGTAGGCTCAGTGGAAGGCCCCGTGTGTGCAGAGCCCAAAGCCACCTGAAGGACACAAGCACTGAGGTGTGACTGCAGGACAGGCCTCCTGTTCCTCTCCCTGCTCCTGCTCCCCAACCTGGTGGTGGTGAAACAGCCAAGCCAGCCTTTCTTTAGGAGGCATAGCTGTGCCTCTGCTTGATTTTAGCATTTCCCAAAAGCCTAAGCAAGGGTCAGGTCTAAGAATGAGACTTGAGGGCTGGCTGGGATATGGGGAGTGGGGCTGGGAAAGCATCTTCTAAAGGCAGGAGGCTTCCTGGAGCAGCCCCAACTCTGCAGAGCTCCCCATTGGTACAGGGGCTGTTAATCCAGTTCTGCACTGAATGCTTGCAACTAATAAACTTATGTGGTTGGTAAATAGAACTGATAAGGAAATTAATATTTTTTCCTGGATGAAAAAAAGTATAAGAAATGGGGTTTTTTCAGTCATCAAGGTTATGTTTTTTTATAAAGGAAAATGTTTCATTGTGATTAAATTAACATTTTCAGATAAAAAAGAAAAATTACATTTGAATATTTACGATACAGTTGTACCTGCCACCTGAGAGGCATTGTATAATATGATGCTGTTTTTCTGCTAAGAGCAACTGCTAAATCCTGAATCATGGAATCCCAGACTGCTTTGGATTGGAAGGGACATTAAAGCTCATCTCTTTTTAATCCCCCAATCCCCCTTCCATAGGCAGGGAAAACTTCCATAGACCAGGTTGGTCCAAGACCCATCCAGCCTGGCCTTGGACACTTCCAGGGACCCAAGGACTTCCATAGCTTCTCTGTTTATCAGTAACTCACTCCTTGTTAATTTATTGTGACACAGCTGCCACACCACAGCCCCACTGTGGCAAAACCAGTGAGTGCTGCCAGCCTCGAGAGCCCAGGCTGCAGAGAGCTTGTGACAGATGAAATATAGAAGAGGGAAAAGAGCAAAGCCCAACATTTTTATTATTATTTGTTCCAGTGGCCTCTGAGCTTTCAAGACCTTATTTTTTTTCCTTCTCTTTAAAACTTTCCTTTACAGCAATGAGGAATGGGAACACGTAAGTTAGGAAAAAAAGAAAATGAGAGATTTGTTGATAAACACATGAATCCAGGAAATGGGGATTTAAGCCATAATTTTGATGAAGTGGTGCTTACTGTACTTTGTGAAAATACTCCCTTTATAAATTGATATTAAACAAACAGCACAAAACAGTCATTTTTAAGGACCCTTTACATAGTCAGTCAACTATTAAAAGGGCTTAGGGCAAATGCAGACCAATCCTACCCATAATTTTTTGACTGATCATTCCTGACAGCTGTGTGGGAATCTCTGGGCTTAGAGGGACAAGTTCACAAGGAAAGATCAAACACTGGAGGAGCTGGGCCAGAACGGTGACTAAAGCTGAGTTTAGCAGGTTTGAGGGATTCCACTGGCACAGCCACCCAAGAGAGAGGCAGAACTGCTTTAGAGGGTTCAAGGAATCACTTACTGCTCCCAACTGTGGCTGACTTTTCTACCCAGGAGGTCTCTTAGGCACTGAAATGTTTTTTCCAAGTAAAAGGTAGCTGTAGCACCAGGGTTAGTTATTCCATGCTGGACAGGATCAGGCTCCTGGGAGAGCATGGCACCAGGAATAATTCTGCCAAGAGCCAACAAAATGAATGACCTAATAGGGCTCTTTTCCACCTCTGATTTTCAGCACATGAAATGCTGTGGCTGCTGCTGCTCCCGTGCTGTGATCGGGTGCTCCAGGGCTGAACAAAGACCCTGCTAAGCCTGGCTTACAGTCAGGGCTCACCCCTCCAGCAATGCTGGAATCAAACTGCAGGATGGTTGGGTTGTTCTGACTTCTTAGTCTGGACTGTTTGCCTGAGATCAAACCTCACTGCAGTGAGCACTGTGCACACCAGGGACTGCTGGCCCCAGGCACCTGGGAGAGAGGAAAGAAGGAAATTACTTCACTTGCACTGGATTCATTTGGAACCCTGAGAGAGAACCAAAGCCCTGTGAGCCTGTGTCTGCCTCCTCCACCACCCCGGCCTCCCCCTGCACCACCATTCCACCAGAAGAGCTCCCTGGCCACACTTCCCAGGCCCTGGCCCGGAGTTCTGATGCCACAAGCTTTGAGCAGTCACATCTACACAGAGCTGGCAACACTGGCTGTTTTTAGGAACAATCTCTTTCCAGAAGTGTTATTTTTCTCTGAACAGTGGGTCTCAGGACACTTCTCAAGGTCTCCAGGGCCTCTCTCTCCCACACACATGGCTGTAAGTCCTGGTAGCTCAGTGCACTTCGTGTGTGATGTGTTCCCACGGGGAATCTGCCTCTGGGATCTGCATCCCAGCAGGACAGGCTTCCATGCCAGCACAGCTGCCAGCACGTGCTCTGGCAAGCCCCAGTTTCCTTTTCCCAGTGCCATGGCAGGGCCCACAGCCCCCAGGGAGCCTTTTCTGGACAACCCAAGTGCACCCAGCACCCAGGTGCCAAGGAGAGCTGAGCTGCTGGGACAGGCAAGCCCAGCTGAAAATGTGCACCCCAAACAGCCCACAAAGGGACACCAGCTGCCTCCCAGCTGGAAAAAAGAGCTGAGAATAATTCAAATCGGCTTGCCGTAAGTCTCTGAAGAGCTCTGTGCTTTCCAAGGGCATCATGGACATCACCCTTGGTACTGTCTCGTTGATCACAGTTGTGCAGACACGCAGACAAACAATTTTCTTAAGGGCTTTTCAATATTGAAGCCAAGATTTTGGCTGCTTTTTAACAGGGCAGACCTTGTAAGATATTTCAGGCAGAATACAGGTAACTGTTGGGCACAAAATGATAGGCAAATTTTTACACTTAAGAGAAAGCTGAAAACAAGATTAAACTTATACAATATACATACAATGTTTTCCCACCCACTCTTGGATGAAAGCTTAGAGCTTTTCTAAACCTTCTTACCACACAGGTATTCCACATATCAACAAATAAGTTTGCAGACATCAAAGAGCTGCAAGGATTTGAAACATCTCAGAACCTGTGGGCAATAATTACATCCCGAAAGCATTCACCCACGTTTACAGATAGAGAAATGAAGATAGAGAGGGCCATGCACTTCCTCATTTATCCTATCAAATGGAATTACAGGAGCAATGAATTTGGCTGGGAGAAGTTCAAACTATTTGCTTAAGGTCACAGCAGATAATCAAGGATGGAGCCAGAACAGGAACCCAGGATTTTCCAGTCCTATTTGTAATGCACTTGATCATCCTGACTTTGTAATTTGTCAGCAGGGTGAATGCTCAGTGCTCCTGTCAGTGCTCACAAACCTTTCTGTCACCAGGGCCTGGCACTTCCTCATTCAGAAATGCACCTTCTCCAAAATCACCTCCAGGGGAAGCCTAGGGGCTCATCACCACCTGTCCAGCACAGTGACACTAACCCTAACCCTGACCTGATCAGCCAGTGCCTAGAAAATCAGGGTACCTGTTTGACAGCTGTATGCCATGTCTGGTGATGCCCTCATTACAAATGCTGATTATTCAACCACTTTTTCCTGGCAATAAAACCTTGACACAAGCTTAGGAAATCTACTGTACTTGTAAGGAAAGTGAGGTAAGAATATGTTTCCATTTACTCTCTGAAAGAAAACAAAAACAAATGACCTGCTACTGAATGTTCTTTTTATTCAGAAAAATAAATCAGTGGCACTTGTTCTAATTTATGTTTCGCTAACTTTTCCTTGAGATTATTTAAAAGAAAAAAATGGCTGTTTCTATGGTTAGCTGGGAGAACATGAAGGACTTTCTAGTCCTGTTTATTCTCATTAGGGGCTATAAACTTCTACTTCTTGCTGTGTTCAAGTCACTGTGAGCTCTTTCAAATTTCAATGATATTCCATAAATTAGATTTTAAGGAATACAGCAAATTATTAGTGACAACTTCATGTTAGAAAAGAAGGGACGGGGAGTTAAATTCATCTGGGCTTTTGACTCCTACTAAATCAATAGGCTTCAGTTTCCCTTTTCAATTAAGTCAATTCCAGGATTATCTTTTCCTCTCTAAGAAAAAAAAAATTGAAATCAGACATGTCACAATCGAAACAGGGGAGAGAATAAGAAATAGAAGTAATCCCATCCAGCTTCTGTTTTAGCATGAGGAACAAATGGATACTGAGAGAGCAGCTGCAGGGTAAGTGCCTTTCCAGAGGAAACTCTGGGGAGGAAAAGGCAGAGGATGGGGATGCTCCTGCAGGACAGGGGGAAAGGAACTGCAGCCTAAGTCAGACCAAGAAAAGAAAGAGATCCTAAATCAGACCAAGGAAAGCAAAAGAGAAGGTAAAATTACATTTCAAACAAATAAAAGTTACACAGAAAATTAAGTAGCTTCTTCGCCACTACAGATAATGATAGGACAAAGGGGAATGGTTTCAGACTAGAAGAGGAGAAATTTTTATTAGATGTAGGGAATAAATCCCTCCCAGTGAGGGTGGGCAGGCCCTGGCACAGGATGCCCAGAGAAGCTGTGGCTGCCCCTGGATCCCTGGCAGTGCCGAAGGCCAGGCTGTGCTAGTGGAAGGTGTCCATGGCAGGGGATGGTTGAAATGAGATTTATTGTCCCTTCCAACACAGACCAGCCTGAGATTCCAAGAGCTCAGCCCAGTGCCTGAGGTTGTCCCTGCCCAGCAGAGCCAGGTTTGCACTGAGGGGACACAGAGCAGAACTGCAGCACCACTGCCCCAACAGCTCCCTCAGGACAGGGACTGAGGCACCTCCCATGGGAAAGAGAGCAAAATGTTCCTGATATTTCATGAGCAGTGTGAGTTTCCTGATCAGACCAGCCCTGATAAAGCTCTTCCAATGAGCTTTGTGATTTTAGGTCTGACATGGGGATGTGTAATTAGGCAGAAGGTACAGCATGGTTTTAACTGCTGCCCTGGACCTGAGGGTGTAGAGGTTCCGTCCTTTGCCTTGCTCAGGGCTGTCCGGGAACTCTGGAAAATGATTTCATTTCCCAGGTACTCATTTTCCTTCTCAGACTGGATTTATCATGGACCTGAGGTTGCTTTGTAGTGACACTCTCACTGTGCCTTGTCCCGTGCTGTACGCAGGGCTCGGGGCACCCCTGTGGCACCCGGTGAATGTGGTCCAGGGTGCGACCCCCCGAGCCCTCCTGCCACAATGTTGTTAAATGTTGGCTTTCAGGATGTTTCCTTACAGCTAAATTGTGTGAGAGTCCCCACCAGAGCCCAAAGCAAAGCAACAAGGCCTGTGTAGACAACCAAATCCACCAGGGTCGTGTTATATTTCTCTCTTGAATATTTTGAATCACTTTCTCATGAATAATGTCTGTAGTGAGCCTGAAAATTATGCAGTGAAGTGTTTCTGCTACCAAATTACTTTTAAAAGTAGCCTAATTGTAAATTGCCCAGTAGAATCTGAAGGAACCACCGCTGTGCAAGAGAGCTTTGCAAAGACCCTTGCAGCAATTTGTTCCCAATTAAAGTGTGTAGAGCCAAGCCCTGATTTCCAGCAGGGGAGGCAGAGCTGCAGCTGCACTGCAGCAGGATGTGGGCGGTACCTTGTGCCAGGTCTGCAGTCAGCAGTTTGCCTTCTGACCCCAAACCAGTCACCTGCTGGCCTGCAGGAGTTCAAACAGAGTGATCTGGGGGCTGGGAACGTGAGCAAACCTTGGAGCAGGACACGGATGGTGGAGCAGGGGCAGCAGCAGGAGCAGCTCCAGGCTGGAGGTGGGCAGGGAGGGTGAGCCCCGCGCCCCAGCGTGCACAGGAGCACATGGGGAATGACGGCTTAGTGATTTTACCTCAAAACTATGTGGACTTGGAAGCAATGTCATTTTCTTTCATGCATCTTTTATCTGAGAGCTGGCACGTTGTGTTGTGCATAGAAATTAAGAAGATGACTTGGGGCTCTCTTCTGTCGTCACTTACATGGTTTGTAACTCAATATTTTGTTTATTTATGGGAACATTCTTTTCTGCAGCTCCACAAAGATTGTGTGAGAGCGAAGGAGGCATGAGGAAGGAGAGGGCTGGCCCTCTCCACCCCAGAGTGAGAGCACTGAAAAAATAAAACCTGGCACCCAGGCTGCAGCTGACTGAAAGCATCTTTCAGTTGTGCATTAGAGCCAATGAATCCCTGGCCTCACCTCTCCCAGCCTGCCCTCGGCATGAGCCAGCTCGCCAGAGAGGGGGGCCGTAGAAAAATAAACTCTGTGTGCATGAAGAACTCTGATCTACCAGATCAGAAGCCAACAGCCATTAAAGTTTCTCCTGTCTGATGATTGCAACACATCTCTCTCCTGTCCCCTCTCGGCTTTAAGTGTCCCTTGTAAAAACAAGAGAAACTGTCCAAGTGTCTGGGTGGGTACAAAAGGTAAACCCCATCACTTTTGCCCTCCATTTGCACACCCACATGGATCTGAGAGCAGCCCAGAGCTCCGTGACTGCAGCATTTTGTGATGTTTGGATTACCTTGCTCGAACTTGTCCTTTCCCCTGTGCAGCTGAGAGCGTCCTGCCTCTCCCTGGATACATTCCTGTCATGAGGACGAGCTCTGCCCTGAACGTTTCAGGGAAGGAAGGTGTAATTAAGGATGCCAAATCATTCCAGGTGATTAGATTGTATTTCTAGGCAGAAGGCTGGGCTGGTTGATGCTTTTTGAGTGTCACAGCTGGACCAGTAGTGACAGAGGCACTTGGCAATTCCTGTCTCCTTTCTGTCACTGCTTGGAATGTTGGAGGATTCCCAAATAACCTTGGGGGGGTTAAATGCTTTTGCTTGGTACAAAGCCTGATATAGGCAAGTCACAAAGTCTTGAGCTGAGAAAGGAATATTGACTCTACAAAGAAAGAAAAATATTTATTTAAGAAAAACATTGCCTAGAATTTCCATGTCTGACAGAAGCTTAGGGAATTTGACATGAGGGGGTCAAAGCCATCAAGAAAAGGAGGACATGGACAGAACACAAAGGACTCCTGTCCTAATGTCAGTCTTGGTCAACCTGCCCATGCTGCTACCTTTACCTTTACTCCTAGGGGACTATCACAAGCCATCAGCCACCAGAAATACACTGTCAAACCCACAGCAACGTTTTATGAGAAACAAGTTTTCATTTCTGACCAGCCCAATTCTATAAACCTGGAGGTGGGATTAGTGCAGGCAAGCCCCTTGTCCCACAAAGGCCCCATAACGAGGGCAGGGTAGTGGGGTGCACCGCAGAGGATGGAGCTGTTGGACCCCAAAAGATTGTGGATGCCCAAGGCTTGGAGGCACAGGGTTGGCACACCTCCAGGTGCCCAAGTTCTCTCTCCTGTCAGGCCTGGGGACAAAGAAAATCGGCTGAGCTCCCCCCCCGAACCTGCATTCCTCACCTTATCCCAGTCCTGGCTTGTTCCCATTACAGAGCCTGCATGGGGCAAGATTGCACAGGTTAAACATCCTAATTAGAGGAGAGAAAGTTCTCCATGTGAGTTACAGTGGTGAGACCATTCCCCTTCTGGAAAAGCTCCTTCCCAGGATACAGGGGAGGCAGGGACACGAGGGCTTTTTGGAGGGAGAGCCAGGGAGCTGCTGGTCCCAGCCCTGAGACCTCCTGCTGGCTTTCCCCCAAAGGGAAGCTCCCCCAGCTCCCCCAGGGCCAAGGCACATCTTTGAACAAGCTGATGGTTGGGGTTTTCTCCTTCTCCCCTCCTCCACGATTTTCAGAGCAGAAAAAAAATTACTGTTCTTATTTTTGTGGGGGAGCAGCTGGGAATGTATTGGCAATAGCTGCCAAAAAATCCTCTTGGGGCTCTGGGCACACAAAACATCTAGGAGCCTGACAGGCATGGACACACCTGAGGAACTGTCTCAGATCAGCCACAGCACTCATCAAAACTCCAGTGATAAAGAGCAGTGCTTGGGTTTCCCAGCTAATTTGTCTGCTGTTGGCTCTTTACTCAGGAATCCACTCTGAAACCCGATGTGGTGACATATAATTGACTGAAGAATCAAAATGTAACCAGAAGATGAATCAGGAGGAATTATTTTCCAAACCCACCACTTAACTGTAAGGCAGTGGCAATCCACAGTGGCCCTTTTCATCTGCTTATCTTCATTAAGGCATTAGGGCCCCTCTGCTCTGCCAGGCTCCTCCCAACCCACATTCATAAACAGCCTCACTGTTTTTTCCCTCTTTTTTAATGGAAAGAAATATGGTTTTCTACTCCTATGTTAATTTCTTAATAGACAAAGTAAATAATTAATGCTAGTCAATAAAAATGTCCACAATCCTTATGCTGTCCATGTGTTGAAGGTGAGGAAGGGGCAAGGTAGGAGGGGGTGGAAATTTTAGTTGGTCCTAAGCTCATTTTAGCACAGCACCACCCCTTTGAAGGAAGTTACACTGTTCTACCTGAAACCCTTTCTCTTGGCTGTGCTGTCCCATGGCCCTGAGCACCTTCACTGCAGAGAGAATTGCTGGGAGCTGCCTGTGCCTGCCAGTCCGGGAATTCCTAGGTGCTGGGGCATCACTGGTACCAGGCTGGGTTTGGGAGAAAAGACACAATATTCATGTTCCAGAAGCAATTCTTCCAGCTCTTGGTGTTATTTTTGGTAGCCAGAAGAATATGAAAATTATGATCTTTAGCATAGGCAAAGGTAGTCAATGTGGATGCTATTGTTTTTTCTCTTAGATGGGGAATATGTGCAAAATTTATATCTTAAATCACAAATTATTATGAAAATGCATATATTGACTTAGCTGTATTTAAAGCAGGCTGGTTCAGCTTAATTTTGTATCTAAGTTGAGACTTTTAAATTATGGTCATATGTTGCCTGTCACTGCTGTTGTCCTGGGTATATGATTATGGGTGAGTCACCAACACCACAAGCAGTGTCAAAGCCAAATACAATTTCTTTTTAAATAATAATGAATCCATTTTCTTTACCTTGAACTGCCTTGATATTTTCCCTCTTGTTCTTCTGGCCTATTCCCCAAGTGTCTCATGGGCCAGCTGCATGTATGTCTTGTCTGCCAGAGAGATCTTCTCTCTTATCAGTCAAGAAAACACATTTGAATTTATTCCCTGTTGACATCATCACTTGAATTCTGCTCTGAGTCCATTCCAAACAGTTATGGTTAAATCCATGCAAAATTTTTGGGGAAAAAAATGAGGTGTTTTGAATCCAGAATTAATATTAATGTCCCATTGTACTGTTATAATAAATACAGCATCAAACCCCAAATAGTTTATGGAGGCTCAATTGCTGTGATTCATTCACTTCTAGAAGCTGTATTTCTATTCAGTTTCTGTACACCTGGCTCAGATTTTGTATCAAAATTCAGTCAGCATTTCACTGTGAATGTGTCCCCTCTCCTGACAATATGACATTTTTGTCAGCAAAGGGAATGGGGGTAGAAAATTCTGTGGAACTGAAAGACTCTTGGGTTTTCTTGAGCTGCTCAGAGAAGAGTTTACTGTTTGCCAAGCACTAAACCCCGTTTGCTGCTCTGCTGCCATCTGCCTTTATTGCTCCAGCCCTTTACGAGACTGTGACACTGTGACAGCCACTTTATTGCGCCTTACACCAACCCCAAATCATGCACTGAACAACTGTGTGCTTCATTTAGTTCTTGTTTTTCATCAAGACTGAGAACATCCAGCTTTCCTGTGCTGGAGTACTTCTGGATGCTAGAAATACAGCATTTTTCTGCAGGTCTTGTTCTGTTTTACAGTCTTTAAACTTGGTTTTAAGCTGTGTAGCACCTTTGGTTCCTTAATTAAAATCCCCCTACTGCTGCCTTGCTGAGTCTGGAGAGCAAGTGAAAAACATCCCCCAGAGGTGTAAATTCCCCCTTATTTTAAGAGTGCTACACTCAAAGTCTGCACATGAGCCCATCAAGGCTCAGCCCCAGCCTCTGCTGCCACAGGATGCCCGGCACATGCATGTCTGGTCCAGCCTCACAGGGGCATTCCCGATGTCCCTTCCAGGGGAGTGGGCATTCCAGAGGCAATTGTGGCTGCTGGCATGGTCCAGCAGCAGGACAGGGGCAGGAGGAGCAGTGGGCCATGGGCTGGAGCAGCCCAGTTAGTGGTATTCTCTCTGAACTGCACATGATGGCTTTAGAAGCTCTCTCCAGCAATTCCTCTTGGAAAATATCACTTCAAATCATTTTCCTGAATTCCTTAGGGATGTTGCTAAAACTGCTGAGAAATTGTCACTCATCTGCATCCAATACTAAGAACTTTAACAAACTGCGGGATAATTTTTCCTCCCAGGTAGAGGGTGCAGCAGAGTCTCAGTCTTATTTCCATCTCCTTTTCTGTAGGAATACAGACACTGACCCACGTTTGTGCAAAGCCATCTATTTAAAACAGGTCCAAGAGGACTCTGGAAGATGTAGGAAAGGATTAACTTTACTGAATGATGCCAAAAGGACAAATCACAGACTCCTCTTTCTGTTATGCTCCATTTGGCCCCATCTTGCTGTATAGCCACTCTCGTTTTGCTTTTTTGCCAGCTGCCAGAGGAAAGGAGGGACCTGCAGGTGAGGGGTGAGCTGCCCAGAGCTTCCCCTCCCAGCAAGGCCATTGAGGGGCAGCAGAGCCCACCAGCATCAGGAGTGCACAGTTTTAGCCTTTATAATTCTGCAGGAATTCCCTGGAGTCCTGAATTCAAATACCATTCCTTGGGAATCATCAGGCTCTCACAGATGCTTGGGCAGGCAAGAGTTTCTGGTCCCCTGCGTGGATGGATCCCACAGAAGCACTATTTCATTTTAATTCTCAGAACATGTGTTGTTATTATTTGTGGTGGTTAAAGGGCAGAAGGATCACAGCCTTGTAAACCTGGCTGGTTCTGCCAGTCTGGCAGGGAAGAAATTGTCTCTCGATGTGGAGTCATTTGCAGACAATACAGGAACCCAGCAGGTCCTTTTCACAGCTTCTCTGGCTTCACACTGAGCATCAAAGCTCAGGGAGAGGTGGCAGAATGTGTCAGGTGTGGGGTGCCACGGTGACATTTCCAGCTGGAGCTGCCTTGTATTCCTGAAATTGTTTTCTTAGGAGTTGGTGGGTTGTGTAATTCATTCCTTCTTTTTCCTTGCTGGTTATTATGGTCTCTGTTCTGTGTTTATAATGACGTGTGTTTACTAATAGTGTGGTGGCATCCACTGCCAAGCTGCTTCTGCTAACAATAAAACAAGGGAAAAGTGATATTTATGAAGGCTCGGGGGCTGGCCGGGCTGCAGAGCTTGATTTTTATTGTAGCTGACTGCAAACTTCTCAGACACGAGAATCTGTCTCTCATTGTGGAGAGCTGGTATTCATTTCAATCTGGGTCCCATTATTTGGGTTTGGTTTGCATTCTGTAAGGTTGGCCATGTGCAGATTCACACAAACAAATGTGGAATTTATGTCTGTAGCTTTCACTTGTGGGATTTAAACCTCCACCTATTTGAAATGTCTCTGGAAGGGGATGAGAGGAACTACAGTGTTCCTCTTTCTAATGGAAGGATGTGTTGTGTAGCAACAAGCAGGCCAATAAAAATAGTTTGAATTAATTTCCACCCTCTCCTGAGCCACCAGAGCACGAGAGAGCTGTGTCAGGGAAGGGAACCACAGCAGATGTCACTTGCCACTTGCTGCCTGTGTCCTGTGGCTGTGCAAAGGGACCTGTGTCCAAGACTGTCATCAGCCCAACACATTTATCCAACACCAGCTACTACTTGGAGACACCTTCCTGCCATCTGCTGAGGTTTTCAGGCTCAGAGTGTTTCGTGTTTGGAGAGCCTTTGCAGTGGTTCCCAAGCAATATAAGAGAAAAGAGAAATTCCCAGAAAAGCTCTTGTTTTTTGGGAGCAAACCAATTCCACTTAAGCAAAGATTTTGCCCCGGATGACAGAGATGGGATATTGGAATCCAAGCAGTGCATGAGAATGTTGGGCTAGGGGCTTCTTTTCAAAAAATGTTTCTAAGAAGAGCTGCATGTCTGTGGACAATTGAGTTCCCTTGGAGGAACCTGCTGTGCCAAGAAGGTGACTTGGCAGAGCCAGAGCATTTCTGGGAAGCGTGCTTGCAGGGAGGCAGCTGGCACTGTCTGCCTCCGCGCCAGGGACAGAGCAGGGACAGAGGAGCTGTGCTGAACCCAAAGGGTCTCACTCTGTCCTTCCTTCCCACAAGTGGGGCTCACTTGTCCTGGGCAGACTCCAGGTCTGTTTCTTTAGTGCTGATGCAGAGCTTGGTTCATTGCCAGACTCAAACCTACAGTTCCCATCACCTCTCAGCTATTACTAATAATGTAATATTCTATTTTTTTCAAATTTCACAAAAACAAGAGTTGTTTAACTCCTGTCTTCAGCTTTTTGATTTCCCCTGTGACTGTAATCCAAAATACTCACAGAATAAATGGTGACTTGACATTTTATTGACCAAACAGGGGTGTGAGGGGGAGACCCTAGAAAAGTATCTTTTTCTCTGGAGGAAAACATATTTTCATTAAACTTTGTGATAACAGGGTTTCAGGTGTAAAGTCTCCTGCTTCAATATCTACTGTCCCATGTCAGACATGATCTATGTCTGTATCTTGTCCTACCAGTTAATCCACATAATTTAAGTGATGGAAACCAATTTTTTCATACTGAAAGTTATGCCAATTATATATGATTCAGTTATGAGTTTGTTGTCCTGCATCTCTCATCTCTGGGGGGAAGAGGAGATGGTATTTTAGGAGTTGGTTGCCCTGCAACGCAAAAGTGCAACCAGTGCATCTCATACCCAGGAAAGTTTTAACAACTTAATGAATTTAAGCTGACTCCTGAGAACTTGACTGTGCAACTCTATAGTCTCTAGGCCAAGTTATATTACAGGAACAAGTAAACATCATCCATCTGATTTGTCCTTTTCCAGCTCTACATTTTCTCAATTACATGGGTGAACAATATGTGCTCTGCTTTTAGTTCCCATACAGTTTTCATTGAACACCACTTCATAACCACGTGGAATAAGTGAAATATGAAGTATGTCTGTGTTTGGAAAGTTTCCTGGTTTTCTTACCTGGATTCACATATAGGATAGTTGCCATATTAAAGTAATAAAAAATGAACATGAAAACCTTTCTGTTTAGGGAAGAAAATCATGACTCAGCCCCAGAACAGATGAAACTTATGGTTTATAAAAGGCAGAACAATGAGTGTCAGAACTGGTTCAGAGGTGGCAGCAGCCCTGAATTTTGAATGTTCACTGTGGTGAATTGTTCTTCCCACGGTTACATTGAACCAAACAATCACAGCTTTGGCTGTCATTTGTGCTCAGACTTTAGGGAGAACTTTGCTGGAGGAGGATGGATGTTTCTGCAGTGTTAAAGGCAGTTCTGTTTATAGTCCTGAATTTTGCTTCTCAAAGAAGAGCTTTATATTTTTACTGACTGCAGAATATTTTAAGTATTATCATTAGAGTTAAAATGCTGTGCAGGCCGTAAGTCCTTTGGTGACAATGGAGGGAGGTGCTGGCACATAGGGGCCCTGACACTTTGCTTGTTCCTGTTGTATAAACTGATCAAAGCTGCTTTCAACAAATGCAGCCTCTCCAGCAGCTGCACCCACCATGGCCCCCAGAACTGTCCCTTAGATGTGTTCATCCCCTCTGTGTTTGCTCATGTGTTGGATTCAGAAATGAGACAAAGGGAACTGACCCTAAAATGAAGCAGAGAAGATTTACACTTGATATATGTAATGATTTCTTCCCTGGGAGGGTGGGCAGGCCCTGGCACAGGGTGCCCAGAGCAGCTGTGGCTGCCCCTGGATCCCTGGCGGTGCCCAAGGCCAGGTTGGACAGGGCTTGGAGCAGCCAGGGACAGTGATGACATGATGTTCAGTGTCCCCTCCACCCCAAACCATTCTGGGGTTCTGTGGCTGAGCCATCAGATGAGAGGTTTTTTCTGAGTGGGGGGTCACACCTGCCCTCCTCCCCCTGCCTGTCCCCTCCTGCTGCATGAGCCTCGTGCTGTGGAGCCTTTTCTGTGTATTGTTACCAGAGCTGCTCCCCGGGGCTGTGCTCAGCCCTTCAGGGCTGTTGGCATCTCCTGCTGGCAGCCAGGAGGAGGGAAAGGAGGGGAAGGATCCTGCAGAGACCTCTGCAACAGAGCCATGGGGGAGAGAGCTCACACTAGGGACTGGATTCTGTGTTTGGGGGAAAAATTAAAATCTTAGCTTGCTGCTACCAGTTTATCTCACCCAGACTGTGCTCTTACTGCAGGACTTAATAAATAATATTTCATTTCAGGTTTCCAAGGATTGAGTAAGGAATTTTAAGGACCAGACTGAAAGAAGCATATTCTTATCATCACTGTCTTTGATTTAGTGCTCTTTGTAAACTGCTGGGAGGTTCAGGTGCTATTCATAAATACAGCACATTGAACTGGGCTGTGTTTAAACCCCCAGACTTTTTAGTGTTTTAGCTTCAACACCTCGGAATACTCTGAGGGCTCAGTTTTCAGGAACCCAGGTAACACTTCTGCATGAGAATGTGAAGTCAGATCTCTGCTGATAGACATTCTTGTGGTGGCAGAGTGATTTACCTCAGCGGATAGTCTGGTTTTTGGGGAGTAAAAGCAGCAGCTACAACTCTTGAGCTTTCCTAAATTGATGGGGGAGAGCTGCACTTGGAAGAGAGGAGACAATTCAGGTGGAGTCAGAGGGGCCATGGGCACTTGCACAAGCTGAAGATTTGTGTCAAACTCGTCTTCCAAGTTTTCCATTGTGCAGCATTTTTTATTCCAGGAACTATCAGGATAACTCCAGCTCCAGCTGCTGAGGAACTTAATCCAAGATACTCTGTAAAACTCTTCAGGTCGTGTTGTCACAAGAGTTCTTCATTCCCACAGCTGATCAGGGGTGGAGCTTTTCTCCCTAAGTATCCTCAGGAGCATGGGCTGCCCCCGCCAGCCTGGGAACAAGGACTGGGTCCATTCACCCACAGAATCCACAGCAGTGCTGATGCCTCCTCTGCACTCCCTGCTGCAGTGGCTGCTCCAGTATTAGGCTGGTCAGATCCCTTTTACAGCCCCAGGGACCTGTCCTGCTAATGCTGTGTGAGCACATGGTGAATAAAAGCACATTTCTAGGTCTCACTGGCAATTATTTTTCCAATAGGATTCACACCACGTTTGGAATTCTGCATATGTTGGTTACTAGTGATTAATGCAAATGAGGACTCGTTGCTCCCAGGCTGGAGAAAGCATAATTGTTATAACCAAGAGAACTGGGAGAAAGCACTGGGAAAAACGTAGACTGTCTTCCCTAGAGAGATCCAGGAAAATTAGATTAATAACAGAAGGTGTGTTGGCTGGAGAAAAGCTTAAAATAAAATTTGTGGGTTTTGCTTTCACACAATGTAATTGCATGTACATACATGGCTGTGTTGGGAAAGCTCTGGATGAATTCTGCCTGGATTGTTTGTCTCTGTGTCAGAGTCTGGCAGGAGCTTTGATGCAACCTGGTGTTGCATCTCATGTTGCATTTGTCGTATGAACATTCATGCATTAAACTCAAATATGCCTTTAATGAGTGTCTGAGTGAATATAAAATAAAACACAAGAGCAACATAAGCCCAACCAAAATGAATTTGCAAATCGGGAAAAGGAGGGGGAAGGGGAGAAACCAATGTTTGCAGTTCCTGCCATGGCTGTCAGATGTTCATTTTGGTGACATATGTCAAATGTAGTGGCAACCTGCAGCTGAATGCATCCAAATCAGCAGGGGAGCCCTGGCCGAGTGCCATGGGCTGCACATCTGTGTGCCAGCCTGAGCCTGGGGGCACATCTGTGTCACAGCCTGGGGACACATCTGTGTGCCAGCCTGAGCCTGGGGGCACCTCTGTGTCACAGCCTGGGGACACATCTGTGTGCCAGCCTGAGCCTGGGGGCACCTCTGTGTCACAGCCTGGGGGCACATCTGTGTGCCAGCCTGGGGGCAGTAGGACAGGCTGCCAGCTCTGCACAGGGTCACTGGTGCCACTTTCCCAGCCTGTGGGGTACCTGGGCCATCATCACTGCAACACTACAGGTTTTTTCCTAATAATCTACTGCCTACGTGGAGTTCTGGCATGAGGCAGCATGGGACAGTTCGTGTGACCCTGAACAAGCTGGCATTTTTAAGAGTATCATCAATTTTCAGCAGCATTTTAAAAATATCTTTTTACTCTGCTATATGCTGTTTGTTACTGGTTCTACTTCCAAGGGACTGATGGAAAACCCTGGATAGAGCATCCCTGCAGTTCCTGGGATTTGGTGCTACTCAGTAGTGCACTCTTGGTGCAGTTCCACAGAGAGCTTGTTCTAAGAATCATTTGGCAGCACTGGCTGTGACTTTCAGGAAGCAGGTCCCACTGGCTCTGCAGACAGTTCCCAGTCCAGAGAGTTACAGCCTTGGGTCTCTCCTGCCAAGTTCCCAAATCTCTCTGTTCCTTTTCATCACTGTAGTTCTGAAAAGAGCAACAAACAGTATTTGTATTTATATCAGAGCCTCCCACCCAAGCCAAAGCGAGGATTCCCTTCTGCTGGTCACTGGAAACACCTGGTGCTCAGCCCAGAGACTCCTCAGAGGGGCTGTGGTCAGGGGCAGCATTCTCACACCCACCACTAACCCTTCCAGAAGTTACAGGTGGAAAGAGTCACCACATTACCTCCAAAACAATTCAGAACTTGCAGAGTTCTGCCCTGGATAAGGTAATTCTTGTTTATGGATTTCTCTCAAATTAAATTTCCTCTGCCATTTTCACAGCTAAACGTTACCACGATAGGCACAAACATGGAAAAAGATGGTATTCTCTTGTCTTGAAAAATTCTGACTTGTGTGTTCATGGGGAAAAGCCAAGTCAGCCTAGAAGTGTGCTTCCCCTCTGCCTTGTGAAAAATATTCCTGGAGGAGGGACAGTCACAGCTTCTTTCCAGAGACGTTGTGTCTAAGGAGTTGGCATTCCCTTGGCAGGGAAACAGAGGTCGGTGGCTTCCACAGAAACCCAGGAATCAAATCAGGGTGGGGATTAGGGTTGCTTCAAATACACTATAAAATAATATTAACTCTGAGGCTGAATAAGCTGAGATGATGGATGGTTGATCTGGAATTATGGTTATGGCAAAACTTTGTTTTCATGCAGGGGGTACATATTGAAAAACTTGCTATAATTATGAGGGGGAGTAATCAGCAGGGAGGAAGAGATTTGCTCAATGCAGAAGAACCTACCAGAGTGGGCAAAGGAATTCTGGGATAATGGAAAGAGATCCTTCCTTTTGGAGGCTTCCCAGAACTGAAACAAGTCCTTGGGTAGTGCGTTCTAAGGGCTTGGCATGAGGAATCCAACACCTCCCTGGGCAGCCCCTTCCAAAGCTCAACACCCTTTCCATGAAGAAAGGGTAAAAGAATAATGTAGAACTTCACTTCCCAAAATCTTCCATCTCCTGTGGCAGGGAAAACCTCAGAGCTTTTACCAAACATTTCTGTTTGGTATTTGATCCATGCTTTGAGTTCCTGTGACAGGAGTGCTGTTACCCTTCCAAATGCTCTGCTGTTAAATTCACAGGAAATTCGGAGCTCGTTGCTTTGTGCCTACCCCTTATCAGTCTTTACTCATCCACGTCTCCATCAGTGCTGAAAGGCAAAGAGCAGGAGAACAGAACCACACTTTGATGACTGCAAGAGCTCCCTGGAACTCATGGGAGAGGCACAATGATCTATGGCAAACCAAGGAACGCAAGAGCACGAGGATCCCATCCTGGAGGAGACCCGAGGGCCTGCCCAGTTCCTGTCTCTAACAGAGGGGGTGTCTTTCATAAAGATGAACATTTGAAGTTCGTTTCTTTTCAGAAACAGGACATTCAGCCAACATCTTTTTTTGTTTTATAATTCTTGAAGAATGCTTCCAAACTGTCACCCAATGCCAAAGAAAGCAGAGCAGTGTTTTCCATCAATCTGCAGGACATCTGATGGAGTTCAATGGGACAATCTACCTGTCCAAATTAAAGGGCATCACACTTTCCAGGACTGGAGCCTCCAGAAAAGTTCATGCTCCACAACTGCAGAGATATATGAGGACTGGGAGGGAATTTTGACTTCTTTACTGTTACTACTTTAGAGGTGCCTGGAGAATCAATTTAATAAATGTCTCCAAACTTGCATCTTCCCCCATCAAAGGGTACTTGAACTCCCAAGGCTGAAGCCCTGCTGTAATTCTGCAAACTCTGTGGTGAGGTGAGGTTGCTCCTGGCTGGACTGTGTCCTCTTCTAGATGTGCAGGCTCAGCAAGGCAGAGGGGGACACTGAAAATTTCTTTGTAAGAGATTGTCTTCTGCTGCAGAGCCTTTTGCCTCAGGCATAAAAATGCCCGATTTCCCAGCTGGCACAGAGGGTGGAGGTTTGAGTTTGCATGTGCTGGGAGACATGGGAGCACTACATGATGAAAATCCAAGTAACTCCTTGAGGGCTCCAAGCTGGGCAGTGAAGGAGCCTGGATGAGAGCAGTGTTTGCCTATTCCGCCTGTGTTCCTCCAGAGTATCTTGTTAGTAACTTCATGGGACCAAGAACCAAACCACCTGCTGGGTGGACTTCCCTGGTCCTCCAGTTTCCTGCAAGTTACCTTTAAATCATACAAACCTTGGGCATAACAGAAATAACGTTACAACCTTAGCTGCATCTAGAGAGCCTCTTGGCCCCTCAAGCCTCTCCATGTCTCAAAGAGGGACAGCAAGGTTATATTTTTTGGAGGGATGACTCATACGCTTGCCATGGGCAGAGAATCAACTATTCCATCAACTAATATCCCCTGTAAGCTGTCCAAGCAGAAAAATTGGCTGCAACTATAAAGGTAGCTGGTAGCCTGCCTTCTCTTGGAGGTAAGAGGAGTTGGAGAGCTGCCACTGTGGGAGTGTGCTTCAAAAATAGGGACAGAAATGAGGAAAATGTTAAAGCAGGGAGTAAATGCCAGTTAAAGAGGCTGTTATAAACAACTCTGAGGGCTCACCAGCACAGGGCTCAGAGCTAACGCCGAGAAGCAGATCTCTTGGTTGCCCACAAAAGGTGGGCTGGGTAGCCAGCTCTGCAGTAAAGTTCATTAAAAAAACACATTTTAAACATTACAATTGCATATCAGATTGTTGTCAAAACAAGGAAATTTATATTTAAGTTTATGAAGCAATTTAATAACATGGCTGTGTCTCAGTTTGGCTTCTGAGGGAAGTGGGGATTGCTTCCTCTGTCTAATCTCAGGGTTTGCTTTTTTCTACACACCTTCCTGAGATGTTGTGAGCCTCCAACCACGGTGTGATCATTTTCTTCTCACAGGAAGATTTAGGAGTAGGTCCCACAGCAGTGGCCTGTGACCAGTGTCCTCAGCTGAGCTTTATAGGGGGAGAACTGAGGCAAAGCAAGGCTGGGGGAGAACAGGTGGAATAATCCTCAGCACCAGCTCCTGAGAAACTGAGGGGCAAAGGTTTTTAACTTCAATTTCTGAGGCTGCAGCTCCTCTGTCTGGAACACAGACTCGCAGAGAGGAAATGCTTGGATCAGTCACACACCTGCACACTGACTATCCCTTAAGGAATCTGTCCCTGGGAGGGTGGGCAGTCCCTGGCCCAAGGTGCCCAGAGCAGCTGTGGCTGCCCCTGGATCCCTGGCAGTGCCCAAGGCCAGGTTGGACAGGGCTTGGAGCAGCCTGGGACAGTGGAAGGTGTCCCTGCCCATGGCAGGGGTGGCACTGGATGGGCTTTAAGGTCCCTTCCGATCCAAACCAGTCTGGGATTCTCTGCCTCCAGCATCTTCAGTTTGCTGCTGATGAGATTGGGTTCACTGGGGTCGGAACAGCAGAGCATTTCAGCCCTGATTTAGTAGAAAACATCACTGGTGGGATGCCCTGAGCTGTGTTTGTGGTGTGGGACTTGCATGGGGCCAGACCTGCTGCTCTTGGCTGTGGGCAGGGTCCTTGCAGTGCCTGACATGGCTGGACTTGGTTCATTCCTTCAAACACCTTTTGGAAGGCATATGACCTGTCCTTTCATGTGAAAATGTCATTTGGTGATTGTTTCCATCATAACTGGCTTCTAGAACCAATTATCCTATAAATCACATTTTTAAAAGTCATCATAAATTTTCTGCCCTTTTTTTACATCCAGTTGTGTTTCAGCCTTGAGTTTTTCTCAGCTTTTAGTCATTTTTGTAGCTTTAACCTTCCACCTGCCTCGTTTATTTCAAGGCATGCTGCAAATGTCCCAGCCATAATGACTTTAGCAGGATGTCCCCCCTGTAAGCAGCAGTCTGCTGCAGTTAGGCACCCAGAGACCAGGTTTTAATCAGCCTTGACTGAAGACTAAAAATGATTCACTCCTGTCAGCATTGGGCAACACAACAAACAGTTCTCCAGCAAATCACTTAAGCAGAAATATGTTGGCATGTTTCTATAGCAACTAAGGAAAAATATTTCACACAAAAGTCCATCTGCTGCAACATAGAGGGAGATCTGGCCAAGGATCCCGTTAGAAATTAATCTTAATTTGCAAATTTTATTTTTGAAAACCTCACACAACCACTTACACAAAAAGACAGAATGTAAGTGAGAGGCAAGAGAATTGATTTTTTTATAGATAGTGTCAATTAATCACAAAACTAATCCTTAATTTGGGAAGATGTGATTGTCTGAGGCTGAAAAACCCCAGTGCCTTGGAGAGGTTCATCTTCAGGGCTGTTTACCCACCAGGCTGCATCACACCATCTTGTACTCAGAGTATTTGGAAACACATGGGATTTTTTTTGAGAGAGCCTGGTAGCTAGCATCCAATATTTTTTTTTTTAATAATTTTGGTTTGATTTACTTGTAAAGAGTTACTCAAATTTATTCAACCATATAAAATGCTTTGTAGAAGCCATCAAAGTGAGGAGAGGGGGGAAAAAACCAATGGGATAACTTGGACAGCAATGCATTTTATTTTATGTGATGTCAACACTTCAAAGCCTATTGGAGCTCTGCTTAGGAGATCTGAAACGTTTTACAGGGTGCTTGGTGTCTGTGCTGCAAACCATCTCCAGCCCTGAGATCTCTTGCACAACAGCCACAGCCTGCTGCCAGCAGCTCTTTCTTCCTTCACTTGCTGCTTTCTCTGTCGCCCCTGGCACTTCAACAGAGGCCCCAGAGTAAGTTTTATAAAAGAAATATGAAAAAGCAACAAGAAGGTCTCTTCCAGCTCAGGAGTGCGTAGCCCTTGGCCCAGGAAGGTGTTCTAGGTCTGCAGGGACTGTGTCCATGAGGATGGAAGTCCAGCTTGTGGAGCCTCTGTCACCTGGAGTTTTGTGTGAGAGGCTGGATCTGATGAAACCTCAGGAAGAGGGGAGATTTTTGTGTCTCATGTCCTACAAAACAGATGGAGAGAAACTACTTGCTAACAAGTAAGTATGGAGTGCCAGGACACAGGGGATGGCTCCCAGTGCCAGAGGGCAGGGATGGATGGGATATTGGGAAGGAATTGTTCCCTGGGAGGCTGGGCAGGTCCTGGCACAGGGTGCCCAGAGCAGCTGTGGCTGCCCCTGGATCCCTGGCAGTGCCCAAGGCCAGGTTGGACACTGGGGCTTGGAGCAGCCTGGGACAGTGGTGGAAGGTGTCCCTGCCATGGCAGGGGTAGAATGAGATGATCCCCAAGGTCTCTTCCAACCCAGACCATCCAGTGATTCTACAAAAATTCACTCCTCTCTGAAGTCCATTCTTGTTCCTCATAAAATGTTATAAACAACCTCTCTTCAAATTATTCTCTGTGTAATGGTCAGAGTTTTCAGTTTAATATTAAGACTTAGTTTGGTGATTGAAATATTAAAATCCCTTGCTTCTGATTCAATACTCTTTATATTTTTTAAAGCATTCTGCAGGTGATTTTCCTTGCACTATTCTTGTGGGTTGTGAGGGGCTTGATGAAGTCTTCTGGGAGGGTTCTGTCCAAGTTTTAGGTATTGATTGGTCATCTACCCTTGTAAAAACTTGGATTTGAGATTCCTCTTTCAGCATCAATCATGAAACCAAGACCAGAGACCCCAGGAAGGGCTAAAATTCTTATTAATTTGACACCCCCATGGTTTTAGCCTTATTTTTGAAATGAAAAACCAACAGATAACTCCATTCTTCTGCAGTTCACCCATCACTGGGTCAAGCATCCAGCATGCAATGTGTTGTAATGATATGTGCCAACTTTTCCAGAGGTTTAAAGTTTAAACCAGATTTTCTTCCAGAGTCAAATAGTATTGAACAGCACATTTTACTGATGTTGTGTGAGCTCAATGAGCTTTTAAAAACTTTCTTCTCAAAAAATCCCCAGTTTTAAAGGGACAATTGGAGTCCTAGAGTGGAGGCAACATCATCTGACACGCTTTATTGCAGCAGCTGCTTATGTTGTCCAGAGCTGTTGTTTCTCTCTTTTGCTTTGCCATCCTATTTTTGCATCATCACCACTTTCCTTCAGCTGGACAGACCTGTGGGAAAGCTCTACCCAGCCTTTGGGGACACCAGGCACTAGGAAGCAGCTTACCTTTCAAAGAAAATGGAAATTTGTGTAGATAAAATGAGGCTTATTTAGTTTCATTTACTAGTCCTGAGAAGGCTCTGGGAGGTTTAGTAGCTGCTGCCATGTGCCTGGTGCCTTGAACCCACTGTGTAGGAGGGAAAGTAGCACCAATCCAGCTCACCCAGAGCTGGCTGCACCAGCATGACAAAAATCTGCATTTTGCTGCTTGTGTGCCTCACGTGAGATCCATCCCAGCCCAGTGTGGCTCTTGAAAACCAGGACATTGAATTGATATTTTCCCACTCAGGCCCACAGGGAGCGACTGAGGGCAGGCACAGAGCTCAGAATCCCAATCCAGTTTTCCTGCCCACTTTTGAAGACATTTTCAAGCTTCAGGTGTGGTACCAGTGATTCAACATCGTTTGATTACAGCTCTGATTCCTTTGCCTTGCCACTGGCAGTCCTGTTGTGCACAGCTCCCTGTCCCTCCCAGAGATGATAAAAGCAGTGGATGTCTCACTGGAGCCCTCTTTCCCTCTTATCTCTTTCCTAGCCCTGGTCATGTGTCGTTTTTACTGTGGCCAAGTGTTGGGTGGAAACCTGGAGCGGGCAACTGCTCCAAAGCCTTCCTGCCTCAAGGGGCTCTGGCAAAGCACAGCTGGGTTTGGAAGAAGGATTGTACCATGGGATTAACATTTGCACATATAACATGTTTGTGAATTCAGTCTCTTCTTAGTCATGATTTTGGCTGGTGTGATAGGATTTTTCTTGGGTGGATACCAGAGCTGCTATTGAAGGATAGTTCTTGTTCCTTGGTTTAACTCTTGGGAGCAGCCAGAGGATTTCTCTATTATAACATTACCTTTTCTGAAAATATTTCACTATTAACATTTTCCATGATCAGTCTATGAAAAATTCAACACCAAAACAAACAAGCAAAACCCCAAACTATCAAACAACCCCCCAAACTATCTCGCTACATCATTAATTTTGGAGTTTTCTGGGCTAAATCCTCCTGTAGTAAAAATTGACATGTTCCTTTTAGGTAGAAAACCAGCTGGAATGGGGGTACATCAGAAACTCAAGGCTCCAATAACCTGCTTGCTGTGTTCCCAGTGGAAGGGCAGCTTTTACCTGGCTCAGAGCTTGCTCAACCAACATTGTTCCAACTTGCTAGATGCTGTACCTCTTGGTGGAAAGCAGAAAATAGGGATGAAAAATAATTTTCTCACTGAATCTGAATTATAAGCCCTCAAAAAATTTTTTGGCATGTTTATCAGTTTATTTCCCTTTAGTTTCTTTGCTCCATCAGCGTCTGAGAATGCTGGACATGGAGAGAGAGAGTGGAATTGGTAGTTGGTTTATCACATTGTTCTAAATTGGCTTGGAGTGCTGTGAAACACTTGCATATAATCCTCAGACAGAGGATTGGACTGGAAAGACAGGAAAATTTTCCAAATATTTTTGTACATCTACCACATCTTTGCCAATCTCTGTGCCCCCAGTGTGTCGTGCCATAGAAGCACTCCAGCAATTTCTGCCTGCCCTCAATATTTAGTGCTTCATGACCCCTTATTAATTAGGATACTAATTTCCATATGTAACTCTGGAACAGTGCCATGCTGGGAAGCAGCTTTTTACACATGTCATTATTCTGGGTTTGCTCACTGTACCCTCCCCCTGATGCTGTTTATTACAGTGCATGTCAGGTAGAGATGGGGAATCAAAATTTGGATGGGAGAACAGGGATTTGAGGAGGGTTTATGTAGTGTCTGGCTGTTCCTTAAAATGCTATAGATTCAACTTTGTGATTTCTGGTTCCTGTATAGCAAATGATTTCCAAGAAGGTTTTAGTTTGCGCTGCTGTGGTGACATTTTCCAAGGGTGTGTGCAAGGGCACCCTGTGCTCACAGTGTTCACTAGGGGGGCACTCTGGGATGTGTTACTTGGTATCTATTGCATAGGGCTGGTTCCTTAAACAATGCTGGATTTATTTCTTGTACCTGAGCAGAGAAACGAGTGATTTCAGTACCAGAATAATAAGAATGAAAATATAACCACCAGTGCATAATAACCAAATCCATTAGGAGATGGAGAGGGACTTTTACATGGGCAGGTAGTGCCAGGACACAGGGAATGGCTTCCCACTGCCAGAGGGCAGGGATGGATGGGATCTTGGGAAGGAATTGTTCCATGGGAGGGTGGGCAGGCCCTGGCACAGGGTGCCCAGAGCAGCTGTGGCTGCCCCTGGATCCCTGGCAGTATCCAAGGCCAGGCTGGACAGGGCTTGGAGCAGCCTGGGACAGTGGAAGGTGTCCCTGCCCATGGCAGGGGGTGGAATGGGATGGCTTTAAGGTTCCTTCCAACCCAAACCATTCTGTGAGTCCATGATTCGATGTCCCTGGATGGCTGTACTCACTAATATCTGACACCTTTCCCCAGAAATGTCCACAAAGGACACAGATGATGGTGTGAAAATCCCAGCTCTTTTCTGTCTGCACAGTGCTGGCTGCTGACTTGAGGCACCAGTTCAAAGCAAACCCCTTTTCTCCACTGCAGGTTTACATCCAGAGGTGAACTGCCATCCACATCCCTGGGGATGGTGTTCATGGGAATGCTGCACAATTTCAGCACCAAAACCTGTCCTGTATTTCCTATGTCAACACAAACACCACTTTGATACCTCGAGTAAGCAGTGGCATCCTTGCAATCAGTGGGGTCCCACATGAATTGGGGAGGATCATCTACAATCAGCCTTGGTGGGCAATACAAAACTTGTTGAGTTTTCAACTTAGTTTGGCATGTTGGAAAGAGAATTAGGTGCTTCTTTGACTTTTAAGTGATCTGAAGAGGAATGTGCTTGATACAGGTGGTAAGAATTATTCTTGGAGTTCTCAGATATTCCACATCTATTTTCATTCCTCACTAGTGTATCCCTGGTGAGAGGGGTGGGGACACCAATTAAGAGGAAAGCCATTTTCCACAGTAACGTGGGACCTGAAAGAAGCTATCTGCAGACTAAGCGGAACAAGCTCGAGAGATTTTGCCAAACAAATTTTTCAGATTTCTTCAGGATTCTAGTCATGGCTGGTGATCGGACACATTTGCCAAGAATTCAGCAGAAAGAGAAAAATTACCCCAGGCCTGAAGGTCTGAACAGGGAGGTGGTTTGTGGGTTTCATGGGATTGCATCAGAAGTCTGATCTTCCCGGCAAAATAGATTCTCTCTGCAAACAATGAATCCCCTAAAACCACAAGTGCCATGAAGTCAAGCAGCATGTGGCTTGGATAGCACCAGGCCAATTTGTCAACTCTGGTTCATTCAAAGAGAAGGAAATAATGAGTGGAAAAACATTGAGATAAAAAAGAAAAACCTCAGGATACTTGCTACAGATTAATTCTTCCAAAGCAGAATATAACCTCACTTTTCCTCAGTGTAACTCCCCTGGATTTGTACTTAAGCAGTACTTGTAGGTGATCTGAATAATACTTATTTTTAATGTAGGGGTATTTTTTGACTGGAACAGTTAGTGTTATTATAGGTAACCCGCTATTTTGTGGGAATTTCAATTTTGTTTCAGAATCCAGTCTAAATATTGTGATGAATTTCTAGCAGATAGTCTCAACAGACAAATACTCTTTACGAGGTGAAACTGCCGCTGTGGATCCAGGAGTGGATGTTGGGCTGCTGGTGTTGGGATGCCACAGACAAGGCTGAGGATTTTGAAGCATCCACCCCAATCCTGCCATGTCATTTGAATTGGTCACAATATATAAAAATTATTCTTTGAAGCAAAAATATTTTCTTTACCTAGTAATATTAAACATGCCCAACATCCTCCCTTTCCCAACAGCAGTATTAAAATAATTTGGAAAAGTATTTACCAGTTTTACTTAATTAATTTTTGGCTTTGCTCTTCAGGAGATTAAAGATGGGACTTTAAGACTCTTCCAGTCTACAACAAGAAGGTAGTTCCTGCAGTACTTGTGGGTGAATTGTGGCTGCTTGAAGTAATGGAGATAACAAGAATATTTAGGTATTACCATAAGGATTTTGTGAAAGATGAACTCCACAGGAAAAGCAGAATTTTTCAGTGGCTTTGCTAAGTTGGAAACAGGAAAGCATCTTTTTATTCTAAAAATAAACTGAGTAATGCAAGTCACATTATTCCGCAGCAATGATGATTTCAGTCTGGAAGTTCTCTTTGCAGTCTCTGAAACTGAAATCTTGAAAGTCCCTCTTGCTGAGCAGTCAGACTTTCCATAACTAACCCAGCCATTGCACAGGTGAGCATCACACTGCAGGTTCTGCTCCCAGTGCTTTAACTCAGTGAATTCCTCTTTCTTGTCCTTGAATCTTCACTGGTGTTGCCAGTTTGATTTCAGACTGTTGGAGCCTTGGGCTAAACAAGTCCCAGCTCAGCAGTGAGGCTCTGGCTGTGTGTCCTCACAGCAGCAGGGACACAGCTTCTGTCAGAGCCACTGCTCTAAATCCCTGTCAGAGACACTGCTCTCAGCTCTAGGGTTGGCAAGGACAAAGCAAAACAGAAACTCTTTCTCTAACAAGCCAAAGATATCAGAGAAATAGTCCCTGGTTTTAATTTTCCCTGGAAAGAACAGAACTAAGGTGTCAGCTTATGAGCAAACGTAGATCTGCAAACCATTCTCCTTCACTGCTTCAAAATAGCAACAGCATGGAAAAAGGGATTGATGGCAAGAGACTGGGGAGTATCGCTGGCTGACACTAATCTGCACCCTGAATCTTTTCCTCTTTAATAAAATAACTGAGACAGCAAATCTGGAATCCATTAAGCAATGGGTGAGATGGTGACTCTCATGCCGGGACTGGCTTGTTCCCTCTGGGTTACTCCAAACCTCTGAGGCCCCCATATCCTGAATTTGGTGCAAACTCCCACACAGGTTGGCACTTGGGCTCACTGAAAAGCAGACCTGGACAATGAGAGCTAAAAAGTTCCATTCTCCAGCAATGGGCTATGACAGATCTGTGCACTCCACATATGAGCCATGGGGGCACAACATGCAACCACCACTGGGTCTAGGAAACGAAGCACAGAATTCCTGCCAGCTTGGAAATTAATGCTTGAACCCCTGTGAAAATCCAGTAAAGAAGCAGAAGAGGTTGTAGCCAAATTTCTCTATACATTATGTTTGTTATTTAGTTCCTACTTAAATAATAACTCACCCAAGTTTATGAGCAGCCCAAGGAGCATGGGACGAGTCAGTGGAGGGCAACCAGGGGCTGTCAGACATCAGTTCAGTAGCAGACTGGAGACCAAGAGAAGCCAAATGTGGAAAGTACAGTGGTTTTTACACAAATACAGGCATAGGCCAAAGGTAAAGGAGAAAAGCGCTTTAAAAGTCACATTATCTTTAGGTTGCCCTATTAAATATTTACTTTCACTGTAGCTGTAGGCAGGAAGACACCACAGAACAGGAGTTTCCTCAGTGTCCAGGGTGGGTCTCTGTTGTGCTTTTCCTCCTGGTTATTGACCGAAATGGATGTTTGCTGCTTTTCCTTTTATCCTTTCAGATGCAATAAAGCTCACAAATCAAAAAGCTCCTCTCCTCTGTGCAGGACCTCTGGCTGAGGGCTTGGAAAGGGTTTACATGGGAATAGAGAATAACAAACAAACATACAGCCTGGCCTGGAGATCCCAGGCCATATTGGGAACACCAGTAGAAAAACTGGATGGATCATTATCAACTGGACAATTTGGTCTGGGCAGCTGAGACAATAACAGATCAAACCCTATGGTGCTGCTGGTTGGCCCTGAGAGGAGTCACCCAACAGTCCCCACCCCCCATTTGGCTGGTGTTGAAAACAGGCATGTGGCAATTTTGTTTGGGAAGCACTGATCCCTGTAAACTGACCCAATATGACTTTGTTACTGAAATCTGAAGTTACCTGCCCCTGCAATTTTTTAGGGAATGTTTGCCCTCCCTTTCTCCGTGCCATGATAATGGAGGCTGAACTTCTGCCTTGAAACCTTCTCTTTCCATATTTTCACTCCCTTTTTTAACTCGCAGTCCTTCCTTCCCACACCTATTTCCAGCTCCAGGCTCTATGCCATCAGAGCCAGAGGCATCTGATTTACTAAAAATCCAGTTATGAGCAAACATGGAGCAGACAGGATCTGTCCTTTTTTCCACAGAGCATAAGCCACGTCTAGTAAGAAGTGAAACTTGAAGCTAGAGTTTGTTCAAAAGATAAAAGGGATGGGTCCAGCCCAGTTAAACTTGAGATTGCTCAAAAAGTGTCTGCCCACATCCCTGTAAATCATATGGTTTGATAAGGCAGCACAGTGCAAATATCCTTCCTTTGGGCACCTGCGAGTGCTTTGTTTGGAGCCCAGCAAGTCCAAAAGCTGCTCTCAGATAGCTGTGTTCCATCCCTTTCCTTTTTCTCAGGGAGAAATTTGGATTGGCTCGCTCTTTAATTTAAACCATTTGCCCATTGCAGCTGCTTTTACAGGCACAAGTGTCTGGTTTCATGAGACTCTCCCTGTCCCAGGTACCTGGTGGAAGTGCAGGAGCAGCACTCGGTGCATCCCTGGCTGCAGCACACCTAGGGCTCCAGCAGTTCCCTCACTCACGGAATGTCAGCTGTCTTGTCCATGCTCCTACCACTCACACTGTTCTGACTGAGCTTTTGATCATGGTTTCTCTTCAGGAACTGAGTAGAGAAACTTGCAACAGCAAAGATCTCAAGGAAAACCAAATTATAAGCTACAAATGAGGTTGTGGATGTTCAAGAGCCACAAATGTTACAGTTCAGCTGGCCCACATAGAGAGCTTATGTGGGTGGTGGCGGAATAGTGACAGGTTTCATTTTTTTGCTTTTGCTAGGTGTTTGTGAGCCACTGATTTAGGACAAGACTTCCACTGTAATTTTTTCCTGAAGCACCTTTGACTCCTTTTCTTTTCTGTCCTCCTGATTCCCACAGTCATGAAATCATCTTCAGAAGTATGGAGGGTGTTGTCTCGTAGTAAAACTCAGGACTTCCCAGGCGTCACACATACCCTCACAGTGAACACCTTATAACCCAAACAGACAAGAAAATGCTCTTTATTCCATTTACACAGTGTTCGGGCACCATGAGAGTGCAGCTTGTTGAAAGGTTTTGGAAACAAAACCCAGGTGTGGAGCCTTCCACACCAGCTCTTCACTCACACCCCTTCTCCCACAGCATGTTTTGTTTGCATCTCTTTCCAGTTCTTGGTGCAGAAAGATAAAAAGAGTGGGATTCACCTCTCCTCACTTCAGAAATCTGGAAGTTAAGAAACCAGTCTGCATTAATTGTTTGGGTTCCCTGCAGAGCTGGAGCTCCTGGGGGTGATTCCCCTCTGCTGGGGTTAAATCACCTCTGCAGGCACTCACTGCCAACAGCACAGAGGGACCAGTGACACCTGGGAGCCTGTCCCCTACATGGGGAGGGAGTGATGTCACCATCAGGGACAGGAAAAGCTTGTGGGAATTGCCCATTCCCACAGGAGCTGCTGGCCTGGGGCTTGATGACGCTCTGCAGAAGGGTTCCAAAGAGCTGTCCTCAATGCCCAGGGACCATCCCAAACTTTGCACTCATAGCCATTTCATCAGGAATAATGTTCTCTCTGGTATTTTGCCCTTACCTCTGTTCCCTCTCAGCTGGGGCTCCTCTACAGGCTGAACAGCCCCAGTTCCCTCCACCTTTCCTGGGCATGGAGATGCTCCGGGCCCTTCTTCATAATCTTTAAAAACAATTACCTGAAAATGCCATCAAGAGAATAAATAATCCCTCATGCAATTAATTTACACACATACAGGTGACTGCTTTCAAGCAGTAATCGTTCTCTTGGGAAAAGCTTTCTTTTTCTTGGGTCTTAACATCTTGTTGGGAATAAAGTAACTCAGAGAAGGACAAAAAATGTTTAACAAAACTTAGTTGCTAAGTGGTGTATATTTAAATATTCTTCACAAGCATACAGTCAGATATTTCCTCCTCTTATGATTAATGACCCTGTGAGGGGAGATTGTAAGGACTAAAAATACCCACCAACTGGTCTCACCACAATCAAAGGTATAATTTCCCCAAAACCAGGATTTTACCCTTTGTGTATTGACACCAAGAGATTATTTAATTGCAATATTTAATGCCAAGAAGATTCCAATTAAAATGATACAGCCCTATTTTTCCCACTCTGAAAAATAAAGCAGAAAAGGGAAATAGAAGAGAAAACCCCAAAAGGAACAGGAAAGGAAAACATGTTTTTGGCATATTTTAAAGAATTTTTGCTAGGCAGCTTTATTGAGCTTTATCAAAGTCACACAGTCAGATGAAGACTTAGGAGAAATGCAAAAACTAAGGATCTGAAAATTTATTATCTAGAAATCATGTACATGATCACCTGCTGGATGGTGAAGTTTGTGTCATGAGTACTTTCTAAAATATTGGTCACAAGAGGAAAAAATGTGTACACTGGTAAAAACTACTTATCATCCTTTGATCTGGCTGATTCAGTAATGAGTAAAGAGATAAGACAATCCAGTGCCAGATAAGCAGTGCAGATCCTGTATCTGATCTCAATATCCAGGAAAGTGTTCTGGAGGTGCTTCTGTTACTCCTGAAGAGTTTCAGTTTACAGGCAGCAAGCATTTTATTTCATAATGATGCACCTCCTCTCAGTTAACTCAGTGTATCAGTCACCAGATGCAATAAGTTAAATTCCAAAATATTTTCTGTCTCCTTTTCCTCCAGAACATTTTGCTTTACTTTCATGTCCAAAGCTACAGAGATGCTTTGCCCACTCTAATCTCAGTAGTAAAATTAAATAATAGGATATTAAATCCTCTTGACATTCACCAATAATTTGGGTTTTTCCCATGTGTTGTTTTCCCATTAGAATATGAAAAGATTATTTTTTTTTTAATTGTATATCTGTATATTTGTATATTGGCTGGCAGTGTCTCTTTCCAAGTATTCCTGCATGGAGCTGAGGAGACAACAGCTGTGGGGGAGAGCTGCAGACAGGAGATGAAGCAAATTACATTGTCCAACTACCAGTGCCAGTAAATTTGCATACAACCAAGACCCTCCTCTTCAGGGAGCTGGGGATAATTTTACAGTCAGTAGAAGCTGCAGAAGCTACGCATCTTTCAAGTTGTTGCCTGAAGGTGGGACAAGGGAGTTTTTCTTCAAAAGTGCCTTAAATGTTGGGTCTTAATCTGAGCTGATATCTCTTGGCTCTTGCAGCCTTCATTGCTCCTGTATCGACCCTAATGAGAAGCTGAGATATTTGCTGTGAAATTTCATCACTGAAAGGATCTTGAAAAAGTTGAAATGCTGTGATCCTTGGGAAAATCTTTGCACATCTTTGTAATTCTGTTTTCTTGACATTTCTGTGCTTTTTGTCAGAAGGAAGGTACCAGGAATGTGCAGTCCGTGTCCATGGGCTTCCATAAAAGTCTCTGAAGAATTGCTAGAGGATCTCAAGGCAGATACACTGTTAGGCACTGTTAAGTCTGATTTTCTTCAATATCAGCTGAAGCTCTGTTTATTTCCTTTTTCTAAGCAAAAAGTCAATAGAAAGTAAGCAGACATTCCTATTAATACAACTGTAGGGTTTCCTTGTTGCCAAGGTTTTGTGTGTATAGATGATGCTAAAACAAGCACTTACACTGATAAGGGCAGTTCAGCACTAGACAGGAGCAAGCACCACAAAAAAGTTTCCCTGGTGTAGGTAAGTAGTCCTTATTTTTAAGCAAGTTTTGTTTGGCAGGTGTGCAGAGCTCCGTCTTCATAAATGTTTAATCCCAGAGTTGTCAAACCTTTCTTGACCTCGTGGTTTACAGCAAATGGGGAGAAGAAAAGGAGCAAGATGTTCCTTTGTAGAAAATCAATCTTGGAGAACATGGCTGGAGTTGCAAATCTTTCACTGTCATTTTAGAAACTTTGACAGAAATTTATTAAGGTGGAACTTTTCTGGAACATTCCTGGATCTCTACAGCCAAAGAGTTGAGAAGATAATACATGAGTGTAAATCCAGGATCTTCCAGGGGACTCCTGAGATGGCCCCTGTAATACAGCATGGAAGAACAGGACAACCAAAGTGGTGTTAGAGACACAGCAAGGCCAGGCTCATGCCACAGGCCAGCAACTCCTGTCACCTTCCACAAAAAAAGGTTTTAAGGTAAATCACTTCATTGCAATGTTTTTCTTAACGTTTTCTCTTCCTTTGCAGAGAATTGTAATGGAATGGGTTGTGAGGCAGATCTGGCTTGGTCTGTGCTTCAGGTGATGGGGACTTTGCTTTCTAAAGGTTTGTTTGGAATGGTGAGTGAGAGGTGAATAACTGCCAGTGGATGTTAAGCAAGAAAGGGTTAGGGTCACATTTTTGCATATCCCAAATTCTTTGAGGCTAGAGTTAAAATTGCTGACAACTTTTGGAAATCTGGTTGCAAGTAGCCTCTTCCCATTTCCTTCATCCCTCTTTATATATCTCCATGTGTCACCTGCCCACTGTGGTTGTTCCTGGAGCAGGAGAGATGGGAGATACCGAAGAGGGCACAACTGGCTTCCAAGGGGAGGGAGATCAGACTCTCTTAGAATGCCTGAACAGGACCCCACTGTGTATTTTAACATGGGAGAATTGGAACCCCAGCTATTTCCACCCCCCCACCCCCCCCCCGCAAAAGGAAAACAACAAAAAAATAATTTTCTGACAAATTGGTGGCAGATTTTAAGTTTTCTACTCTGGAATAAACTGAGGCAACTGTCTTTTAGCCTGCTATATTTCCAGTTATTAAACTGTGTGTGGTCTGCACCAGCGCTCACCACCAGAAAGCCCTTAATTGTGGGTTTCATTTGGGGCACCTGCAGTGCGGGGGAGCCTTTGAGGGGCGGGTGGGACCCTCCCAGGGCTGTGGGACCCTCCCAGGGCTGTGAGCCACATCCCCGGGCTGGTTCACAGGCGCAAGGATGCGCCAGGCATGCTTGGAAGTTCAAGCTCAGTGAACTGAGACCTTGGAGAACAATTGCCTCGGCTGGCTGGCAGCAGCCTGGGAAGGCCTCTGAGGCTGCCCTTCCTCAGAAACGCCCCAGCCTCTCCCCAGCCGCCCTCCCTTGAGACGTTCACAAGTTTTCCTGACAAAAGAGCAATTACAACCTGACAGCAACAACTCACAAAGAAGATGGGGATGACCCTGAGGAGCAGTTTCTGCGGCTCAACACATGGCCAGTCACCGACAAAGCCGGCCTGCTCCCATTTGATCCCAGAAGAGCCTCCCAGACTGGCACGCTTGACCAAGAACTGGCTGGGTGACTCATTCGTCTGGTCTGGCGGCTCTGTGATTCATGAGCCTCCAGGAGGAAGGGAGGAGGGAGGCAAAAGCTTTTCAGATCTCAAGTTAAATGCAAGAGAAACACATTCCCCACAAAGCAGACGCTCAGCTGTGTCCAATTGGTGCCGGAATGCCCACACAGAGCCAGGGCAGCAGTCCTGGTGTGATGCACGGCGAGGCTCCGGGGCCAGCCCTGCTGTGGCCTGCACCTTCCCAGCTCCGTGGTTTGGAAGGCCTCGAGTGCAAAAACAGCGCGAGTTCCTTACGTCTTATCCTTGTGTGCTCTGTGCGTCCTGGCCCTGGGGTTTCCCCAGGAACATCCCACTTGTGAGTGCTTTGGCGTTGATACTGAGGGCTTTGACCTGACATTCAGGTCGAAAAACCTCAAATGACTTTGTCCAGTTGAAATTAAACTTCTGGTCTGCACTAATAATTTTGGCTCCCTCTCGTATCTGTGAAGCGTGTGCCCAGGCAGGAGTGCTATCCTCAGAGGTGTTCACAGGAGGCAGAACAATCTCCAAGATCACAGAAGAGCCTCACCAGCTGACCTGGCTGACCATCCCTCTCTTTGGTGACAAGGGACAGAGGAGGAGAGTCCAGCCCTGGCATCAAGGAGGGCCTTCCCTCAGTGTTGTCTGAACCCTGCCAGGAGCTGTGGGTGGTGCAGAGTGAGTGTTCACTGGAATGCTGGAGATCCCAGCCACCACTCCCCTCCCAGGCAGCATTTTATTTATTGTTATTTGTTGCTTCAGACATATGGGTCAAAATGCTAAATTATTTAGCAGCTGTTGTCAAATGGATTTTAAAACAATTAACAAGTGCTAAAAATGGGCAGCTTGCTCTCTCTCTCTTGGATTTTGCCAAAGAAAGTGCCTGTTTTCTGTTTGTTGCTGGCAGTTTGTGCCTCCTGCTGCTGTGGCCACATCTGGCCTTGGAGCACGTTTGTCTCTCAGCGAGTGCCAGCTGCCTGAACCAGGGCCCAGCTGGCCTGGGTGGGGGCCTGGAACACCCTAGGGTGGTTTTTTTTGGTTTTTTTTTTTTTTTTTTTTTTTTTTTGTTTTGGTTTTTTTTGTTTTCTGTTTTTTTGCTTTTCTAGTGTTATTGTGGTCCTGGGCACCCTGCATCACCCAATCACCCATCTGCCATGGCTGGATTCCACCACCCCACATCCACGCTGGGGACACAATGCAGGAGCTGCTAAAGCCCAGCACCAAAGGAGCTTGGGGGCTTCCCCTCTCTGGGACCACCAAGACAGCTCTGAACAATCCAGGTTTGAGCTTTTCCTTTCTGTGTTGGGGCAGGTGGGAGGGCCCCACCTGGGATGGGGAGACCTGCAGAGGCTGCACTGAGGTGTCCAGTTCACATGAGGTGGCCACAGCCATCAGGGTTACCTGTGTTGACCTGGGAAGGGGACATCGTCCAGGAGATGGTGCCACTCAGACCCCTGTGAGAGACTACAAAATTAAAATCAACTCCAAGCACAAAGGCTCTGGATGAAGTTAGTGAGCTGGGGTCAAAATAAATCCAAGGTGCTGTGAGGGTGTAGGTGTGTCGAGCCTTCCTTCTCAGGGGTTTTGCAGCTTGCCTCAACCAGAAATGCAGATCCTCTGTGGTGAGGCAGTGTGGGATGTGCAGTTCGGTGCCTCCCGAGGCTCTCAGCTCCACGAGATGAAACTGATCAAGAGCATCCTCTGGCCACATTTCAGAGCTTCAGCACACAGGGCAGACTTTGGCCACCAAGCATTTGTTTATCTCCATCTCCAAAGCACAGGATGTGCTTTGTCCGAAGTCAAAGGGAGGGTTTGCTTCTCTGTGGAGTTTGGAGTCACCCATAAAAGCGGGTATTTTGCAGTTAGGCATAGGTTTACAAAAGCAGATACTTTGCATTTAGGCACAGGTTTAGAGCCCCCGCTGCCAGCCCAGCTCTCCGGCATCCCTTGGTGGGACATGCAGCCCTATGCCAGCTCCGGGGAATAGGGCAGGGGACGGAGCACATTCAGCTGAGTTTCTGTTTCTAAAAAATGTTGCACTAGGCAAAGGATTTGGACCTGAATGAAAGTGGTGGACCTAATTTTAGACAGTACCTATGAATGAAACTTGAAACAAGCTGTTCAGGAAATTCCTTCCTCTGCAGCAGTGCCAGGGAGAGTATGGGATTTAATGCTAAATTAGCCAGTGCTGATGAACAGGTCACTGTGAGAATACTTTTTCCTACTTTCAGCTAATTTTTTTTTTTTTTAAGAAATCTTCATTTCTACATAGATATCCATGTGCTTCTGCAAAAGCTGAAGATCTCAGATATTTCCCCTCCAAGGAACAAGAGCCTTGTCTGCATCAGTGCCATATGTCACCTTTTGCTGCATGTTTGTCACCATGGCCCCACACTGCAGAACTATTGGCTTCAGCCCTGGGCCTGGGGATGGCCCAAAGTGACTGGCAGATTTGACAGAGCTGGAAACGTGTCCCAGATGACCAAGCATGCTGGCATTCAGTGCTCTGTCTGCTTGTTCCCTTTTGTTGTCCAGCATCTTTTTGGCTTTGTCTCATCCTTCAGTAAGGATCTATTTGAGATCTCAGTTGCTCTCCACAGCATAGCTACAAAACCCCCTGAGCGCCCACAGGGAGAGAGAGATCAGGTGCATTACTTGTATTTCTGGGTTGTAAATGCCCACCTGTCCCATACTTGTGCTGGATTTATTGCTCTGAGCCTTTCAGGAGTATCGAAAGCTGCACTGCCAGAATAATCCAGGTGCACTTCAAAAGATGATGGGATTCTTAGAAAGATTTTTCCCTCAATTTGCAGAGACTTGATGGTGACTGAATGGAAGAGGGAACCTGCCCAGGTGAGTAAGCAAAGTTTATCCGTGATCTGTGTCAGCTGTGTGAAAGGATGCTGGGCACTTTCTGAGGTTGGGAAATACACAGATATTGGCACAAAATCTTGATTCAGTTGAAGGCACAAGACGTTATTGATTAAAGTCAGTGGAGTGAAGATTTTGCTTGGGTTCTTTGCCCTTGTCCTGCCCAGGCCAGACCCATATTGCAAAAGCCACTTCCTGTCCAAACACCTGATCCTGAGTGTGGTTCAGCAGCTTTGGGAAGAGCTGAGCTTGCTTTACTCACATGGAAAAAAGGCAGTGAAAGTCTTCAGCCCTTCACAGCTCTTAACAGAGGTATCACACTGGTCCCAGCTGCTCCACTGAAAACCTTTCAAATGCTGAGATGCAAACTGGGGTTTCCAGCAGACATTTGGGGACACATGTACCAGAAATGTTTGGACTCCGGGGGAATGGCATGGATCTCTCAGGTTCCTTTTAGAACCTCATCTTGGCACCTCTTTATTGCTGAGTAAAACCAAAGGGTGCATCTTGAGATTTGCTTATAATTTCTGGTTATTTCAAAAATCCACAACTGCCATGAGCTGTTCCTTCTCCAGCCCTTCCACAGTAGAATTCTGGGAAGTAACACCTTTTAACAACAAGCAAATCTGTCTTAATCACTCAAAAATCCTGTGCTAGAAGTCCAACTTTCCACTGGCAATCGTTCTGGTTAATATTGGAAATTCTAAATATCTGATTAAACATTTCTGGAATTTCTGGGAATACATTGAGATGCTTAATGGGCTAGTTCTTCATAAAGATTTTCAGCAAAATATCTTCCACTGGGTCTTAAAGGAATCCCTCCAAGTAATCCATCTCCCTAAATTCTTAATGTGGTTCCTTACATTTCCTAAACTGGCTCCTTAAATGACTTATGTTCTCCTTTGCAGAATGCATAGACACAAATAAACCGCATATATGAGGAAGGAATGTTCCTTTATGCCACAAAACAAATTAAATATATTGATCCAAAATCACCCCTGGAGGAACTCCTGTGAATCCAGATGAAACACATGAGTTGAGTTTATTAAAGCAGCATTTCTGATAGGTGCTGGGAACAGCAGGAGAATGAGGTTTTGCAAGAGTAAAATGATTGTTTATTAGTGATGAGTGAATCACTAAATGTCTGGCATTGGTGTTGATCTTAGAGAAAGAACTGAAAAAGTCTGAAACCTGATCAGGTCTCTCTGAATCCATATGTCAGCAAAACTGCCTGGAAGTGAGTCTGAGTCAGGGTTCTCATTCAGACATTCTGAAATGTCCAGATTTACATGGTTGGATATTGTCATATCTCAGCAAGTGCTGAGAAATTAGGAATGGTGAATTCAACTGGTAAATAAACAAGAACAAACTCGCTCCTGAATTTGATATGATTGTGATCTTTTGGAGATAGTTACACAAATCCCTCAGCTGTGCCAGAGCTGCAGAAGGCAATATAAAAGCAGGGGAAACAAAATTAATTCCCAATTCAGACTTCATAAATAAACAAGGTGTGTCCAAACTTTTGTTTTACACTGTGTCAAACCACAAGAAGCTTTTCAAATGTCTCTGTATAGAAATCAGCTTTGGGGCTGGAGCAGCAATGTTCTCTTTTGCTTTTGTGGACAATCCTGCACAGATCATGATAATGATGATGATGGTGATGACTTATTACTAAGAGAGCCTCGCTCTTCCCTTCTGGATCAATTTACACCTTTCTGGACCTCTGTTCTTAGAACTAAGCAAGGCTGGTAATCTGGAAGAAGTGTTAAAACCTCAACAAAATAGTGGTCTCTTAAATCGAAGCCATTTCAAGCCACAGGTAGAATTATGGGCTTCAGCATTTCCATTCAGGGCCTTTCTGGTGCTAAACGAAATCCTTAACAACCATGTCATAAAATAAACTCTTCATCCTCCCATAAAATGTTGAGCCAGTGGAAGAAAAGTGCGTATCTAAAGAAATATGCTTCTTAAAGCAGCGGGAACAGGAGGGCAAAGACTTATTCACAGTCTGGAGAGCTGGATGAGCACCCTGGTGGGTTTTTGAGTGGATCAAACTGAGAGAGAAATTCAGGTTTAACAGGGCTTATACAGCTGAGCAGAGGGGGTTTTATTCCTATGGATCTTTTTCCAGAAACAGGAATTGTGTCTAAGAATTTGCATTGCAGGAAATAAATCCATTCTTTACTTCTCTGTGTTTTATGATCTATCTTCAGCATGCAAGGAAGTTGGGTTCCAGGTTTTCCCCTGCCAGGCTGTGCAGCAGGAGTGGGGATCCCTCCTGCTGTGCCTTCACCAGAACACAGCCTTGGAGGTACCCAGGGGCAGAAAGGGGCTCCTGGAAGGAGCTGCATGAGTCAATGTGCAGGCTGCAGGATTGGTGTCCCTGTGACAGGAATTAGTCAGAGAGTTCCTGGCGTGGGGCAGGGCACTGGGAGAGAGCCTGGCCATGGAGGGTCTCCTGCTGGCCCGAGGCTCCTGCAATTGAGCACAAACCCATCCCTCTGTGGTCACGGAGCAGTTCCCATCTGCAGGAGCAGGAGCTGGGCTCTGGTGGACTGAAATGAGCTCCATAAACATCCGTTATTATTCTTCATTAGAGCAGCTCTGCAGAGATCCCGTCAGGATGGACAGAGCTCCTTTACCAGAGAGTACAGATTGATCGGGGTGGAATGGGAGTCAGGAGAACACAGTGTCTAAGGCAACAAGGCGGTTCAGACAGCTCTGCAGCAGCCTAAACACATGACAGACTCAGGCAGCTCCCACTGCTGCCAACACAACTGCTCGCGGGGTCTGCCAAGAAGCCAGATGCTGCTGCTGGAAAAAATATCTTCCAGAGTTTGGCATCAAGATCCTGTGATTACCATCCAAATGGGAGGAGATGGAGTGATAGAATGTGAGTTTAGTATTTAGCACCCCAGAACTGTGCAGCAGTCTTTGAAGGCAGAGGAAAGAAGTTCAAGCAAAATATTTTTGCTAAAAATATGTTCAGAGAAATGAACTTTTTTTTTTTTTTTAAATAGCAGAAAACCAAACTATTATTAAAACAACGCAAAATATTTTATGTCCGTATCAATTAAATGAGTAAAACCAACGAGGACTGTGGATTCTTTACTTGAGTCAATTTTGTTAAGGAATAGTTTCTTAAAGGTCAGAGCATGAGCTCTTTGTCTCTGGTGTTGTTACTAGTGGAAAGTTCCACTGCAGAGCATCACAGCGACTCCCCTACCCAAGACAAATAGAGATGGGTCAGAGCATTCCCACACAAGTTTGGGAAGGGTTGAATTCAGATCCAAAGTCTGCAGCAAGCCCTTCTCATTGACAAACAGGGGCCAAATCCCTAAATCTAAACTGACCTAGGTTTGGGGGAAATTTGAGCACTGAAACCACCTGGGCCTGGCTCCAGACCTTGCAGTTTAAACCCATGTTTGGAGGGGAAGCAACAGAGGGATGGGACATTCTCTAAAGTGGTTTGAGGCCACTCCTGAGCCTCCTCCTGCTCCTTTCTGAGTGGCTGAGCTTTCAGAATGCACGACTAAAGGAAGACTTGGAGCCCCCTGTGCAGTGAGGGTCCCACCAGCCCGCCTGGCCTTGACGAGGGTCCCCAGTGGACACGATGGTTATGAGATCTCAGCATGTTGAAAAAAGCAGGCAAGGCAACATCTGCTCCCCTGGCTGGCTGCACTCACCTCTGCTCTCCAGTCTTGTGCTTCTATATGAGTGCTGGTCCCACTCCATGACTGGGAATCCTATTATTATTGTAATAGTAGTAATAATAATAATAACAACCCAAGTGGGAGCTCAGAAACTTACATCTGGAAAGTTAAGTCATGAAGACTGTTTTGTTTTACTCGTATTTTTGGTTGCTTATTTTTATGACAGATCTGTATTTCAACAAATGTTATCTCCTTGTCTATTATAACAAATCAGAAAAAAAAGTAAACAAAGTTATTAATCATCATCTCCCATGCTCTGCTTTCTGGGCATGTCAGATTGGTTTGGAGGGGAGGTGGGCAGGGAAGCAGAGAGCATCTGTTCCCTCACTTGGGATGGGAGCTCCCCCAGGAATGCTGCCAGTGGTGCCTGTTCCTTCAGGGAGGTTTGTAAAAGGGAGGAGGATTCTGTCTCAAACCTGTGTTTGTCCTGGAGGGCTTAGGCTGTGTCATTCGTGGACAGCGCCGTGCCTCTCCTTGGCACAGCCAGAGTCCCAGCTGGTCTGGCTGGTGATGGCTGTCTCTCTGCAGGCCACAAAGATCCCAGGTAACTGCTGACCTAATGGATTTTCCAGTAGCTTTTGACACGTCTCACCCTGGGAGCTGATAAATTCAGCTGTTAATTCTACGGCAACCAAACAAGATAATCCCAAACCTCATTCTTTAAGGTCATTATTAACCTATGGAAACATGATGGGGTGAGTCACAGAACTGGAGGGCTGCAAGGGTCATCTCTACAGGCTCTACAGGCTCAGGGGGAACCTTCTCACTCTCCACAGCTCCCTGACAGGAAGGGGCAGCCAGGTGGGGGTCAGGCCCTGCTCCCAGGGAACAAGAGACAGGACAAAAGAAAATGGCCTCAAGTTAAACCAGCACAGGTTTAGATTGGATAGGAGGGAAAAAATCTTCCCTTAAAGGGTTATCCAGCCCTGGCACAGGCTGCCCAGGGCAATGATGGACTCACCATCCCTGGAGGGATTTAAAAGCTATTTAAAAGTATAAATATGGCACCTGGGATCATAGTTTAGGGGTAGGTTTGGCAGTGCTGGGTTAACAGTTGGACTTGATGATCTTGGAGGTCTTTTCCAACCCAAATAACTCTACTCACCCACGTGGGACTGATGTTTTAGTCCTTCCCAGATTCTGTTTGGACACTGCTTTCCCATGAGGCTGTTTGACTTGGGAAGGGGAGGTGGGAGGTGTTTCCAGGTGAAATGACAGCAGGATGCTGACGCACAGCCCTGGTGTCCCAGTCTATCCCAGAGGCCAGGACAGCTCTGCTTCCCCAGCTCTTGGCCAGGCTGGGAGCTTTGATGGCAACGAGCTCTGAGAGTCTGATCAGTGTCAGATGTGCAGATTCCTGCTATCAAAAGCTGGAGGCTGTGGGTGGCATCTTCACTCCCAGCCTCACCTCCACTGCTGGCACGTGCCGAATTTGGGGTCTGGAGGTGTTGGGTCTGGTGGTGCTGACAGTCCCAGGGGGATGGGGGGAGCTGGACATGCCTTTTTACCCCACACAAAGAAATCTGATCTGCCCAAATTAATAGATAGGATTCTTTTCCCCTGGTGCAAAGCAGTGCAAACTACAATTTATTATCTGTCTCTGCATTATGCCTTTTCTAGGTCTCCCCCCTCACCCCCCTGTGTGGTTCTGTGTCTGCCCTCCCAGGCTCAGGCTCAGGTTTCTGCTCTCACTCCTGACTTCTGTAAATATTATTTCAGCATCATCACCAGTTGCTCTGTTTCTCCTTCCCTCTCTATGGATATCAGAATCCATAATGATCTTCAGATTATCTTGAAGTCCCTGATGGTGATGTTGTTCAGCTGATCAGGTGAACAAAGGCTCCTGGAGCTCCCTGCGTTAGGAGGCCTCTCCTCAATCACTAATTTTCATCCCTGCTTGATGTAGAATGCTACAATGGATGAACTTGCATCCAGTTTGTGTGCCAGCCACTGGAAAAGTGACTTGGTTGGGAAGGCTCAACCTGTTAGGATGCTTTAAAAAAATGTCCAGGTTTTCTAATATCTTGAAAATGTTTTCAGTTGAGCTTTGAGAGAGAAAAGATGAGGGAGTGAGCCTTTGCCATGATGAACTGGCCACCTGTCTCTCTAAGAACTGCCCTCCACGGTGGCTTCTGGAGAATTTTGTGCTCTCTGTGCCTTTCCCAGCCATGCAGGACATCTGGATTCTATATGTGACACCTTCTGTTGGTGCCAGCAGGCGCGGGTAAATCTCAGCTGTAAATGTCTGCAGTCCCTTGCAGTAAGATGTCTCTTGAGAAAACTTCTGAAATTAAGATGTTGTAAGATTTGGGTAGTTTAAGTATTAGCAAATTCTGGCCACTTTGAAGACATCTCATAGGCCAACTCTTTCCTGGCTGGTGTTTTGCCATCAGTTCATAGATGCTGAGTGTCTTGAGGACCTGGATTTTGGGCTGTCCTTGCACACTCACATCCTCATGTGTGACCTAGCCCTAATCTGAGGTTGAGTTACTGGGAGACTAATTTAGTTGCTCATCACCAACATCTCAGCCCCCTTGGTCTTTGCAAATTGCTTTTCCCCCCAGAGTAGAAGTATGTGAGCTTTTGTTCTCTGAGTAACAGACTAAGGTGTTGTAAACTGAATTTACATAATGGTGTAAATCATATTTATCTCACTGTAGCTCCTTTGTGTACTCAAACCTGCACAGACCCACCAGACTATCCTGGGGTCATACAGGAAAAGCTGAGTGTGATTCATGACTTAGGATTTTTATCCTCAGGGTTGGCCCATTTTACCTCTTCCCATCATTTTACTTGGAGCACTGAGCTCCAAGCAGCAATAAGCCAAGACAGCATGAGTTCCAAACACCTGAGATCCAGGATATCCTGGAATCACAGGTTTGTATCAATATCCCAACTTCAGACAACACACAAGTCCAAGTTTGTCCTTTTGAACAGAAAGGTAATATACCACAGCTGAAAAACTGTGCAAGAACCAAAACAAGCCACAGTTACAGCTAAGCCAAGGCACTGCCAGAAATGCCTTTTTGGGGAGCACTGCTGAGCTGGTGGCTGGCTGCCTGTGTCATCTGCTGGGAAGGAAGGGACCTCAGTTGAGGGGGTCCCCTTGAAAGGACAACTGCATGCAACTTTCTCTCCTCCAGGGATGGCTCAGGCACAATGCCCTTGCCCAGACTGTGCTGGCCTTTGAAAATTTAGGTGGTTTTATTTCTAACTCTTAGGTAGTTCAGCTCTTACTAGAGTAACCCACTCATTGCAACCATGCACCCCCTCACTGAAATCATGTTTTGTTACATATCAAGTTACAGACAAGAGCTGATTTGAGAACTGCTGGTCACCTCCTTTTTTCGGTATGGCAGTACTTGGTTGCTTGCAGAAATATCTGAGGCTCACCTCTCTGGTGTGATCTGTTTCTCCTATTCCTGCCTGAAGAAAACACTTTTATTTTCTCTGTATCTGGAGCTGACTTAGCTTGGTTTCAGAAAATCAGAGGCATAATTTCCTTGGGCTGTGAAACATAAGCGTTTAAAGTCCACACACTGAGCACTTAGGGCAGTTATGGTGTCCTGGTTTCTGGGAAGCACAGCTCCACTCATTAGGTGCAAGTCACCCAGGCTGAAAAGCCACTGGTCATTCCCTCAGGTCATGGACTGCACTCCAGCAGATCCAATTACCTCAGCAGAATGGGATCACCCATAACAGCCTAAGTAAATCAGGAAGTCACCAAACAAGGGAAGTAATTACAGCTTCTTTCAATCCTGAAAAAGCAACCTGTTCTTTTACGACCCATCAAAACCATGTGTTTGCCTTTAGTGGTTAAAATAAAGGGTGTGCAATTTGGGAATAATCCAGCTATGAAGTTTCCTTAGTAATTGGCAAATCCTGAAAGGTTTTCACTTCTGCAATTTAAAGGTGGTGAGCATGAAATTAATTTAATTTTCTTTTAGATTAGCCTTTAAGGGACACTACAAAACCAAAGAATGACATTCTCAAAGGGTGAACCCCCATTTCACCCATTTGACATAATGATTATTTTATTAACTACCTTTAAATTTCATTTATAATGTCATTTAGTAATGCAGTAAAACTAGAATATCAGTCACTGTAGCTCTATCAAACATTCAGAATTCAAAAAATATTTACCCTTTTCAGAGAAAGGTCTAGAATATTACTCAACTCTAGCAGAGCTACTATCACTTTACGTAACTCTTACACTCTTGTTTTTCAGTTCTGGTTTCAACACGCCCGTTCATTTGATTCAGACTCGATTGTAGGAGAAAAAACCCTTGTTTGCAATAAGTCTACCTGCCTTTTTATACAGCACTTTTCAAATGCTTAGGGTACCGGTGCGAGAGATTGCTTTAATGGATGAATTTTTTGGAAATCTGAGTATGAACCAGTTCCTCTCTGTGGATATAAAAGGTCTGGTGCCACATGGTCCTTGTGGCTGAGCTTAGGCTGAGATATGACTAATGTGGCTGAAATCAGGGGATGACTCAAAATCTGACAAACGCTGTGCATCCCTGCTCCAGGACCAAGACACAGGATGTTTAATTCTGTGGAACATTTTTCACCTAAATTATACTTCATTCACTTTCTTCTCTGGAAAAGGCTTTTAAAAAAGAGGAACAAATATATTGGAATATTACTCCCAATTTTTGGTTGAGAGAATGTCTAAAGATCACATCCTCTATTTTAATTGAAAAATGAATTGATTAGATCATAGTCTTACGTTGTTCTGCATTTATTCAATATTCATGTGCCAAATGTTCAATATCCTTTATATCACATAATTCACTTGACCAAGGTGTCTGTTTTCTCACTTCATGAACCATCTCCAAACCTCTGCCTGTTTCTCAAGTGTGTTTATAGCTGCTGAAGCTAATGGCTGTACCCACAGTAGGCTGTGACCAAGCAGTGAAAGGCAGAGCAGGATCCCAAAATGAGGCTTTTGGTGTTTCTGAGAAGGAATTAAAACCTGGATGCCTCCCTGCTTAGCCCTCTCTGAGGGCCAGACCTGCACCTTCCCAGCAAATCATCCTTCTTCCCAACAGGCCCAGAGCTTTCCACTCACAGAAAATTTGTGATATACTGGGTGTTCTTCAGCTGCCACTGAAATGTTGTGTTGTCCTTTAAACTGGGCACAAGATCTTTTTGAGCTGAGAGAAAGGGCAGCATCTGCTTAGGGCAGCAATGCCAGCTGCTAATGAAAATTTGGGGAGAAAAGGGAAAATGATAGAACCCTCCAACACCAAGCTGTTTCCACAGGCTCCGTGATCCTCTCTGCTCCCCACATGCTCCTTTCTGCAGTGGTTTTCCCAGATCCGCTCTATGTTCACTGATTCATCCTCTCCATTGCTGAGACACCTAAACATTTCCAAAGGAAGGCAAGAAACCAGGTCAGCAGAGTCAAAGTAACCAAGGGAAAAACCACATATTCTTGTACTGAGAGAAATGTCAGGAAGAACAAGAATCCCGTAAAGTGGGATTTAAAAAAGGAAGAAAAAGGAAACATCCCCAGAGTGGGTTTGAAAACCAGCGGCTGACAGCTGTAACATATTTGGTGTCCTATATCCCAATGGCTCAACGAGGAGAGCAAAGCTGATGGTACAGCCTCTGAAAATCCTACGTCCAAACTATTTTGGGTTTACTCAACATAACTACAGAATCGCAGCTGCACTCCCACTACCTCTGTCCCTTAAACACATGGGGAGCAGCCTGCCTTGGGACACTAAGCTAAGGTGCCACAGAAAAGATGTCAAATATTCTCTGGTAGAGAGCAAGAGCAGGACCTCCCAGTTGTGTGCTTCTCCCTGAATGGCAGCCACACTCCAGCCCTACTTCCATGGGCTGGTTCTGCCCAGAAGCCTACTGGACTGATAAGAAATTCCTTTATATTGCTTCCCATTATAACTTTGACCCTTCCCCTGTTCCTTTCCTGATTTTGTTTTCCAAAGTATCTGGCACACAGCTGCTTGTTTGTGGCTCACACACTAACAGTAGTGGGTTCTGATCTCAAAATGTGGATGTTTTAGGCTGAAAAACAACTCCTCAAGCATTTGTTGGCTCCTTCAGGACCGTGGGGCAGCCAGGTCCCCATGGACACTGCTAATCCTGCCCCCCAGCACCCCATTTGACTGGGGCCATCTCAGCTACCACAGACAAACTGCACTCACATGGAGCTCACTTGCAATTTTGCAGCTCAAGCCATCTGGGAAAGTAAACCACACTGACCAAGGAAAGTTGGGGATATTGCCAGTGAATGCAGAAAGAAAAGAAAAGGAATATGGGGAAAGCAGGAGTTAAGAACATGAACACTGTTTATTTAACACTCAACACATTGAGTCAAATCTATGCGAGTGATCTTCCCTTTGGTTGAGATTAAGACCTTGGATCAAACCTTTGATATCTAGTTGGGGATTAGCTGAATGAATTGTTTGGCAGAGACACCGGGTGGCTACAAAACATAAAACTCACCTATCAGTGCCATCTTGGGTATGTCTGGTATGGTGCCAGTGAGGAAATAATGATTCAAGTCTAGATTCAGATGTGGAAGGAATGCAAACATCCAAAATGTCTTTTTCCCAGATTTTAAGAGTTCAGACCCGGGGGTTGGTTTTGTCTCTATGAAGGTAAACTTAGTCCTCTAGAGGGCATGGTTACACTGATTATATATTTAATAATTAACCATTATTGCCTTGGCTATCGACTAATTTTTACTGGTGTAAATCGGGGGGGGAGGGGGAGGGGGGTGTCAGTGAGCTGGCACAGGTGAAGTCCATTCATTGTCTTTAAACCTTGTTGTAAGGCTTTCCATAGAATCTCTTTTCTTAAGAAGGCTGATCCTGTATGGGCAGGAAGGTTTGGGTTTGATCACTGTGGAAGCTTTCCAAGATGTATTTGGAATTCATTCCTTCCTACCAAAATCCAGTGTGAAAATCTATTTTTCACATGTATTTATGCTCCTGCTTTGGTTAATCCCCGCATCCCTTGGCAGCAACCTGGACTGGGTCATCTGAATAGCAGAATGATGTGGGATTAGAGTCCATCCTTCTCAGTAAACATGGAGGCTCCAGACATTAGATGGAAATTATTTGTGTTTGGGCAATCTGGTGTTGAACTTATCCAGCCAAATTTCCAACTTAACAAAATCAGGCGAATGTCAATATGGCCACCAGCTGTCTTACTGCACGTGTTTCCCTGGTGAGCGAACAGAGCAGAGGGCGGAATTCGGGACTGCACAACACAACACCAAAGAAAATTCTGCCCAAGCTGATCCAAAAATCCACCTCTCTGCCAGGGCAGAACAAATTGTGCGAAGTGCTTTAATCTGGAAGTCACGTCTTTGTGGAGCTTGCACAAAGTTCACTTGTCTGTAATGGGAACACCTGCATTTTATTCAATTTTACAATATTTAAATCCCCTTATAAAATAAATGGCTACTTGCTGGAATGGTACCCATGCTGGATGTCCAAGATCTGATGAATTTTTAAAGCTACTTTCTAAGATGCAGTAGAGAAAGAGAAGGACTGAAAACAGCCATCAGCCACTGCTAGGAAGGGAGAAGTATCAGTCTCCTTTTTGTAGCTTCCTTCAGCTTCTGAGTGCATTCCACCTTCATAGCATGTTAAGATTTCCCTCTTGGGTCATCCCTAGTGTCAAACCAACATCTAGGAACTGAAAAGAGCGGTAATTGCATTAATCGGTTGTAATCACTGAGCTGTGCCACACACTATCCCTTCACTTCTTCAGTTACACCTGGAAGTCACCCTCAGCCATCACCTTCTCCTGGTCCTGGACCATGATGATTATGGTCTTATGTTTTCTCAATTCCAATACTTTTTTATGAGTTCTTTCTCATGACTGAGGGAGGGATGTTCTTAACTGGTTTTAAAGGCCTTTGTTATCTGGCCTTTGAATGAATCTACTTTTACCAGTTCAAAGTGGGTCTTGCAAGGGTGGGCTGCCCTTCTCTTGTCCCTGCTCAGACATTGGACAAGGCCAATATGAAGTGCTGCTTCACACGACTTTGTTGTCAGTGCGTTTGCAGGAAGAATACAGCCTAGCAAATGGTCTTGTCCCAGAAACTTGATGCTGACCTGGTAATCTAACCTTTGTCTGCAGATGGATTAATGTTCTCTTGGTGACATCATAGATATATGTTTTACTGCCAAAACCTCATTCACTGTAGACCTGGTGTGTGAAATGACTAAAATAGGACTTGCCCCTCAAAAACATGACTGGATTTCTATGCATAAGTAAACTCCTTTTCATAGCCGAGCCAATAAATATTAGAATGTACCAGGTGCATCCAGTTTTATTCTCTGTTTCAGGATGACAGCCAGGCAAAACTCTCCTTCAAAACAGAAAAAAATGATGTAATTTTCTGCTCTCTCTTTTTCCTTCATATTCTGCTAATAGTTGGATTTGATAACAGCAAGAATTTCCTAAGGTAGTGCAAATCTCCAGTTGGTCTCTGTGTGCTCTGTCTCTCCACATCCCCTTGCTGTGGACTTCCCAGGTTCTGGGGGCATGAGTGTTCTGTGTTTAAATCAGCAGCTCCCTGGCCTCAGACACGTCAGCTCTGTCACAATGAAAATGCTCTTATCAGCACTAAAAATAAGGTTAGTACCTGGTTATGCAAAGCAGGTTCTGAGGCCAGAGGTGCCCTGATGAGGTCACTCACAGCTGATCCAGGTTCCTCTGCAGTCTGTGGTGTAGACATCCCCTGACACGGCTGTGGGCTGGACAGACTCCTGTAACGTTTTGCAGCACACATGAAAACACAGCATGGAGGCCATTGGAGAAAAAGGAGGGGCTGGACCAGGGTTGTGCTGGCTGCAACACTGGACATGCAGATCCAGATCATTGTTACTGCAACCATCTCCTAATTCATCCATAGCAGCCATTTTTAGGCCTTTTCAGCATTTCCCTCTTGCCATCAGCTGAAGGTTTGGCCATGCTTCACTTTGCTTGGCTGGTGTGAGTGGAGGAGCCGTGACCCTGTGATCCACATCCATCTCTCCACCGCAGCACAGGCAGCCAAGCGCTGCTGGCCCTGGTGGATATTTCTCAGCAGATCTTTGTCAGGCTTGTCCAAACAAGATATGTTACCACTGACCTATCAGCTCGAGGTCTATGCCCCTGACTCCAGGATACTTCTTGCTGTTGTTTGTTCATTGAAATAATTAGTTATTGTAAGATTATCACATTAGAGGGGTTTTTTTTTTGTTTGTTTTAAGACAAATGGCATTCTCCTTGCTGTTATGGGCTGGGTAGGTACTTTATTATTTTATTTTCCATTCCATTGTGGGTTTGGGTTCATGAAAATGAGAGAACCTCCACCTTGAACAGAGCCAACTCCTTTCCAAATCTCCCCCACCCCTTGACAGTGTCATTCATTGGTGGCTCATGCAGCTCAGGCCTTTCTAAGTGAAAGGTGCCAATCATGCAGAATTATGCAGTGGTTTTGCACAAAGCCAACTCACCTGTTTGCTGGAGTCTTGGATCAGACCACCAAGCACATTTTCACTTCTGCCTAGGAACAAGCCAAACCCACAGAGTCCAGATCCAAATCTGGCTTCAGGCTCTCATGGCCTGATCCTGATGGACTGTATAGCTTCTTCACTTAAAACACCATGAGGAGATCAAAGAGTGGCTTCAGATGAGACTCTGGGGCATGGCAGAGCATCAGTCCTGGTTCAGAGCCATCACGGGGCATGGTCTGACCAACTTTTTACTCTTTCGACAAATGTATTTAAAGATTCTGCTCTGATCTCCTTTTGATTGACGGGCTTTTACTTTACATTTCCTCCCTTCCCAGATCACACAAGATCCCAGATCATCTCAAACATTGCACATCAAAACTGATGGTGGTCCATATTATTTTCCCAATGCTTTTTTTTGCCCATAGAGTAGCACGTATTTTGGATCTGACATCTGAAATGCCTCATTTTCTTCATATTTCTTGACTGAATTCAGGAGAGCTGGCTGTGCTGGGACTGCAAGGAGGAATGTTAATTTCATTGAGTCTTTTTTGAAGGAACATTTATGAACTAGCATTTCCTGTGGGGACTGATGAGAAGGCATATGCATCTCATGCACCCTCTGAATCTCAGGTCCAAATATTAATGAACAAAACTCTTCATCTTTCCAGGAGAGACACACTACAGAGTGTCCAGTCTAATGCATTAAATTATTCCACTGGACATCTTGAGAGTTTGTCATTTTGCTGGAAATACCATGAGAGAATGTAGAGCTTTTCGTATAAGAATTTATCTTAAAGCCTTAATGTTTCTGTGATCCATTAGGAAGAGCTGGCAACCAGATACCCAGCAGAGCGTTGAGGGGTGGGAGCCATCCTGTAAAAAATTACTTTCCAAACTTGAGCTTGACTTCATCCAGTCCGGCGCTCCATGGAGGGGCATGTGTGGAGGTTCCCTGGGAACAGACAGCAGGAATGTAGCTATAGGTCTGGGGAGTTGTTGCATTTCCAAGCTGAAATTATTATTACTGTGTTTCCAAATTTCCTTTCAAGTTCCTAATTACCAACAGCCAAACCAAACTCACTTGAAGACAAGTCTGTGTCCATCCACATCCCTACAGCACTGCCAAGCTAGATTCTGTTACAATGCTTAGGAAAAATTACTTTCTATGCCTTCAATGCATTTCTGGTTTTCAGTAATACCTTTTCTCTTGATTCTGTTGTTGCTTCTTTCTCCTTCAGTGACTTCACCTCTGTGAAGTCCCTTGCCACCACAGATCAAGGGCTAATCTTTTCAGGTCAGTTTGTGGGAAATTAGGTAAATAAGTGGGAATTCCCATAAATCATGTATTTTCAGAGGTCAGTGAAAGTGCTTGTATTTCCATTGCCTCTGGAGAGACTTTTAGCCCTGGCTTCTTGATAAATCAATTAAATTTCTTTTGCTGACAGAAATAAGAATAGCACTTTTTGCAAACTTATTACATCCCTTGTTTGTGAGGGATATTGAGAATGTGGCTGCCAGAACTGCACCCCCTCAAAGAGCCCATCCTGAGTACCTCGGATGGCCAAATTCCCACTGGCTTCAGTGGCAGGTTCAGTTGTGGAAGGAAAGCCAGTGGGATCCCAGGGGCATCAGGAAGAACATTCCCAGCAGGTCAGAGACCTCAGCCCTGGGGGCATGGTGCTGTGCCCAGCTCTGCATCCTCAGCACAGCAGGGACAGGAGCTCCTGGAGCTGAGCAAGGGCCTGGAGCATCTCCGTGCCCAGGAAAGGCTGAGGGAGCTGGGGCTGCTCAGCCTGGAGAGGAGCCCCAGTGAGAGGGGCCTCAGCCCTGGGTGCTCCTCTGTGTCCCTGTCTGTCCCTGAGTGTCTGTGGGTGTCCCTGGGTGTCCCTGTGTGTCCCTGTGTGTCCCTGTGTCCCACTGTGTCCCCCTGTCTGTCCCTGTCTGTCCCTGTGTCCCCTGTCTGTCCCTGTGTCTCTGTCTGTTCCTGTGTCCCTGTCTGTCCCTGTGTCCCTGTGTCCCTGCCTGTCCCTGTGTCCCTGTCTGTCCCTGTGTCCCTGTGTCCCCTGTCTGTCCCTGTGTCCCTGTCTGTCCCCATGTCCCTGTCTGTCCCTGTCTGTCCCTGTGTCCCCTGTCTGTCCCTGTGTGTCCCTGTGTCTCCCTGTCTGTCCCTGTGTGTCCCCGTGTCCCCGTGTCCCCGTGTGCAGAGGGCAGAGCAGGCCCAGGCTCTGCTCCAGGCCCAGCGATGGCCCCAGAGCCCCGGGCAGGGCCTGAGCCCAGGAGCTGCCCCTGCCCAGGAGGCAGAACTCCTGTCCTGGGCAGTGCCAGCCCTGGGCAGATGGAGCAGAGGCTGTGGGGTGTCCCTGCCTGGGGACATTGCAGGGCTGTGAGCACACCCTGCTGTGCCCTGAGCTCTGGGATGGCGCTGCTGGAGCACGGAGGTGGCACCAGGGGAGCCCCTGTGGGCCCCTCAGCCTGACCCACTCTGGATCCTGTGTGATCCCATGAAAGCAGCAGCCAACCAGCACCAAGGAAGTCAGAGGACATGGATCACACTCAGAGCAGCAGGAGGTGGTTTGGTTCCAGGGTGGGTGAATTCTGCCGCTCCAGTTCTCCTGTGCTTCCACAGACAGATGTGTGCCAGTCTCCACAGCCCTCACACATGCACATGGACACCACTGCACTCTTGGAAAGACAGGTGACTTCCAAGAGAGGAGGAATTCTTTTTGTATGAGATGGAAAAGACCTTAGTGCTGAACAAGGACAGAGAGTGAGGAGCAAGGCACACTGTCTCCAAAGTGAGTTAAAAAACATACAGATGTAGAAACAGGTGTTCAGGATATGTCTTTCCCACCTTATATCCCTTTCCAAGCTAATCCACATTTGAGGACACAAAATACAGTAAGCATTCCTCCTTCTTCCAATACAACTGCATTCATTCTTCCATCCCACAGCTTTCAGCACCAGGCATATTCCATCCACACAGAGCATAGCTTGCATTCCTCCTCCACCACAAACACACATCCTACTCATGGTCTTCCATGCTTGCATACGCACAGTGAGTGGAGAATATTATACTCACTCAGATATTGGCTGTGGCTCCAAGGTGTGTGATCCTCTTCATCTTTGCACGTTCTCCTCGGCTGCACTGAATTCCAGACTCCACTGAATTGCTTCTTCTCTTTTCAAAACAGTCTGTGAATGCAGGGAGAAATGGTGATGAGACACTTGTTTCAGATCCATAGAGATGAGTATTAGGTGGAAGACCTCTGGCTGATCACCTGTACATCCAGCCCAGCAGTGGCTCCACTCACTGAATTAGGAGTTCTGGGACATAAAGTCAATCACCATGTTCACCACAGACCATGTCATATATTTGGGCTCCTGATCCTGAGCAGAGCATTTAGAATGAAAAATGCTGAAGGAGTCAAACCAGCAGTAGTAAGCCATGACTGGTTTGGTTTTGTCTTGGTGTCTGGCAGACAGACACGCCAGTGGGTATTGCAGCATAAATTTGTGTGACCAATTCTTTGTGGTCTCAATACACTGCAAAGGAGTCATCCAAAGGACAGGCCAGGTAAGCACCTGTAATGTCCAGAGACATTTGCACCTTGCTGAATGGGAGAGTGAAGAAATTGAATTTCTACTGAGTCACATTTCCCCAGTTCTGTATGATATCCTTGCCACGGGGATGGGAGTCCCTGCTGCAGTCCCACCCCTCCCTCATGCTCCCTTCCAAGGGGCTCCTCTGCAGCTCTCATTTCAGTCTTCACTGCTCTGAGGGGGTACAAAGTGAAAAGGAGGAAAAATAATTAACTTGGTGTCAGTGGAAATACTGCTCCTGAGTTTGCCCCAGCTGCCAGATGTGGAAGTGGCTGGCAGGGGCAGAAGGGCTGCAGGTTTTGGACAGGAGCAGGTTTTGGACTGAAGCAGGTTTTGGACAGGAGCAGGTTTTTAGTTGTCATTGACTGATATTTGTGGGAAGCTCTGAATGTCCAAACCTCCTCAGCCATTCTCTTGGCATCCAGCACGGCAGCTGAGGGGGCTAAAGCTGGGCTGGAAGCTGCAGCCAGGGAGTCTCACCATTAATTCTGCCATTTCACCCTGCACATCTGACCTCTTTAAGAGTGATTTGATGTTTCTTTAAGAAACACCCTGTCTCTATGAAGAAATGCCAACAGAGGAGAAGTTTCAAGCTTGCTATTTTTATTTAAGCTGTTGGAACAGTATGGACATAATGTAAGTAATGGGACAAGCCAAGAGGGTGTCTGTCAGTCAGTGACTCAGTCTTCAGATCAGACAGATGCAAGCCCATATAAACAGGTTCAGCCCAAAAGTCAAGATAATAAATAATTTATTTTCATACATTTAAAAACACCAGATACAGAAAGCGAGTGTTTTCTTTGGAAGCAGGCAGTACTGGTCGGCTGGATCTGCTTCCCACACCAGCAATAACATGTTCTGAATGAGTGGAGGGAGATTCTGACCACCATTCTGCCAGAGCCTACTTGGTTGAAGACTGCTGAGTCTTAAGAAATCGCTCTGAAAGGAATTAATTCAGTGCTTTGAGGTACGTGGCATCGTCAGGATTTCATTCCATCACTGGAAGCAGCAGAGAGATGGAGTCAGCCAGGTGGGCATCTGAAGAAAATGGACTTTCAAGGCATTTTTTTCTCATCATTGTGGGATTGCTGAGTTACCCACAGGAAATGGAAAATGTCCCAGGATATTTAAAGATGATTTTAGATCATCTGAACTGCCACATTAAGCTGGGAAAAGAAATACATGTCAGAACATGGGAACACCGGCATGCTCCAGGCGAGGAGGACAGCAGTCGGCTCCAAGGAGCCCCTGGAGCTCCTATGATCCTGCAGGGCCCAGCTGGCTGAGAGGCACCCAAGTGACCCTACAGATGAAGGGGTTTGGTGTCAATGCAGCAGACTGACCTCTGATGTTTTAGGGTTTGAAATCCCTGCTGGTCTAATCAAAAATTTTAATATCTTACTCCTTCAAAGTCTCACTGCTGGTATGTGAGGTAAAAGTCAATACAGGAGCAAAAACATATGCCCAAATGTGCAGCTAAGGTTTCCAAATATTTCAAATCCTCTGTTTAAGTTGTAATTAGAAAAGAATTCATCAGTAAGCTGGATATGACCTTGCCAGGAGAAAGGAAGAATAAAGCAGGCAGTATCTTAAGCAGCATATTCCAGGGTAAGTGTTCTCTCAGTCTGGTACCCATGCACCTTACTTTGAGGACAAACCATATGAACACAAATCTTTACTTATTATTTAATATGGTCATTTAGGAAGCAAAACAAATAGATATTTATTTTTACTATCATTTAGCTATGCATATTTTGTATTTGTCTAAACAAGGCAAAAGTACAAACTGCTTTTCTCACTGAGCTCCCAGGGAATTTGGCAGATTTCTGCTGCATCTTTGGGTGTAAACCTGGAGTCACACCCACCCTTACTTGCAGCAGCCCCATTCACATTTGCATTTATAAACTGAGATCCTGTCCTGTCTCCATTTATAGATCAAATGCAGTAAGTTTAGCAGTGAGAAGTGAAAAGATTTCTATAGCTGCTGGAACTGGGTGGGCTCTGTCAGCCCCAGCTGCTCGTGGGTTTATCAGCAGCAGCAGTCAAGTCCATGGGGTTGATAAGCAGAGACATGACCTGATTTTCCTGTACAGCATGGGATTGTCTGTGAGGGTGACCTCAGAGCTGATGGGCAGAAGGAGAACTTTTTAACAGTCCTCGCTTCCTCGGGTGCTGCTGCACTTCCAACACCTGCAATGGGCAGGGAGCACGTCTGCCAACTCAAACACCTCTCGTCAGAAGGATAACTAATCCCTCGAAATAGCCATGGGATAGCCAATGCTGCTTTGAAAAGAGAAGGATTAGGTTCACATGTCCTGGAAGAGAGCACCCAGAATGGGTTTATTGGAGAGTTTTGAAAGAGGTGGAAGGGAAGAGAGTGTGGAGCAGATTCTTTTACTTGAGGTCCTTCGTCAACAGGACAGGAAGACACGTGCAGGTCAGGGCACTGAAAAATAAATGGCAAAGCAGGTACAATCAATGACAAATATGGCCACAAGCCAGGCTCTCAGGCTGAAGGCTCCAAGATAGCAAATACTTTGTCAGTCTCAGCAAGCTGGTAAATAAAGAGAAGGGTTTGGAGCTGATCCTCACAAAGAGTGCTTTCAGCCCCAGCTCCTACCTCTCCTACTTCAATACTCTGCAGCTGGGGGAGGGCACAGGAAGCCTCATTTATACATCCAGCAGCAGTTTATGACAGGCTCCATCTCATCTCAAGCGTGTGACATAGACACACATCATTGTCCAATTTGCAGATTCTTGCATCTAAAAGTTTAATAAGCGCTTCATTTGATTTCTTAATGCATTTCACAGAAAGTGAACATTTTTCCTGGCAGAGCAGGGACTCTGAGCTCTTTTATCTGCACCCCAGAAAGGGTTGGGATGTCTCTTTCAGCTTGGCCAATAATTTCAGAGTAATCCAGATTTTGTTTTTCCTGCAGGTCTAAATGAAAAGTGAATGTTTTAAGTGGAGGAGTAAGAGGTACATTGAATTTGGAAATACGACCCAAATAGCAGCAGAGCTGTGGAAAAATTCAAGGAGTTACTAAAATCTTTAAAACTCAATTGTTTAGAAATTAGGCACATAGTTTTAAAATTACATTTTGGCAAAGCTGTGTAAGTTACCCTTCCCATCATATATTCTATTAAACTTTTGCCATATATCCAGTCTTAACTGGCCAGCAGTGTCCCCTGGTTGCCTCCAAACTCACCAAATGACCAGAGCACAAGTCTAGCCATTGCTCAGCACTTGAAGAAGCCTTGGTGCTTAAATTCCTGTCAGCAAAGGTGAACTCCTGCCATTTTCCCTTAGCAGTGGGTCCTTAGGAAGGGAGGCCACTGGAGGAGATGATCTTTCTCTCCCATGATATTGCAAGTATCATAAGCTGAGCAGCTTTGAGTTTCTTAAGGCTGAGCTGCTTCTCTCACGCTGTAGGAGCAGAAGAACATCTGGTCTTAGCTACTGTTTTTCAACTGGATCATCTTGTGCCTCACTAAAATGAATGAGAAACACATGCAAGCTGTATTTTCAAAAAGTTGTATTTCATTGATGCAACTCAAGTAGTGATTTTCACATGCAATTAGATACACAGATGTAGACAAGCAACAATTTACACACACACACTGCATTTCCAACGAGGCCCTACGAGCATTCCCAGATGCTTTACACATGGAAATAGGCACATGGAAGGAGGCATGGGAAAGTATTCACATGTGCAATTGTATCTTCCCACAGCAATGCCTGGGAATTAGAAAGGACTGACTGAGACAATATTTTGGATGTAAAATCTGATGACACTTTCAATTCTGTTCTGCAGGCCCCACTATAAATAATGCTAATTATTAATTATGATCTGCCTACAACAGCACTTCCCCAGGCACTTTGCAACAGGCCAGAGAAAAGGAACTGAAATCACCCTGGTGTTATTCTGCTTTTGAGAAGAGTATTGGAACAGCCATCAGTGTCCAAAGCACTGCAAGAAGAGCATAAAGATGTCCCCAAGACATTGATGAAGAGTGAGAAACTGAAGAGCAACTGGAGCCCTCTGCTCTGGAGCCAGGGTGGCAGAGTTGGGGCTCCTCATCCTGGAGAAGGGAGGACTCTGGGGAGACCTCAGAGCCCCTTTCAGTGTCTAGAGGGGCTCCAGGAGAGCTGGAGACAGACTTGGGACAAGGGATGGAGGGACAGGACACAGGGAATGCCTTTAAGTGACAGGGGGCATGATTAGATGGGATACTGGGAAGAAATTCTCTCCTGTGAGGGTGCTGAGGCCCTGGTACAAGGTGCCCAGAGAAGCTGTGGCTGCCCCTGGATCCCTGGGAGTGTTCAAGAGCAGGCTGGACGGGGCTTGGAGCAACTTGGGACAGTAGGAGGTGTCCCTGCCCATGGCAGGGGTGGAATGGGATGAGCTTTAGGGTTTCTTCCAACACAAACCATTCTGTGAGTGCATGATTTGATGTCCCTGGATAGCTGCACTCACCAGCATCTGACATCTTTCCCCAAAAATGTCCATAAAGGACACAGGGCTTGAAGGCAGTGCCAGCTGGGTCACAAGTCACAGCCACTGAGTTCCCAACAGCTGAATGCTTGGATGTACAGGTCCTTGCACATGGAATTACCTGCTGGAATCCTGGCTGAGAGCTTGCAACAGCCTCTGCTCATTTCTCTAAACAGATAATTTCTTTGACCCCCTTTAGTCCCTATTTCTATTAACAGGCCAAGCAAGCTCTAAGTGCCAACATACTGAAGAAGTGGAAAAGTTGGTTTATAGAAAGGAGAAAAGGGGAAGGAAAAGAAAAACAAAAGCCAAGTTATTTCCACAATGTTTGCATTCCCATGTCTTAACCACAGCATTCCCAGCACGTGCATTTTTATGGCGCATCTGAAAACCAACCACAATGCAAAAGAAGTTTCAAAGTGTTTAAGGAAAGGAAAGCTGAGAGGGAGATGAGGGGAGTGAAGTCAGACAGGGAGAAGCAGAGCACGGCAGCAGTGCTGGACTCTGCTGTCTCTCTCCTGCAGTCTCCACCAGGACCTTGCTCTACATGTGACCCAGGACAGCAGCACAAGTTCAGGACAGGAAGGTCTGTAAAACTCAGTTACTTAGAGGGTTTTCATTTCCCTTTTAGTAGGTTGAAGTAGCAGAGCAGGGCCAAAATATGTGTAAGTGCAGTTCTTTTGTCCCTGTAGTTAAAACAGAGTGAGTCTTGGAGGTGTGGCTGTTGCCCAGGTGGGGAGAGGGACTGGAAGGTGTCCTGTGCTGTCCCTGGTGGTGGTCAGTGCTGCAGAGAGGGGAGCACAGGGACCTGTGGTGTTACAGAGGATATGTAAGTGTGGAACATTGCTGATACTGTTTACTGGACCATGGACATTTAAGGGATCAGAGCACTTGGACAGTCAGTGCCACAGCCAGTACCAGTTTATACACCCCTGCAGCAATTCCTCTGCGCACAAGGGACAGCAGCAGCCCCTTAGCCACTGAATTCCTGTCCCCAGCAAAGCTCCATGCAGATGCCAGGAGCCACTTCCCAAGCAGTGAGTCCATCCTGTGTGATGGAGCTCCTTTAATCTCTGAGGATTTTGTCAACACCTCAGTATTATTAAAATGTTGTTTTTAAAGTCAATTTCCTTTTTTTTTTTTCCCTTGTAGTTTATAGAGTGTTGCTGAAGACCCTCTCCCAGCCCAAAATGAGGATCCATTCCAGGTTTGCAGTCATATCAACAGTAGGTTGGTGATTTATTTTAGAGGTGCTGGTCTAATTACCCATACCTCACACACACCTCTCATTCACATTGAGTTCCCTGCAGCTAATGAGTCTTCCCAGAGAGAAGAAGGAGGAGGTCTGGGTGGTTCACTAAACCCCAGTGCAAGTGAATGACTTTCTAGAATGAATCCAGTCTCTGTAAAGACAGCATGTCCTGAAAGCTGTCAGGCCTTATTACAAATAAAAATGGCTCAGCTTCCTTAAACTGAACATTTCAGCCAAATTTTCTCAACAACACCATGCTGATGTTATTTTTTCCCCAGCATTTCTGTTTGGGTCAAAACATTGATGGATTTGTTTTGCCATTATAACTTCTGTCATCTATAGCAGCACTTTGGCTACACAAGGCAGGGTTTGGCCAATAATGCCCCAAAAGATACTCTTAAATATTTGGATACCTGAATCCAGCGTGTGCTGATACTGGAAATGTTTGGAGCAGGGATTACAATTCAGAATTATGAAATGCTGCCTTTGGTACCAAGTTGAAGTGGTGTTTTTGGCAGGCAGTGATGAGATGAACTTTGTCACCATCACACACTGGTGGGGTATCTTTGTGGCTGCATTTTTGCACCCTGCATTAATCTGAGTGTATCTGTGCATTACAGAAAGGTGATGCAAAGCAGAGCTTGCCAGGTACCTGGAGGAGGTGGGATGGACCTTTGGTAGCCTGTTAGAGCTACCAGCTGCCTACCAGCCCTCTTTGTGCAAGACAGCCACGGGTGGATCGGGGTGTGGTGAGTGGATGGTGCCAGGTGCTGGCCTGGGCCCTGCCGGTGGCCATCCCGCCTGCAGAGCTGCTCGGGGCAGCCTTTGAACTCTGTCTGAACGAGCTGAGCTCTGGCCCCCACGTAAATGAGAGCAGCCTGGAGACTGTTATAAATTACAGGGCTGCTCCAGCCCCAGAGGCAGGCACACATCTGGCTGGGCTCCCACCAGGGCAATGGGGCTGGACGTGTTGCTCTGGCTCCGGCTCAGTCAGATTTCCCTTTCTGGGGTGATCTTCTCACGGCTGCTCGAGGTGGGCTCAGGCTGTCAGAGCTGGGAAACCTCTTCCATCTTCCCTTTGCTGGAAACACCAGTCCTGATGTAAAGTGTTGTCAGCTTCCATGCCTGAATTCCTGATGGCGACTGTCCCACTGACCAGCCTGGCCCAGGCAGGGTCACCCTTCTGTCCTCATTGCCCACAGCTCTCTTCAGGATTCCTTGACAAGATCTGCCTCAACAGTGGCTCTTTTTCTGCCCTGGGTTTGGATCCAAACTGGCAAAAACTCTCTCAGCTGAGCTCCAGGTGCCCTCTGAGCTGGACCTTGCTGACCTTGTCCAGCCCTCGTTCTGGATTGCTGGGCTGATCTCAGCAAAGAGGCTCAAAGCAGATGGAAGTCCCCCAGACCAGCATCTCCCACCCCTTGTGTCCTCCCTGCACGGGTGTGAAGACAAACCCTGGCCCTTTCTGTTTAAACTCTGTAGACCTGAGATACTGTTCTACAGCTGCTAATGGCTTTTCAGTTGAAAAGGTTTTGAGTTTTACCTTTTTTTTCTCTAATCACCTAAAAATTAGTTTCTGGAAAGGCAACCAGGAAAGAAGCCAGCAAACCCCCAGTGCAAACCAGTCAGGAGCCCTGATAATGTGACTTTTTCCTGGAATGGGACATAAGCAAAGCAAACTAAGGAATTCTCATGCTAACACAAAACATTTCATTCACTTCCTTGCAGGTGATTTCACTGCTCCTAAGCATGAAAACCCTTCCAAGTGCAGTTCCCCTCTCCCAAGTCAGGTAGAGAAGCACGAGCTTGGGCCACCCTGAGGGCAATGGGCAGCACTTACAGTGCTTACACTCCCCATCACGAATGAGCCATGGAGCCCAGGCCAGCGCACAGCTCTGCTCTTCCTTTAGAATGAGGTAATAATCAGTCTTCATGTTGGCTTTTCACTTCAGTGCCCATGAGGATTCTGAATCTCTTCAACTGGCAGAAAAATGACATAGAAAAAAATGGACCTTTTTTTTCCCTGTATATTCAAATAAATGGGTGGGATATCCGCTATATAAGCTGATGCATCTCTTCTCAGAAGAATAACTCTTAACTTTATGTATGAATTTTGGAGGTTTAAATATTTGGGATCTGGAAAAAAATGCCCATGCTGACGGAATCCTTTCAGTCTGGTAGCCAACTTCACCTCCCACGTCAGTCCCTTGTCCCAGATGTTCTGTTCCAAAAGCCTCCTGTCCCAAAAACCAGGGCTTTTCCAAGAAAAGGAAGAGTGTTCAGTTTTTACCTTTTATCTGGTTGCATGTTCAGGGCTGAATGCAGCTTCCAGGAAATCTTGGACAATTCAGCTGACCTGCCCAAGAGAGCAAAATTCATCTGTTTGTGTGTGTGCTGTGATGATCCGGAGTCCCCCAGATAGAAGGTGCTACGGATGTACGGAAAAATTGGATTTTTTAAGTGCTGGGGGTGCCTAGAAGGGGGATGAGGTCTATGCATGGCTATGCCAGCCTGGGGAGTACAAAGTGGGTTCCCATATGGTCACTTTTTAGGATTTCTCCTGTTTCAAATCTGCATAAATGGCCCACTCAAGGAGGCCAAACTATTAAAAACAGCTGACAACGAAAAAGGGGGAGGTGAACGCCAAGCAAGCAGCAAGTAAACTCTGTAACTGAGCTGACAGATGGCAAATTAATGTTGTCAAATAGAAAGAAGTACATAAAGCTAAGGAGCACTATGACCAGATTGCTTTCTTGCACATGAAGTCTTTAATCATATGGATATCCTTGCTATTTTTACTCTAATGAGATTGGGAAAGAAAAATAAGACTGAGGCATCAAATTTAAGATCAATTTGCTTTGAATCCACAAGAAATTGAAGCCCTTACAGAAACAAGGAGAATTATTTGCCAGGCAAAATTTGTGTCAAAGATGAACTTGTTTGTGCTTCTGAATTTTGACATGTTTATTTTATTGGTAATATTGCTGTAGCCAACAAGAGTAATAGCCAGTGTAGACAAGCAGGCAAAGGAAGTTGAGTGAAAAATTATGTTCATGGAGCTTTTTGCCCTTAGGCAAAGGCAAAAATAGAACCCAGCCCACCAAAACCCTTACCTCTCATTGGTAAAAGGGGGAAAATAGGAAAAAAACCAATTTCTTTCGTAAGGTACAACTTGATGAAATACCAATGAGCCAAGTACATGAACACCAAATTATTATTTTCCCTTTGTGGTGTTTATAATGAGAATACAAATTTAATTTGTTCCATGTATTTCTTTAATGGTAAGTGTGAGGATGTCTTTTAATCAAGAGGTTAATGTGGGCTCTGACAACTATTAAGGTATTCACACCTCTGATTAAAGGGAGGATCCGCCGTGTTTGAGCAGGGAGCTCGGTAAACAAATACATCAATCATGAGAAAATCCCCCCAGAATGTGCACGGTCAGAGAGAGCCGCCAAGGCAGTTAAAAGGAAGCAATTTTCTACAGTGCTTGGAGGTAGGTAATATAAAATAATCCATAATTAAGTTTAATCATGGCTTATCAGGCCTTCCTAGGTCTGTGAGCATTGTGGCTAATGTTTAACATATTGCCTCAGCTCTAAGTTTCCTCTGATGCCATTTCATTGATGCAACGAGCCCCTTTTATTTGGAAGTGGCAGATGTGATAAATGTGTCTGGAGGCCAGATTTGTCACTGATATGACTTGGGATAGCTCAGCAAGTGCTGATATTGGGATCCTCTGCTAATAAAAATTGGGGCTGCTCAGTGGAGCCAATGGAACAATCCAATTTACACGGAAGAGCCTGGCCCAGCTGTTGGAATAGTTAGATCCAAGCCCCTCAGTCTCCCTCGGAGGAGACTCAAGGAAGAGCACAGCACCTCCTACACCTGCCTAAAGGAGGGGACAGCCGGGGGGGTCGGGCTCTGCTCCAGGGAACAAGGAGAGGAGGAGAGGGAACAGCCTCAGGCTGGGCCAGGGCAGGCTCAGGGTGGACACCAGCAGGAATTTCTCCATGGAAAGAGTGCTCAGGGATTGGCAGAGGCTGTCCAGGGGGTTTGGAGTGTCCATCCCTGGAGGTATCTGAGGAAGGGCTGGAGGTGGCACTCAGTGCTTTGGGCTGGGGACAAGGTGGGCATGGGGCACAGCCTGGACTTGATGGTCCGGGAGGTCTTTCCCAGCCTTAATGATTCTGGGATTCTGGGATTTTTTTATTTTATTGACTTAAGCTATAGGCTGCTTCAACCCCCTGTAAGGCCAGTAGTTGTTTTACTAGAAGGGGAAAGAAGTTTCTACTGCACGTAAAGCTGCACAGGCTTCTTGCCTGCATCAAGCAGGGAGCAGCTCTGGGGGCAGAGCTGAGTGGGAGAAGGGCTGTCCAGCTCAGGATACAGAAGGTCACGCAGTTGGGGATGGCCAAAGCTGCTTGTTAGAACTAAAGAAGTCTTCTGTCCCCATCCCCTGCTTACATATTAGTAGTATAGAATTCTTACTTCACTATAATGCTGTGGATCTTTTTTTCCTTGGTTTTTCAGCATTTAACAAAAGCTGAGAAAAGTTTTGCAGGTAATTTTTCCATTTCAGAAAGAAATTCAGTTTGGAACAAAGTGGGAACTGTTCATTAATCAAAATATGCCAATTAATACTGTCAAAACAAATGTTCATATGTACTGAGATGACATTTACAGAATTTAATTTATTATCATTAGAATCCGAAAACACCATCCTGAAAAAAAGAAAAAGTTCACTGAAATGCGAAGTATCTTACTTTTGATAAAAAATTTGGAGGAAATATTCTAGAGAGGGGACACATTTTGAAACATCCTTGTCCACTTTGGCAGTTTTTTGATGGGCTGCAGAACAGGTTTTTCACAGAGCTCCCCTTTTAACTGGCCAAGAGAATGTCTGCTGACTATTCCTCAAACCTACTCTCCCAGCTTTATGTTTAAATGCTGATTCCCAGTTTTTAATCCAGGCCATCATATTTTCTTTTGAGTTCAGGAACATCTGGACTTAGGCAAACCTCTCTTTATGTTTGCTGTGGCCTTGCTGAGCCACGCCAGGGGCTTTGTGAGCCGTGTGTGATTTGTAGGCTCCAACTCTGTGAGACCCCAGGGTCCTCAGCATCCCCCAAAGGCTATGACTCCCCATGGCGTGTGGGGATTGACTCCTGATCCTTTATCACTTAGTTCCCATGGAAAAATCCTACCCTTGGCCCTGGCACAGGGTGCCCAGAGCAGCTGTGGCTGCCCCTGGATCCCTGGCAGTGCCCAAGGCCAGGCTGGACACTGGGGCTTGGAGCAGCCTGGGACAGTGGAAGGTGTTCCTGCCTATGGCAGGGGGTGGGATGGGATGGGCTTTAAGGTCCCTTCCAACCCCAGCCATTCTGGGATGCTGTGACCCAAATTACAATGGGCCGTTTCCACGCAGCAGAATTGTGCAGTGCATCAGCTGTGCCCCGGGGGCGTGGGGGTTTAGGTGTGAAGGGCTGTAGATACTGCTGTTATCCCAAATGCTGGGGCCTGGAGAAGGGCTCAGAGGGCTCTCAGCCATCCCCATTCCCTCCTGAGCCTGGCAGGGATGGAGCTGTGCTCTCCTGTCAGAGCAGCTTATGCTTCCCTGCTGGTCCACAGCTTTGGGCTCAGTTCTTCCAGAGCTGTGCATATAAAAAAACAGCTCATAAATAAAGTGTTTGCTGTTTCTCTGGCAAAAGGAAGAAAAGCTACAAACACTTACAATTGATTTTAGTTTTTCAAAGTGTTTGGATGGAAGCTGAAAGTCTATCACAAAGATGCTTCTTTGGCTTTGATTTGACACTAGATTTCAGTCGGTCCAATGGAATTTTAATGCTATGGCCAAATATAACATCAAATAATGAAGAACTTCAATGGTAAACATTAACACAAACAGGCATTGAGTATATTAAACATCTTTTAGAATGCAACAGGCCAAATCTGCAAATTGGGAACAGGTCCCTGAGCTGGCACACTATAAAAGCAGGCTTCAGTTTGCCATCTCCAGGACCTGCCGATGGAATACAGGGAATATCTGAGCTGGAGTCCATTACCTGTTTAGATTAAACTCTGTGTGGCATTGATTCAGTTATTTATTTTGGCTAAAGGAAGCAGTGCTCAAACATGGGTGCCTAAATGGGATGTCCATAGCTCAAACCTGCACTAAGGGGACCAAGTGCTTATTCTGTAAGTCTGGCCACTGAGGTCAACAGCTGAGCCCAAGGTCAATGTTGAAAATGGGGCCAGATTTTACAAATTCAGGGTCTGCTGTGTGTGCTTGGGGTTTTTCAAAAATGCAAAATCCCCACTAGCTCCCAGGGAGTGCAGGTGAGAGGGCTGAGAGCTGACCAAGGGACAGAGAGTGCCCCTGGAGCACAGCATGTCCTGCCCCAGGATGGGCCCTGTCCCTTACCTATGCTGAGCACCCTCCATGGGTGACTCCAGCCACATCACCAACTCCTTTAAAATTGCCCAGTCAAAATTAACCTGAAAACTGCCACTACTCAAGTTCTGTCTGCCTAAAATGGATTAATTAATTTCTCTTTCACTTCCCAGGCTTTAAGGGGTTGCTGCCATGCATCCAAGTTGTAGGGATTAATGGATAGAAAGCATCTGATGGGGTTTCAGCTCTCCTGGCTTTGGGGACACTGAGTGGGTTTTGGTGACAAAGAGTCCAGTATTGGAAACATGCAGTGGACTGAGGAGTGCTGCTCCTGCTTTCCCCAGTAAGTATATAATAAATAATGCAATAAATATGCCCCATAACAAGTCTTCCATTAAAATAATGCCTTAGCTCTAGAAGCAGTTCATGCATGAACCCCCGTAGCATGCAAAGGCACAGACATGTTGCCTGAGCATTACATTCTTCTCTTGGCAACTGAGCTGGATCCCAAATGCCAGCTTCCAGCAGGGTTGTTTTCCCCACTTTGATTTTTAATTACAGATCACATGGAAGGATGGAGAGGAAAGGCCCAAGTTTTGGGAGTTTTTTGTTGGATTTTTTTTTTTTTTTGTTCCTCATTTAATAATTTAATTTGTATTCTGATCTTCAAATCCCAATAGCATCATGTGAAGTAGAGAAACTCAGCAGGGGAGGGGGAGGAGTGATAGGGGAGGGAGCCAGGGCTTTCTATTTCCATATGGTGAGCCTCTCTTCCTCGTGATCACAGCTTGTCATCTGTCTTCTTTTAAACTTCAGATCCCCTTTAAAAATCTTCCCAGCAAAGAACAGGCCATAAATGTGACATAAAGACGGTCCAAGTGAAGAGATTACCATGGGGTAATGGTGAAGCATGATTTCATTACAAGATTTCTTTACACGGGGGCACAGATGCAAAAATAACCCAGTCCCCAGGAACTGGGTGTTTCTGGAGTGGTGCACAGTGGCACAAGTGTTATTAATATTCTGGGCAGATTAGCCTGTGCATTCCCCTTCTATTTATTTGGCAGACAAAATGATTCATGTCTTCCTGATAACCTGGGATCAGATCAATGACCACCTCGATTTACCTGGGTTTAAAACAGATCATCATTGTGCCCCAGCTGAGCCTCCAGCCCCGCTGCATCACCCTGCCAGGGACCACTCAGTCGTAATATCCCACCAGCTGAAGAAAGAATTTTTTTCTAGTTTAGAGACTTTCTGTAAAGTAACTAATGTCATCTCCTGATGTGCAGCCATGGGAGAACAGAACAGATATTGCACCTGGGGGTTTGAGCCCCAAATGCTGCTTACATGCATTGTTTCTGAGCATCTCCCTTAACTGAGTTATTTCACACAAACTGCTTCAAACATGGAGTGAACAGTTTGTAATTGAACTCAGCGTGATGCAAGGATCCCTGCACTGATCTCCATGCATGCCCCTTGCAGTGCTGCAGTGGCGGGGGACTCACTCACAACAGCCCATTTGTCCTGAAAACCCTGGACATCATTAAAACATAATGATTTCTGCAGAAAGACCTCTCTTCCCTCCTGGGCTCTGCTCCTGCAGGAATGGTTTGTTCTGCTGATGGAGCAGGAGTGCCACGGGCTGGGTCTGACAGCGGGAGGGGAGCTGGGCAGCAGCAAAGGGGGTGCTCAGCCAAAGACCCTCCCCAAGTGTGAGCAGGGCTCCAGAGCCCCTCAGAGCCATGCCCCAAGCAGCTCCTGGGAATCGTGGGCATGGGGACAGCCAGTCCAGTTCCCTTCCTGTAAGGAGGGAAAGCCTTCACTCAAATGGGGATCCATTGAATGGGAATTCCAGGCTTGGGTCAAGGCATATTTCCAATTTTAACTTTGCAATCAGCTGCTGGAGGTTCCTGCATCCTGACATAGCCAAAGCATGTCCCTGTGCCCACAGGATCTCTGTACCAGAGACATCCTTTCTGTCTTTCTCATCCCAGAGATGCTGCAGAACAGATCCAGAGGTGGAAAGCGTATTGCTCTGGAGCAGCCTTGGCACCCAGCTCACAGCCCTGTGAGGACTTGACTGGAGGTGGCTCAGACCCTCCAGGCACGGTGGTGTGGGCAGCAAAGCTCCTACTGGGAGTTCCAGCCATGCAGCCCTCAATTCCCACTGCTCCTGCTCCCCCAGCCCTCAAGTCCCACTGCTCCTGCCCCTCACCTCCCACTGCTCCTGCCCCCCCAGCTCTCTCCGGGGCTGCTCAGCAGGTGCCTCTTTGTCCTTCCCTTCCCACCTGGGAAGGTGCAGATGGGTGTGGGATCAGCCCTCTGCAGTCCCTGCTGCAGGCAAATCCAGGTCATGGCCCTCGTAGGAGCCCCTTGGGACATCCAGGAACTCTTGCAGGACACAGTGCCCTGCTGGCCCAGCCCCAAGGGCCACGGTGGCGTGGGCTGTGCCAGGCTTTTCTGATGTTCTGCTCTGTTCGGATGAAACATTATACAGAAAGATATAGGCAAAGCATTATGCTCACAGCCTTTGCCAACAAGTTATGTTTTAATGTAATTTAACTGTAATCTCAGAGTGTTTTTGTTAGCTATAATTAGTAAAATATGTCTGTTTTCTGTGTTCCTTGAAGACGTCTGAACTCCTGCCAGTTCCCTATAGTTTTCCTGACATGCAGTGTAACAAGCAGACCACCAAAATGTATTTACCAATAACTGTTTATTTACATTCCATGAAATCTAATAACATTTGCTGCCTTCATTTGGGATAAATGCTGGCCAAAGTGTAAAGCATAAAAAAATAAACACTGCCTTACTCTCCAACCCAGTCCACAGAATATTTTATTTTTGCTCAATTTGCCCTACCTGTTAACATTTTGGCATTCTGCTGTTTGGAAGTTGAAAAAATCAAAAAAAGATTGAAAAAGTTCTGTAATGTATCTTCCTGTTCAGTCCAAAACCTTGCAGGGATTTCCTGGACATTTTATTTTTAATTTTAAAGTCTGCATGAGGCTGGTATTTAATTTCTTTGTTTTCAGCTCTTGCACGCATTTGAAACGATCTTACAGAGAAAATACCCAGGGCACCAAACAGCAGCACTGGTTAGTGTTGCACCAGTGCCAGTGTAAAGCACTGCTCTTTCTCCCACAGTCATGGGCCTTGCAGGTGTAAAAATAATCACAATTATGTCTGTATCTTGTTACTAACCAATGTGGTCTACTTCAAGAAAGTGTAACTGAGGGCAGAAGTGTCATCTCAAACCTCAAACAGGTTCCTCTCCTCCTGTGTCTGGATTTGTTGATCTGAGTCCATGCTTGCTCCAAGCCCGGCAAACTCAGGTGGTGCAGGGAGGAGAGGTCACATCCAACACCTGTGGGCAGCATCCACAGCTGGGACAGTGTGAGCCCAGCCCATCACTGTCAGGCACGTGTGGTCCTGGCCCAGGTGGGGGGAGAGGATTGGGGTGAGCCTGGCTCTGGAGCTCTACCTGGCTCTGGAGGATGAGCCTGGCTCTGGAGTGTGACTGTGGCTCTGGAAGGTGAGCCTGGCTCTGGAGTGTGACCCTGGCTCTGGAGTGTGACTGTGGCTCTGGAAGGTGAGCCTGGCTCTGGAGTGTGAGCCTGGCTCTGGAGGGTGAGCCTGGCTCTGGAGGGTGAGCCTGGCTCTGGAAGGTGAGCCTGGCTCTGGAGTGTGAGCCTGGCTCTGGAGTGTGACCCTGGCTCTGGAGAGTGAGTCTGGCTCTGGAGTGGGACCCTGGCTCTGGAGGCTGAGCCTGGCTCTGGAGGATGAGCCTGGCTCTAGAGGGTGAGCCTGGCTCTGGAGGATGAGCCTGGCTCTAGAGGGTGAGCCTGGCTCTGGAGGCTGAGCCTGGCTCTGGAGGCTGTGCCTGGCTCTGGAGGCTGAGCCTGGCTCTGGAGGGTGACCCTGGCTCTGGAGGCTGTGCCTGGCTCTGGAGGGTGACCCTGGCTCTGGAGGCTGTGCCTGGCTCTGGAGGCTGTGCCTGGCTCTGGAGCAGGGATTGCTGACCCAGGACAGTCTCAGCACTCCCCCATCTCAGAGCCTGGCAGCAGTGGGTGCTTGTGGAGCAGCTTGGTGTGCCGGGCTGGGCCGGCTGTACGTGCAGGATGCCAGGTTTCCTGGTGCCATGTGTGTGTTGTGCCAGAGCCCAGGCAGAGCTGGGCACAGCCATGGCTGAACTGAGCAGGCAGATGGGTTTGGAGGGAACCCAAGCTCACCCTGCGCTGCCCTGGGCAATGTCACCGTGTCCCCTCCAGGGCCAGCAGGGCCCGGGCAGCTGAAGAGCTCCCACGTTTGCTGCTGTCATTGCTGTGCCAGCACCCGCTGCGTGTCCTTGCTGAGCCCAAGCTGTGCCTGACACTTGCAGCTGGGTTGGCACAGGGCTGTCCCACTGCTCTGCAGCCAGCACTGGCCCTGCGTCCTGCCCCAAGGACTTTTCCTTGTAAACTCACCCAGTCCAGCCTCTCTGGCATGCGATTCGTGGGGCCTTTCACACCATCTAGAGAACCTCAGTTCGACCAGATCTGAGGCCTGAGACACCTCGCTGGTGCTTTGGAAGGGCAGCTCTGTGCCTTGGGTCTCAATGGGACAACAGTCCCTCTTCTGGGGTCACTGCGGGGTCTTTGGAGGAACTGGCTCCTTGAGGAGCCCCAAACCACCATGACACTGCTGCACCTTTAGAGAATTAACCTTTAGAGCTGCTCCCTGGAAGGCCATCTCCATCTTCACTGTGACATAACTGGTATTTTGTTAAGGCAGAACCCTCTGCACTGTCCTAGATGCTTTCAGTTAAGGAGCTCCAGAACTGGAGCTAATTTGAACATTAACAAATTAGGCCCCAGATTACCAGAGTTCTCCAGGAGATTCTGGGCAGCCCCATTCTGAGGCAGAGATCATAGGACATCTCAACTCCATGTTTCCAAACTGCCTTGAGCTCTCTTGTTTCTGCACTCACTTCAGTTGAGGGTAAGATTTTCCCTGCCTTTAAATGAGAGCAAAGTTTCAATGATTTTGGGGGGTTTGCTTCAAAAATGTCAGGCTCAAAGGTAATAGAAGTGAAATTCAAAATCCAGTCCAAGAAAAAGCAGTGGCTGGTGTGGGGTGTGGCGCCTGCCCTGCCCTGTTGGCATCTCCCTCTGACCTTCAGCAGTGATGTCACAGAACTTTTTCCCCTGCCATGTTGCCCATCTACCCAGGCTGCTAGCAGATCTCAAGTATAGATCCTTTGGGATAAATAAAAAAACAAACAAACAAAACAAAACAAAAACCCAAAAAACAAACAAAAATAAAACCACCCAAAAAATCTGAAAATTACAGGTTGCCCCATGGAGTTCTGTGATTCTAGACCCGTTTTTATTTTATTTCATTGCCTTTCTGGGTTCTTGTAATTTTCTACCTGCAGTGTTCCTAGTGTATGACTTGCACTTGTACTGGTGAGATGTTTGAGGAGGGGAGGGAGGAGAGAGGTCCAAAATGCATTAAAAACTCCAGGAAGACTTCTCTGCTGTTGACCACACTCAATAGACAACACACCACAACACTCCCTTGGTGTTCTGGCAGGATGCTCAGTAAATTGAGCTGCAAATAACCCCATAAACTGTTTACTGCTGAAATTTTGTTTATAAAAGCAAAGAGCTTTAGAGGGCAAGTGTGTGAAGATGCAGCACCATGTGATGGGCGTGGAGAGGAAACCAGGCAAGAGGTGGGCATGCATTCAGGGCTGGTCCTGCCCCTCCAGGGCCAGTCCTGCCCCCTCAGCACCTTCCATTCAACCCAGTGCTCCCTCAGCAGCTGCTCTGGTGGGAGAGTTCAGGCTCCAGGGAACCCTGTCCTGCTGGGCTCGGCCAGGCAGGAGCTGCCACCAGCCAGTCCAGAGAGATGATTTGGAGCATTTAGCACTGCTATAAACCAGCCTGGGCAAGTGAGAGGCCAAGACGATTTTCTGGAGATAATTATAAATACTGGGGAGTGGAAAAGAAAACTGGGATGTGCTGACAGAAGGAAAACCAAAGGAAACTGCTTCCACCCCGAGTTTACAACCAAGCTGTCCTGCAGTAGTTGCTGGACTCAGGGAAGATGTGACTTGGGAATGGGAGAGGAAATCACCTTAGGACTTCTGAACCACAGGAAAAATTTGGGAGACAATGGCTAAAAATAACAAACAGACCAAGCAAAAACAAAATTCCTTTGTAGAAAGGAGAATCCTTCACCACATGAATGTGACTGAGCGCAATCCCCAAGCCATTAGTCATCAAGTGCTTTATTGTAAATTCTGGTTCTTTCTCATTTAAGCTGGAAATGTCTCTATTTTCTGTCTGTAAAAGCGACAATAGACACCCAGTGTGACAATCTGGGCTCTTGGACACTGGTGGGAAGATGCCAGTCTGAGAGAGTTTGGGGTGTTCAGCTTGGAGAAGAGAAGGCTCCAGGGAGACCTTAGAGACCATTCCGGTGGCTAAAGGGGCTCCAGGAGAGCTGGAGAGGGACTGGGGACAAGGGATGGAGGGACAGGCCAAGGGGGAATGGCTTTAAGCTGGAGGAAGGCAGGGTTAGATGGGATATTGGGAAGGAATTACTTCCTGGGAGAATGGGAAGACCCTGGCACAGGGTGCCCAGAGAAGCTGTGGCTGCCCCTGGATCCCTGGAAGTGTCCAAGAGGGATGGGGCTTGGAGCAGCCTGGGATAGTGGGAGATGTCCGTGCCATGGCAGGGGTGTAACAAGGTGATGTCTAAGATCCCTTCCAATCCTTATAATTTGATGAAGCTGCAACATGGCAAAAATTAAAAATAAAGCGGGCCAAGAATATCGAGTTGTTCTAATTTATTGGAACTTGTCAACATTGACTGGTCTCCTTTTTTCATTTGAAATTGGGATTCTCCATGAAAGTGTGTGGAGAGTGTGGAACTGGATGGGCTTGAAAGGTCATCTGGCTGAGAGTCCCTCTGCCCCCAGCCGAGCCTTGGCTCAGTCCCTTTGTGGAATGCTCAGCAGAGGAGGTGGAAAAAATAGGCCAGGCTCTGCTCACAAACACACCTCTTACATGTCGCCAATTCTAATGGAATCAGGGCATGAATCAGAATTAAAAGCTGGGCAAAGGAGTTCAAAACCTGGTTGAACTCTCAAAGGGACAGTGAGTCCAGCTGTAGCTACTGGCTAGACATGTGCAAAAAACTTTAGAAATTGGGCAAAATAGGCCTGTGTGTTCTTAGAGAGAAAGAGACAGTGAAGGCATGAGAGGAAAGCAGCCACCTTCACACAGCCCTGAGCCCTCCTTGACCGCACCCCCACCCCAACTCTGCTCCCTCTTTCCAACTCTCCAGCTATTTTTTGGTGATTTATTTCACAATCAAAAGCTGCTTTGCAAGAAAAAAAAAATCAAACAACAACCCAGAAAGCTGTCTGACTCATCCAGGCAGAACCCAGTTGGGTTTGGATGCAAACACTGGGAAAGCAGCAGCGGGGTGCAGGAGCAGCTGCTGGGACAGCATCTCTGGGATGTCAATTCAGGCCTGACCAAAGTAGCTTCTTTTTTTTCTTTTTTTTTTTTTTTCCTTTTTTTTTAAAGTACCCTGACAATTAGTGGTAAAAAGGTCACTAGTAAAAATGAGTTTTGTGGTTTGCAACTTCGCATTAAAAAAACCACCACACTTCTGGCACCACATGCCGGGGCTGGCAGCTTTTCCCCAGCCAGAACTGAATAAGCACACAGCCTGAAAAGCCCATTCACATCAGTCCCTCTAGGTCAGGCTCTCCTTACGTTAGTAGGGTATTTGGGAGTTTGTGTTGCACCTGCCTGCAGTACATCTGGCTGGAGAATTGAAAAAAGCAGGGGTTTAATGTTGCCTGGTCCCAGCTTCTCAGTCTCTGTGAGCCCTGCAATATATCATTTGCAATTAAAATATAATGAAATCAAATTGTGAGATCATTTCAAAGTTAATGACCCTAGTGTTTAACAGGTTGTGAATGTTTTGAGAAAGGCTGAGGTGATAGAAATATTTTATTCCATAATCTTTATCCTTCAGAGACCTCAGAGTAATAAACAATTAAGTTGAATTCAAACTAACTGTGGATACTACAAATTCTCCTTTATTGGGTGTCCAATACACTGCTTTTTTTCTTTACTCTTTTAAAGAACTGGGACTAGGCTTGAGGTGTTATCAGAGATGATGAAAGCAACTAAACATCACGGTTCCACTGAAGGTTTTTCAATGAGAAATCGTATCAAATACAGCTTGGGAGAGATCTGATGCTCCATCCCGAGGACTTCCAAGCTGGCATTATTTCAAGCAAGACTTCTGGGGTCAGGTGCCTTGTTAACACATTTAGGGCTTGTCTTCAGTGAGTTTCATGGAAGAAGCAGCGAGTTGTTGAACTTGTATGAGACATTGAACTTGTATGAACTTGTTGTATGAGACGTTGAACTTCCCAGCCTGGTTTCTCATGGGTTTTGTCCTCCTCTCAGCCCCACCACTCTCAGTTTCCTCTCATCTCTGTGACACAACCCAGCTTCCTCCCTGTGTGGAAAAGCCTCGAGTGCAGTGGCATTAATGAGATTTCTCAGTAGGATGTTCTTGCCTAAAAATTACCAGTGTCAATGACCAGCCCAATCCATCTTGTGACTGGCTCTGGTCTGGAAGTGAAGTGGTTTTTTCTGAAGTTGTTATAGAGTTGTAACATTTGAGAGTTGCCCATTTTCTTCCTAATGGGCAAAATTACTTTGGCAATGTTTTGGTGGAACTCCAGCCACATTGGAAAGGAACAGAAGCAGCATTTTTTCCTTTAACAAACTAGGATTTAATTTCTACATTTCAAAGAAGTTCATGATGGGATCCATAGGAAAACAGAGGCAAAACCCTGCTGGGTCTGGACTTCCTGATGAAGATGCACTGCAGAACACAGTGCTGGCTCAAGGACACAGCTTCCAGCTCTTTTACACCATGCAGTTCCAGTGCTGTCGTGTCGGGGTGGGTTTCAGAAGGAGAGAAAAACTACAATACTGTGACAAACAGCAAAAAATACTAGACAACACCTGCATAGTACAGGTAAGATCACACAGTGAGTAGCAACAGTTCAGGGATCAGAGCATGAAAAAGGGAAAAATTAATCTGTTTTGTCTCTGGATGATGCTCCCCAGGGATGAGCAGATTCCCTCCAGAAGCTTCACACTCCACCCAACCTGTGCCATCAACCAGGAGCTACACTGGTGACTTAGGAAAATGAGGAATTCATTAAAGCATTGACACCTGCCCTCACCACTGTAACTGTGGCAGGATTTACGGTGTTGGTTCGGAGGGTTTCATGGAGCTGTGGTCCATCTGTATGGAAACATATCAGGGCTGCAGGGGGCTGCTGCCAGGGAGGGAGGGGAACTCAGGTCGGGCCATCTCCTCCCGCTCCCAGGCTCAGTTGCTTTCGAGATGCACGGTGCTCTTCTTTCATCTCTTGGATTCAAATCCACCATAATAAATAAAATTCTTCCTGTCTGAAAGATACATTAATTTTGGTGGTCTCAAAAGTAATGAAAATAAATACTTGACTTGGCATGTAGAGCCCGACTGGAGCGAGGAGCAGAATGTGTGTACTTGGAGCTGTTTTTACAAGAACATAAGCTGTGGAAAAAGCTTGGCTTTTTGCTCACGGACTCTCTACATCTGAAGAAAAAGGGAGAGACTTGAGAAGTTCAATCAAAGAGACAGAAACACTGTCAAGTATGAGTTTTCTATCTTGGTTTAAATGCTTTGAAAAGTGCACATGAAAGCACTGCAGGAGGAGGCACTGTCTGAACCCAGAGGGATGCTCAGGCCAATGGCTCTGCCAATGGAGAGGTGGCAAGGCTGGCCTGCATTATTTCAGGCCTTTTTAGAACACATACGGGGAAATTGCAACAGAACCAAGGTTTTGTTAAATTAAAACCATTTAATTCCCCAATTAAAAGGAACCACCAACCACCATTCACAGTGGCTGTGGTTGGAAGAGCCTGGTCTTTATGCCCTGGGGGTGAGTTGGTGTGTGTGCTGGTCAAGATAATAATTCCAGTTATAATTAGTGCTGGACCCAGCATCCTTTCCTCATGTGGCAGCAGTGGGAAGGGCTGGGAAAATGGGCAATGGCAGCCTGGCAAAGTGAGATGTGCTCATGGCCAGGCAGGACTGGAGGTGATCCTTCTCCTCCCCAGCCTGTGGCCATGGGCTTTGCCTGGCACCCAGGCCTGGGACTGCCAGGGCAGGCCAGTCCTGGGCTCTTGGGGCTGCTCTGTGCATAGCTCATAGGGAAAACATCCGCTTGTTCTTTGGCTGGTGTTTCTGGTTCTCCAATGGTATTTCTGGGCCACCCGAGCCAGGTGTGTTCACACACAAGTACACACGTGTACACATGGAATCATTGAATCATTGAATCATTAGGGTTGGGAAAAAACCTCCCAGCCCATCGAGTCCAGGCTGTGCCCCATGCCCACCTTGTCCCCAGCCCAGAGCTCTGAGTGCCACCTCCAATCCTTCCTTGGACACTTCCAGGGATGGGCGCTCCAAACCTCCCTGGGCAGCCCCTGCCAAGGCCTGACCACTCTTTCCATGGGGCAAATGCTCCTGGTGTCCACCCTGAGCCTTCCCTGGCACATGTCCATCCACAAATACACACATGCACACACAACCCCCCCCCGCCTTGGTTCTGCCCTTCCCATGCCCCACTGAGGGCAGGGCAGGACATGCCTGGACACTCAGACTCCTTCTGCAGCTGGGGTTTGGATCATGGTGTCAGTCCCTGCACAGCTGCTGCTGCAACAGTTGAGATTGCCAAGGCCGCTGGTGCAACCAGTGACACATCTGACCCCAGCAAGGGTGGCACTGGCACAGGGAGTGGCACTGGCACAGGGTGTCTCAGGACAGCTCTTCCCAAGCCAATGGGTGCAGCAGCCCCATCACTGAAAAGCTGAGCCCTTCTCAGGCTTTGCTGCTATTTAACATAGCAGTGGGTTTGGTAGTCTGTTCCTCGAATGATGTTTATCATTTGAGCACAGATTAATTGTCCAACATTATCTGTATGTATGAACTATGGCAAATCATATTTACATTATTCAGAATACAGATAGAAGTTCCTGATTACTTTGGACCACCTTTGACTTGCTAACAATTATCTTTTCCTTTTTCTAAAAGAGATGTGTTCCTCAGACTGTGTTCTTCTTACTCTGCAAACTGAATATTCTGGTGGAATATATCCATGTGGCTGCTTGGTAGTACAGTGAGTGATGAAGTAAAAAAAACACTTTAGTAAGCTTTGTAGAAAATATCTGGCACCTAAATGCTATAGAACTTTGAGGCTGACACAGATATGAATAAAAACCAGTGTGTGAGCCTTACAAAGAACCCGATATTCTATAAAATGCTGCAGCATAAAGACGTTAATAAAAAGCTCAGCTTATTTTAGATTAAATTAATAGGGAGTCTGAGGAATGCATCCAGGATCTCTTCTCTCTGCTGATAACCAGGATCATTACTGGCAAGTTCTGGGAAGGGAGCTGGGACAAGTGGCACCTACTGTGAGATGCAGAGTCCAGAATCACTCCAGGCTGACAGGAGGGCAAGGTGCCACTCTGGAAAGTCTGTGACGGTGGGGCAGTGCTGGCTGCAGGTTCTTGAGAGAGTCAGACACCACTGGGTGAGTTCTGTGTTCAGGGCTCATTCTGAACCCACTGATTTCCCTTCTCTGGAAAAGCCAGCGGAGACACGGCAGTCTGGAGACAGCAGTGCTTCACTGAACACTTCTAACAGCACTTCCAGCTGTGTTTCAATGAGTTGTTATTTTGATAAACAGCGTCCATGCCAGGACCTCTCCAGGTGAAAAAGCACACACTCAGCACTTCCCAGGAGCTGCAGCATCCCTTTTGGATGCAGAATCCCCGTGATTTCATCCCCAGAAGCTGCTTGGTTTCATTATAACATTGCTTTGTGCTGGTTGTGTTTTGAAAAGTTGGCTACTGTGGTGGACTCAGCCCATGACAGGGTTGAGAAAGGGTCAGTTTAGATACAATACATCCAGGAAAAGCAGCTGTGGGGCTTGGAGCTCCCTGTGTCAGCTGTTTTTAGCACAGGCAGTGCAGCAGGGGATGACACAGCCTGCTCAGCACAGGAAAGGAGCATTTCCAACAGCAGCACTGGGCAGGGCAGTGATGAGCTTTGTGTGACTGTGACCAGCCAGCCTGAGCAAAGGGATCACTGCTGGAGACCGTCCCTAAATAAGGGGCTTTCAGACACCATCCAGCACCAGGCAGTGTGTCCAAGGACACTGAGCGAGGGCATCTTTTACTGGCAGGTTATTTGGTTTGGTTGTGCTGGGTTGTGTCTCCTCTTCACCATCTTCTGCCTCACAAGGATTGCTGCCAAATAGTCCAAAACTGTAAACTACCTTAACAAAAAACAAGCAAAAAAATGGGAAAGCCAGGAAATAAAAATATATTCATGGTAGTAGAGAGGTGTCAAGTTGTCTAATGTGTCACAAAGATTAATTTAAATGTTGGGAGGCACACAAGTTACCCAAAGCCATTGCTACCTGCTGCAAGCTCATCTCCTCTTTCCCCTTTCTTACATAGCTTCCTAATCTGCTTGTCCCTGCATTTGTGAGGAGCTTTGGAAGTATAATTTATAGCAGGTTATTTCAGATTTCAACAAAGAATTTAGCCCCAATGTTCTGAGTCAGGTGATACTCATTTTTCCTATTTAACTTTGGGAAGCAGAAAAATTAATCAGGCTGTAAGCACACTGATGAAAAAAAAAAAGCAGGAAAAAATTTAATAAAAGCTACAGTGTTAACAAATACTGAACTAATGACCTTTGATATATGAAGCAAATGCTTCACCTACTAGCCTATACAAGGTTTCATTACCAGCCATGGGAATTTACAGGTGTTAAATTAGCTGCAAGATAGCTCCCATATTGTTGCCTGACTGCAATAGAACATATTGAAAAAGTTAATAAAGAATTGAGCATAGGGGCTGCAGGGTTCAAACAAAACCCGCTTGCCAGTTCAGTCTGAGGTCTTCATCAGGCTAAATTCCAACACAAGCCATGGTTTTGTGTGTAATTGTTCATTCCTTTTGCCCAGGCTGCAGGACAGCATCCACCAGAGATGCACTGACTGCCAGAGAAAAGGAGAGGCAACACAGAGGCACCTGGAGCTGCCCTGATCAGGTGGAGTATTGACATATCCCCTCTTTTGATTTTTTAACCTTTTTACCACAATCAACAGATATAAATTATTCTAAATGGAAAACCTGGAGTTCCTTTTCTGAATCTGCTGCCATCAATCTCTTGGGGAACTGTAGAGGTTCAAAATGCACCCAGACTTTTCAGTCAGCTGTGATCAAAGCACAGGTAACAGCCTGTAACATTTCACAGTCAGGTATTGAATCCCACACAAAAGGGTATTCGACGTTGTTCACAAGTCCTGACAGACACAGGATGCTCACATCACTGCTGGGAGTCGTTCAGTGCAAACCGATCCCTTCCATAAATGCCTCCCAGTGCCTCCCAGTGACGCCAGTGGTCACTGGTGTGATGGGAATGGGCTCCCTCTGCACACTCTTTGGAGTAGTTACTGTTTCCTCTCTTGTAGATAAAATTATGTTTTAAAAGTACAATGTATTACACCTAGGGACAGGAAGGAGAGGTGAAGGGAAGAAGGGGGTGGATTTTACATAAGTGGAACTCTGAGATGAAATTATCTATTTTTTTTCTTAAAACAAGATTTTGTGTATTCAGCAACCCCTTGGGATCACCAAAACCACAGTTCAAACACTCAATTTCATCTAATAATATGCATAATTTAACAGTACCAAGTCTTTAATATACATCTCATAAATATTGAAAAACATGGGCTGATGGTGCCATCAGTGGCTGTGCAAATTGCAATAAAAAGTGGAATGAAAAAGCAAAAAATAAACAGAGAATGAGTTTCAGAAAGCCTTGTTGAAGTCCCAGTGTGTACTCAGAGAATCCCCAGGCCTGCCTGCTTCCCAGACCGTGGTGTCACAGCCCAGGTTTTGTGATGGGACTGGGAGACTGGGGGCAGCTCACACTTCCCAACTGACACTTGCTATGAGAAAGAGTCAAATGAAGAAGCTTTGACTAAGCTGAACAGAAGAATCAGAAGAATCAAAGACAAGAGAAGGAAGAACATCCAAGGCAAGGAAGGAAGAGCAGATCCACCTGGTTATTAGTGGATTTTTTTTGTGTGTGTGTGTGTGTGTGTGTGTGTGTGCGTGTGTGTGTGATCACTTCTCCTATGGCTGATTTTGTACCCAGAGTACCCAGAGAGAATGGCTTCACCACCAAAGGCAGTGCACTGCTACAGTGGACAATCCATCCCTCAGCTGGGCACAGGGAATGCAGAGGGGATCAGTGCTGCACTGAGCAATTGCAGCCCTAACCTAGCTAGATGAGGTCACAAAAAAAGGCAAAGGGCTAGGGCAGGAGAGGAGGGGCAGCTCTGTCCATTTGCTGACATTTGAGTTTACAGACTTCAGACATCCTCCTTGGTGCCATGGAGAAGTCACGTGTTGTTCCACAAATACAGCATTCATTTTCCATAAACAACAGGCATACAATAATTTTAAAGCTAAATTAGCCCATGTGCATCATGCAATGTCCCCCTGAAAAGAGGGGAAAATATAACAGATGGGAAAATATAATAAAGTAATTTTATGACAGTCGTAACAAGCCAAGAATTATAAAGTACATGCATTGTTAGCTCTTTTCACTGGCACAGAGCTGGCTGGTGAAATCAGAAGACAATAACCAAAATTCCCAAACCCAGCAATCTTTGATTGCCTCCCCCCCCAAGCCCCAGTGGCCTCCCAGGGGAGACAGCAGGGTGCCCCCGATCTGTGCAGGGTGCAGGGAAGGCAATAATGAACATCCAAGCACTGCTTGTCCTCGGAGAGCTTCCAAGCCTTCCAAGCATGGAGGAACAGTTCTTTATTTGCTATTTCCTGCTGCTCAGGGCTGCCTCGCTGACCCCTCTCCTGGTAAATGAAACACCTCTGGCAGCGCAGTGAGTTTGATTAAAACCCAGAAAATATAGGAGGTAAGACGTTTTCAATAATGCTCCCAAACTGCGCCTGATCTGATGGCCCAGAACGCACCGGAGCAGGGAAGTGATCGCAGAAGAGATGTGTGCTCTCCTCCTTGGCTTGCAGTGAAACCACCTCTGGAATGAATCTCAATTGTTTTTCTTAATCTTTCCCCTTTTTTTCTTTTTTGTTTTAAACACAGGTTCTATATGGTTTTCTCTGACGGTGTCTCCTGGGGGCTTGTGTTTTCTCTGCTCTTTAGCCCTGAATCACAGTATCTTACATTTATATGGTACCCAGAGGAACCCCAAGCATGCAGAAATTATAAGCCAAATTTTGCTCTTGGAAGCATGAGCTCAGCTCATACCAAAGTTAATGGGAGGTGAGCACAAACATCTAAAGAGAAGAATTTGCCCTTTCAGACAAAGAGGAATCGTTTCACCCACCGCTGAAGTGCAGCTGCCTGTGAGGCAAAACATGGCAAATGGTTAAAGGTTCAGACCTTGGAGGTGCTGATCTCTATCAGCTCTTGAAGACAACGAGACCTAAGGATAGTCAACACCCCAGCAGGGTGCAGAGCTGGGTTTCAATTGTCTCGAGGCAGTGTCTCATCAATACAAAACTTTCTTGGCTTTTATGGGCTAAAAATTAAAGAGCTCTTAAAATTAACTTTCTTTGTTTCTATTTTGAGCTGACTTGGACTTTTCAACTTGAAACATTTAATTTCAGGGCTTTCTAAGGCCAAGATTTGCAGACTGGGAAGGCTGAGTGGAGCCCTTGGGCGCTGGTGCAGAAACCACCATGGCAGAAAGCTGTGCTTGTTCTGTTTGCAGCGCTGATGGCAGAGTTATTTGCACATTCAGGAATTACACATCAGTTTGGTTTTCTTGCTCTAAAGAGCCTCGGGTGGCACAGACAGTTCAATGCAGAGGATGTTTAAGTTCCCTTCACTGGCACAAGCCAGGGTGTCAGGTTAGGTGACAGCGGCCTATGGCACATCCAGCTGCCTGAAGTACTCCCTGCCTTTCCCCCACCACCCGATGGCTCTGACAAGCACTGAGACAGATCATGGGTTTAAATCCAGACTCCACCATACCAAATACCAAAGAAGAAACTCCCTTCCCATGCTCTCGCTTTCCTTTGGTTCTGTTAGCAATGGCTGAATTTCCAACTGCTCTGCCTGGGCTCCTTTTTGGATAACCCAACCCCAAGATGCAATCCAGATGCGTAGCCAAGTGCCTTAAACCTCCAAACTGACTAAACCGAGTTGTATAAAATCTTCTGAGTTTGCAGAATTGAGTTGGGAGTCTCGAGAAAACAGGCGTGCTTAGGGGATTTCCAGTGCTTCCTCCTCCTCCTCCTCCTCAGGCTGGCAGTACCACAGAGCAGCCTCTTCCCGTGGTGTTCTGGCACTCGGGGGCTCCATCCCAGCCAGAACAATCATTTGCAAAGGTGCCCAAAATTTAAAAATTGTGGGGGAAAAAATATTGTTTGGCATCTTCAGCGCACAGAAGGCTGCTTTGAAGCAGGGGACAAAGCGATGGCTCATTCATTACCCCGGCGGGTTCTGATATCCCCGACTCTTTGGGTGATGGTTCAGCCACAGACCTCTGTGGAGAGCCAAGCACTGCAGGGACCCCAAAGTAAGTCCAGAAGGCTTTTTTTTCCTTCCTGTTTCACTAGTGGATGGGCTTTAACCAAAAGCTAAGAGCCGTATTGAAGGAAAATTGGAATAAGGAGCCAGGACCAACTCTCACAAAAGTCCTTCCACTCTTTGTTAGTGCAATTAACACCCGGAGGGCAAACCTAGGCTTTGGTAGCACCTGAAGGAAGCCTGGGGGCTGCAATTCACGGCCATTCAAATACTCAGTGGCATTTGCTAGGATGGTTTTGCACTTTGCTAAATGCAAATGTAGTTCCACTCGCATTTCCAGAGGAACTCTGCCTCTCTCCAAACTCACTGCTGTATTTCAAAACTCAGAATAAAGCAGGAGCCAGATTACCTAATAAATAAAGGAGCTTCATCGCCTCCCCATTCCCCCATCCGAGCTCCGGGAACAGAAAATACCCGGCTGTGTTTCGAAGATGTTCAAACTCAGGCGCTCTAAACCTCGCGGCAGTGCCTGGTAACTGGCCTGAGGATCGCTGCCAAGGCAGTGCAAACCCGCAGGAGCTCCGAGAGCTGCGAGCTGGGGCCGGATGAGTGGGAGCGTGCGTGCGTGCACACACAGGGCTGCTGTGGCTTGGCAGATGAGCAGCAGCTCATTAAGTTGCAATAACTCAATCAGCCACTATCATCCCAATCTCGAGTCTCTAACGCAGTGGGCTGGTTGTTTCAAAGGCTGAGGAGCGCTCGCAGGTCCCAGGGGCAGCGGTGGGGTTTGCAGGTGCTCCAGCCCTCTGGAGATGAAGGGGTTCGTGCAGGTGGGTGAATGCAGCGCGGTGCCCAGCTCGGGCCGGCCGGGCTCCGGCGCCCCGTGCCCGCAGCCTGCCGCCCCGGGACAGCCCCGGCCGGAGAGGAGCCGGCGGTGGGCATCGGACGGCACAAACAGGCTGGGCTTTGAACGAGGGAAGACAATACTTGCCCAAATCATGGGGGGTGGGGCGGGGAGGGGACGGGAAGGGGAGCGCCTGACCTCGGTGTGACTCCGCAAACCCTAATGTCTATTTATCGTTGTCATTCTCGCTCTTTAGGCTTCCAAATGCAATGAACCAGTTTCCCTGAGATCATGTTTTAAATATACTGCCCTGGGGCTACTCCTTAAAATTCAAAACATTGGAGGACACACAGGGAGGGCGTTTCGAATCATTTTTGACAAGCAGAAATTCTCCTTGACAGCCTGAAAGGTGAGCGCCGGGAAGCCCTGAACCCCACACACGGCGCGGCACAGCATCAGAACAAGACCACAAAAATGCAGTTTTCTTGTAAGACACTGTCTTTTCATCTGCACAATTTGCCAGCAAATCTGAACCACGTTGCCGAAGGTTTAGATGTTGGATAACCCCTCAGGACGAGAGGAGGTGGCAGGGGAGCTCTGCTCTGCACAGCCTCCTTCAGCAATTGCAGACCTGACGATGCTGAGGGCTAGGAAGACACAAAGCAAGTCAGAGAAGGGCTCAGCTGATGGACGCTGTCCCTTCCCATCTCGCGCACTGGCTGTCCAGTCTCTCAGACAGAAAGGAAAAATCCAAGCAGATGGTGGTCTGTGCCCTCCCATCAGAGCCCTGTGGCTGGGTCCCTCCCCATTTGGGGCAAAGGCAAACTGGCACAGTTTAAAGCCATGACTTCAGAGTTCAATCAAAGCTCTGCATTTCTGCCTTTCTGCCAGCAGCCATCCCAGTGGACAGACCATATACCTTTAAGTGCTGCTCACTTGCCCTCTAAAAGGGAGAAAATAATTTAAAAAACAAACAAACAAACAAACAAAACCAAAAAAAGAACAAAAAAAACCAACCCCAAAACTGTCAGGAGCTATATTACCTGCAGCAGCTGAATTTAATTAGAACAGCAATCACAACAAATATTTAAAAGGTCTAAAAAGCTGTCATAGACCTGTGCCTCATGTGCTCTGTGCAGGACAGAGCTGCCATGAATGACTCATGTTGGAGACACTTCACACATCTGTGGGTTTTTGCAATCATGGCATAAGCTGGAGTATGGAGACAGGACATGGAGATTTTGGTACAATTCAGAATTTCATCATCCTGTTGCTGGCCCTTTCCAACCACTGGCCTGTTCCTGGATGTGCTGTTGGTGCTCTGCGTGCTCCAGTCACTGCCATCCCTCCCTTAGCTCTGCCTCAAGCTGGGAAGGGAGTTTTTCCTCTGATAAAACCTGAAAAAAAAACCAGCAACAATAAGGAGAGGGTGAAAGTTTTGCTGCTTAAGGCCTGAGAGCAGTGCAGCAGCCACCAGGGAGACAGCAGTCAGTCCAGGGGCAGTTGGGTCATCTCCCCCAGCCCTGGGCTTCAGACAGGGCGGGTGGAGAGACTGCATCCCTCTCCACAGCACACAGCCTGGATCAGGTAGGAAACAAAGATGTTTGGCCAACTGGGTAACACCAACACCTTTGTCCTTGCCAGGTTTCCACTGGGTGTGTATTTACTAGAGCCTAAAAGATCAAGGATAATGACTCTCTCCGAGGGATGGGCACAGATGGCAACAGCATCGGCATCCCTTAAAAGCCTCATAGTAGGAAAATACCCCTGGTAGAGAAAGGGTCCCACAGCATTGGAACTCAGGTGATGTGGGTTGTGGCACTGTCCCAAAATGTGAACTTGGAGCATCCAAAGAATTCATTTGTGGTGCCAGCATGGTTCTGTAGCCCCCAAACAGTCCACAGCCTCCTTCATCCCACTAGGCTACTCCTCATGCAGGCTTGCTTCTGTGTCCATGGCCATTGGAAAGGGCCATCATTACTGGTCTGGGTGTCTCTTTTCCTGCCCTCTTGTTCTATTTTAAGGACAATATATGATACAGTATGTGGTTTAACCTGTTTAGATACGAAAAAATGGAGGGAGTATAAAAGAGTCATCTGTCTGGGGAGGAATTCTGCTAAAAGAGGAACCAGAAAGAACCTTTTACCTGGGGTAAAAGAACTGCAGAAATAGTTAACTTAAACACAACACAGTTTGGTGCAGCTTGGCTCTGCTCACAGCCAACACATGGGAAATCCGGGCAAAACCATATTGCACTAGTTACAGGCTCATCTTGTGGACTTAGAGATGGAAAAGGCTTATTAGGTCATTGAATCCATCCCACCTACCAGTGAAGGATTGTTCCCTGCAGAATTTCCTCTATTGCTTTGTACAGTCCAATTTTAAATGATCCAAGCAATGTGGTCTCAGTGACTTCCTTGGGGAGGCTCTTGCACTGATATATTTTGTTTGACTCAATCCTTTAAATGGTTAACCCTTTTCTTTCCCAGTTTGTCTTGCATTTTTCATTCCGTTTCCACTCTCTGAAACATGGAAAGTTTAATTTTATGTTTCCCACATCCTGTACTTACACAGTTATGGTCGTACACCACTGCTGCTGCCGGCTCTGAAACACCGTATCATCTCCAAGGGCTAAAAACATGACAATGTATTGCACAAAAACCCCAAATTTGCTTTAACCATGTATGCCAACAAGCTCCTCAAAGCCAAGAATCATTCAGGACATTCCAGCACAACATAACTATCACGTGGATGCTCCAGTACATTCCTATTTGGTGGAAAATCTATGAGTTTCTAGCTCAATACATTTCATTGTCACCATTAGGATGTAAAGCCAGTACAGTTCAGAGCTCAGTTTGAACACTGGCAAACTCATCACAGATTATCCCTGTTACTTTGGTACCTCAGGGCAAAATTTAACCCAGGGACAAGTCTGGCTTATATTTTGCCCATCTCAGTGGAAGTAATAGTATAATAATAATTCTAGATAACTAGATAACCAGGTTTGTGCTAGATATCAAGAACAGAAAAATCCTGACCTGGCTTTCCATTGTTTCAGTATTTCTCTAATTGCTTCTTTTGGCATTTCACTGTGAAGTGCACCATAAATACTGACCAATAACTATCAGCTCACAGGGCTGCTTCCATCACTGACACAACTCAGCTCTCTTGGCAGAGTGGGAAATCAGAGCCCTGATGCCACGGAGAAGGAGGGCACTGACACAGGGGTCTTCAATGGAGCCTTTGGGATTTTTTCTTTACACTGGAAAAAGGAAAGAAATCCAGGACATGCAGCTCTGTGACTTGAGGAGCTGCAAAGATGGAATATAGACAAGGAGGATAATGTATAGATTACAGAGCAGTGTCCCTCCATGCAACAACAAGGACATAACAAAAGGTGCTGCAAAACCCTGTTGGCTTCCCTCAAATCAAAGGCCAGGGATTGCTCCATTAATCTCTTAATCCACAGGATTTATAGAGATTGTGCAGTTTTCTTTCTAGAAAGGAAATTTACACAGACATAGGTAGCATATTTTATCAGACAAACTGATGCAGATAAGAACAACCTGCCAAGCCTTGGGGTCTAGAGGACAGCTATGTAAGACACTACATCTTAAAAGCTTGGGGTTTTCTTCCTCCAGCCCATTGTGATTTTAATATCAGGCAAGTTATATTCCTCAGACATAATATACATATTTATATACATACTAGTATGTTGGTTGCTGTTGTTGCTTCTGAGACCTTTACCCCAGACAGCTGGATCAAACACTGGAGGTGTCATGCCTAAAGACATTTAGTTCCTGGGCATTTCAAGGAGCATTTTAACTACTAGGAGCAGCAACCCAGATCAATCCATTCCATGCTGATTTAGTTGGTGGAGAATAATGTTCCTCACGAGATGAAGAAGCTAGTCAGATGACCACCTCTGGGCTGTGTTCTCCTTACCAGTAACACAGAGCTGGTGTAGCACAGTAACTCAGAAGGGTGGGAAGCAGAGGCTTTGCACAGGCTGTGTGTACTCCATGTCCTGCAAGGACCAGCCCAGCTGATTCCCCCATGGCTGATCCCATCCCTGCTGCTGCTTCTCTGGCTTAGGGCTGGGTTGTGCTCAGCCATGACTTTGTGTGAAAGGTGGTTTCTCACTCGAGGTAAGCAAGAGAAAATTATCCGAAACCACAACCTTCCACTGGTTTTTGTTTGTTTTTTTGTTTGGCAACTCCCAAACCACACAGCCTATATTTAGAGGGAGGATCAGGAAATGGTGGAGAGGGAAAGCTGGAAGGTAGGTGTAGGTGAGAGGCAGGTAGGGGAGGGGGCTCCCAGATGGAAATTAAAAACAAGGCAGGAGCCAGACTTGGCAAGAGAGAGCTCAGTACTGGCCCCGGTGGCGAGGGGCTGCCAGAAGCATGGGAGGGGTGCAGAGGCATTGCAGGGGAGATGCCAGGTGGAGAAGGGAGAGGGGAGATGAGGTCAGGGAGGTACTGGTGGGTGGAGTGGGTCCCATGAGGGAGGTCATATCCAAGAGTGCAATTTTATATAAACCAGAGAGAGTGATGAATTATCCTGTTTAGTGCAGCAGAGATAGCAGAGAGGGAGGCTGAGGCTGTCTCTGACTCAGGTTTCCTTATTCTGAGCTTGCTAAAAGATCACCTTTTACTGCCTTGTCTACAGCCAAACAGATAAATAACCCCATGCCTCTCCCCCAGGCTGGCTTATCACTAGGGTGTGAGTAAGCCTTGGTGCCTGGATCCAAATCCACACTCCCAGCCTCCCGGGATGTCCATCACGCTATTCCATTCAGACCTACATGCTCAGGATTGAGCATATCCCCAGCAGGGGCTGTTCCATGAACCCTACATCACTTTCCATGGGAGACCTTCTCGGTGTTCTTCAGAGAGGCGGGCTGCAGTCAGTGGTAACCCCACGGGCTGCCATGAGCTAAATAGTCAGAGAAGCTGTCCAACAGGTGAAAGGAGTTCCTTGTGTGTAGCAGGATCCCTCCAGACCTCTGATCCAGTTGTTGATCAGTAATTTATTCCATCATCTAGCAATGGTGGTGATCCAGGCAAGGACCAGTTTTTGGGAATTGAGCAGACCAAACTTGCTGCCAAGAACCAAACACTGCTGAGCTCCTGACCATTCCATCTATGCAGACAGCAGCTCTCCCCTCCTTCCCCGACCCCTTCTGGTTTCACCCAAGGCAGAGTCTGCTTTAAAGCACTGTCTCTTTATTCCCATACAGACATGGAGGTGGGTAACAGGGTGGTAGCAACATCCTGACCCTAACGTGTGAGATGAAGCACTTTGAGGCTTGTGCAGGAGTTGGTGTGAATGGATGGTAGTGGTAAAGACTTGAGAATGGTGTGAACACTGCTGCTCCAAGCTCACAGCTCTGTGTGGGTGACCCACCAAGCCAACAGGTTTCCTCAGCTCCAGGATGTGCAAGTATCTCCATCCAGAGCTAAATCAGTGAATCCAGCCTATGGGGCTTCACCTGCCCCCTTCCACTCCAGTCAAGTTTGAAGCCTCCAAAGGTTCCACCAAACTCCAGAGGTTTTAGCATGGCTCCTGAGGTTTTAAGGACCCAGGAGACAATGCCCTCACGTGCACATGTGAAACAGCAGAACAAGTGGTGATAACAAACCACTGGATGAAAGTATGTTGCTCCTACATTGCATATGATGAAATCAGTAATGTGTTGATAAAATCCACCACCCTCCAGGTAGTAGGTACCATCCTTCTGCTGAGATGCAGTAGCAGCAATTTTCAATTTGGGATGGTACCAGGCCTTAGGGTACAGATCACCAGGCACCATAAGCCAGTCAGGAGCTCCTGACCTGATGCAGAGAAGGACCAAATGTTCTCCATCATTTCTAAAGGAAACAGCAGAGTCAGCATAATCCTACCTACATCCAGGCTCTACTGAGTCAGCTTCCGATTGGAAAATTCCATTACCACCCATGGAAACCTGGTCAAACAATGTCCCAGGTCATGGAGGGACTGCACGGGAGCCCAGGCTGCCATAGCGCAGACTGTGCCTGCCTGGGTCACGCAGAGGCTTCCCAAAGTTCTTAAATCCATCCAATCCAATAATGCAACTTCTTGGCCCAGCCAGGCTTGGAGGGAGAGTGCTCGGCACCACTCACAACCAGGCTGGCTCTGAAATTGGGGTGTTTTGGGCTGCTGCAGTGCCATGGAAATACCGAACATACCACGCAAAGTGCTCTGCATCTCAGCCCTTGCTTGGCTGGAGGTAGAACTCTTCCCAAAGCAAGTATTCCAGGCTTGCATGTAAATTAAAGCTCATAAATCAGTAGAGAAAAAATCTTCTCTATGGAAATGGCCAACTTGTTGGAAGGGAGTTAAAGGCTGCAGACGGTTTCAAGAGAGCCTTCCTGGCTGTCAAGAATGCATGAGGCAGCAGAGTTGTTTGGGTTGGGAGCACGAGTCGGATTTTTCTCCCCTCTTTTGAGGACAATGAAATGTAACAGCTTTCCTTCCCCTCTGAGCTGCTCTGAGCAGTGTGAGCTGGGAGACAACAGCACAGATAACATCTCTGGAAATCATGAAGTGACTGAAGAATGGCTGAGGAGTTCTGAATAACTAAATAAAGCCCTCTGTGTTTTCTTTAGCAAGTAAAGAAAATACTTTTAGCATTTTAGTGTGACTTTTGGGGTCAAGAGGGAATCTCAAGTCCAAACACAACAAACTGGTGTGGAAATTACTGCCAAGAGTCTGATAGGCTGGGAGCTTGCCTTAAAGCTCAGATGAGAGAATACCGCTCACAGAAGGCAGGCTGAGGCTGAGGTTTTGCTCAGATCATGGGAATCTTGGCATTCCTGGAGGTGCTTGCTTTTAAAAGGTTGAAGGTACCTCAGCAGCCCATGGGAAGGGCAGGGACTGAGCTCTGGTGCTTCCCAGAGTGGGAGAACACCCTGGGAATGGTGGCAGGTCTCATGACCAGCAGCACTTCCAGGACACCAAGCACAGAGTCACTATTCAGCCATCTGCAAATGCTTCCCTGACATGAAACACATCTTCCCATTGGGATTCCCAGGTCCACTTCACCTGAAAATGAAATGTTCTCAAAGTGTTCACCATGGAACAGCACCGAGAGGCTTCATCCAGTACCCAGCACAGACCATTGCATCTGGGGCAACCCAGTACATCTGGTTTGAAACCACTGTGCTTTTACCAGTCTCTTCCCCAAAGAGCAGCTTTCAGGTTTCCTTCTGTATGCCATTATGAGAGCAGCAGCTCTCCCAGCACCAGCTGGGAGATGGAAACAGTATTGAACGGAGCACATTAGCACTGACTCCAGAGAGATGTGAGCCAGGAGGAACTAAAAGACTCAATAAAGAAGCGGGAAATGAAGAATTCCTATTTCTCCGCTTCCTGATTTTTGATGCATTTGCTATTGGAATTGTCATCTCTACCCATCCCACTAGAAGTTCTAACCTTTGTTTGGCTTGTGCTGTTAATTCCAGTGCTATAGTCTGAATAAAGTCAATATTACTAATTCTAGCTTCAAATACACATTCAATGGATTTTTGAAGAGGATTCTTTGTTTGCTGATGTGGTAAATGGATAGTTGCATTAGTACCTCCACCAGAGACGTGTCAGACCAGGTTCCACTTTCATATACACTGTCTGTCTTCATCAGCCTGGGTGGAACAACCCTGCTGCCATGAAGAGCACATCAGAAGCATCACATGTATTTCTTAAGCTAACAGTGGTACTGCTGGAGCATGAGAGGCATTTGTTAGCCCAATACAGCTGGAGAAACAGACAAGCTTTCAAGTGCACAAGGGCTTCTTCTGCTTTCGTGGTATCACCACAGTTAGCCTAATAAAAGCCATGACCCCTCTCTTCAAAATGATCTTTGTTACTCATGACATTCAGTCAAATGAAAAGAAGATTACAATAAATAGCATGTAGATTTTGTCTTATTTTCTTCTGTTTCATAACTGTGTCTGCAACTGGGGAGCACCAAGGATTCCCAGAGAATATCCTGTGCCTCCTCTAGTGTGGAGCCTTATCATGAGCCCTTCTGCTTCCAGAGACAGCAGCACCTGACACACCGTGTCGCGGGTACCAGGACACAGCCTCCTGTGGCAAAGGATCCCCTGCATCTGCTCAGCTCACAGTCATTTCCAGCCATCTCAGGTTGGCTGCAGCAGCTCTCCTAAACCCCAGTACATCTGCTGGCTTAGAGGTACCACAGCAAAGTAACCTAACAAACCAAAGGAACTGGTTTTAATAAGAATCTTGGCTTGTTTTGACAATGCACTGAATCTTCACGCTGGCACTACGAACGATTTTTCAGGAAAATGTATGCATCTTTGCAGCACTCAGCAACTAAATCCCCTTTTCTCTTCATGGAAAGGGTTTCCTGGCTATCTGCTTTCTTATGGATTCCAAGTCCCTCGCAGCTGTTTGTTGTCTGGGCTGGAAACACTTTCACATGGAGCTCAGCGTGCCCCCGTCCTGTGCCGTGTAAAGGCAGGGGCACAGGGCACGAGGGGCACACCCCGTGCCCCCCCTGCTTCCCACCGTGCCCCCAAAATGTGCAGGGGCACAGAGGGACCCTGGTGCTCCCTGCCCCTGTGGAGCAAAGGTGTTTGCCACGGCTGCAGGAGCGGCCGTCTCCTGCTCCCGGCCCATTTACAGGCAGTAGCAAAACTGCCAGAGTTCAAAGGCATTTCATGCTCACTGAGCATTTTTCAGCAAGAAATCTGATATTAAATAAACTTGAATCCACTCTGACGAGAAAGCAGAAGATGGAGGGTGAGGAGCTGGCTCTCAGCTGCACAGCACGATCCCAGTGTACCTTGGAAAACTCCCAGGTGAGGTGCACCTCAAACCCACATCGGCCACATTTCCCTGCGGGCCAGGTTTGTGCCTGTTGGCTACGCCGTGGATTTCAGTGTGCTAGTTCCCCGGCTGCCAGCCTGCTGCACACCCCAAAGACACCTGAGATGCTTTCTAGTCATTTATCCCAGGGGATTGCTGAGGGTGGGATTTACAGTGGATTCACATGTTTTCTCTATTTTCATCCATAAAAGATGACCAGTTAGCTTGTCACCAGCAGAAATATCCAGCTTTCAGTGAGCACAGGCATGAGACCCTGCCTCTCTGGAAAGAGCTGAGCTGTTCACTAGCAGAAGGCCACATTCCCCCCTTGTACTAAAGAAATAGGGCCCTGAGCATATCGGCAGCCGTGGACTGAAAGCTGGCTGTGAGTATTGCTCATCCAGGCTTCAGAGAGCACAAAAAATCCAATTATTTGATATTTTCCCCTCTTCCTAACAACTCTGCCTCTGTGGGAAAAAGAAAGTATTTGGGTCACACAGCTGACTGAAATGTCATTCCCACAGATGAGAGCTGTTTGTGTAGTCTCAGTGATGGAGCAAGCTGGAAATGCCTGTCCTGGGCACCCCCACACCTGAGCCCCAGACAGCAGCTGAGTGCAGGTAAGCTGGGAGGTTTTATTCTGCAGGTGAGACCATTCCCTGGAGCTGGGGTAAGGTATGTGCTCAGCTTCCAGGCTGGGATTCACCATCACCAGGCTCCAAAAGGTGCTGTGCTCCTGCAGATGTGCAGACGTGTCCAGGGCATGGAGCCGTCTGCCCCAGTGTGCTTCAGAGCTTAACTCTGCTGACTTCCTGAGACAGGCACATAACCCCACTGAGGATCTGGGCCCAGTGTGGTTTGGAAAATCCTGCTAGATACCATTCCTCATCTTTAGGTGACTAAATACTTCTGAAATCCCATCCCAAACACCCTCAGAGACTTTGGAGAGTCTGCACATAAGTCTTTCCTGGGCTGCCCAGTTGAAAGTCACTGTGGCTTTGCTGGAAAAGCCTTCCTGGTCAGGTCTGACTTAAGCCTGTCCTTGAAAAAGCCATGGAACTCTTGAGCTGAGAACACTGAAGTGGCAATTAGCACATCTTCTCTGCTGTAGACAAGACAAGTCCAGGACAGATCTGAAAGCTTGAAAGACAGACATACAAGAGTGTTATGTCCTCTGTCTGAGAGCTGAATTCCAGGGAGGGTGGAAACAGCAATGTAGGACAGCTGTGAGTTTGCTTAGTATTAATATAAAGTATAATGGTAATTCAAAACAGAGTCTTTTGGTACAGATCTGAACTACACGAGCCAAGTTATGAAATGATATTAGCAGCTGGATCTGAGGAGCAGCTGAGACTAAGCTGGCCAGCAATTGCCATATGTCTCGTTTGCAGAGAATATTTAAATAAGTAAACACAATGAGTTAATATATACATGAAATAACTTCGCAAGATAAGCACCTAGTGGTGTGGCAGGTTGTCAGAATGATCACATCCAGGGGAAACCCTGAAAGGTAAAAATGTATATGGCACAATGCTGGATATTTTTTGAGTACTCGATTGACTGAACAGCATAACCAAGAATGGTGAACATTTATGATGATCCTTATCTGCTGGCAGGTGAGAGGATCCTGTTGCCATTGCCAAAGTCTTAACTCATCTTGGAACTATAAGCTGAAACCTTTTAAAGATCTTCTAGCTACATCCTTGTGTAGGCAGAAGGGGCTATCATTTTACCAGCATCAAAGGTATAGAAAGTCATGCTGCTTTCCAGTAATTCCCTGATAACACCTAGAGGGTGAAAGAAACCTGCTGGTGGTCTAATCTCAACTGGAGGAACAAAAAAAAAAAAAAAAGTGCTAAACACTGATTCTGGGAAAGAAATTATTCCTTAAAAACAAGCCAGACAGATCCAGTGTCCTGAATGCATCTTAATTTGTGCATGTATCTAAATGTCTCCAGTGAGGGCTTAACCTACAGAGGATTTCAGGATTTGACCCAAGAGAAGCTCTTGAGGGACCACCAGAGTTCAGGGGCTTTATTAAGAAATCTCCCCCCTTGAACAGCAGATTGAGGGCTTGAGCATGAGGTCAATGGCATCCAATTGCTCCACATCCACAGCTCCCAAACACATCCAACCCCCTGAGCAGCTCCCTCTGACTCTGAATCACATTCTTTTATTGACAGAGGAGGCAGAATATTAATTGCATACCAAAGACATTTTTGCACAGAATTTTTTTGTAATCTCAGCATCTCCCTAGAAGATGTCAACAATTTGATTCTAATAGGCTCTGGCAATGCACGTACTATCAGTTTATCAGCCTCAGCTTTTTTGCTTTGGGTGGTACAAAATGGTACTGAAAATTAACACTGCTTTTATTAATAGGCGCTCAAAGTGATACTTGCAGTCATTTTAGAAAAGTTCAAAGCCCAAGTTTATTTTGGCTCTCTAAACTAGATCACATAACACTGTTTTAATTTGGAACAGGACCTTGCTTCAGTTCTTACATGGGTGGGTTCAAACAGGACTGACCATCTCAAAGATGCACAAGCTGAATCCTCCTGACTTCATTCTTATTCACTCTCCTTTCATGCAGGATAGGATAAATTGTGACATTCAGTAGAATAAACACACATCCATTCAGGTTTCCTGGTGTTTATTTCCAACAGGTGTAAAATCCCTGTTTTTACATAAAGCAGCAGTGCCTCTCTCCAGCAAATCTTCCACCAGTGAGAAAGGTTTACTCCATGAGGGCAAAGAGCTATGTCAAGACCTGATACATGAAAGTAGGTCTCACCAACTATCAATATCACTTTTTCCTTGCCCCTTGTGAGTAATTAATGAACAAAGGTAAATTTTATAGGGGCTGGTTGTGATGGGTAGCAGATGAAATGGTTGTGATGTTTGGAAGGTAAGTGCTTTAGGATTCAGTCTGACTGGCAGAAACTGCACAAAAAAATTCAGTTGCCTCCCCATTTTGCTCCCTTGTGGGCAGCTGCACATCTGCCAGGCAGGGGAGGCAGAGGAGCTCTGCACCACGGGGCTGTGCTTGGGTTCACTACACACACCTTTCCACTTCTCTCAGCCCTGAGCCAATAACGTGAAGACTCCATACCCCCAACAACAGCCCTCAAAGGTAATTTGCACTTTCACAGCCTGGTTTGAGGTTGCAAAGCATATTGAGGGAGCTAGTTAATGATACAGACAGGTATAAAATATATGCAAGTGCATAAAACAGAGGAGTGAAATGGCTCGAACCAACCAGACAGAGCAGTCAGCCCAAGAGCACAAACATAGAAATATGATGGGTATGAAATCATTGGGAGCCAATCAGTAAGCTCCAACTTCTAAAGCAATTTCATAATTGAGTAATGGGACACAGCAGGGTCTGAACTATTGTGTATTATAATCTGAATGGAATGCTGTGAGAAGGCTGGAGCAATCTGATCGCACCGAGACCTCGCTCACAAGAAATGCCTTTGACATATTTCCTTAAAGCGCAGCAATAAGAGCAGAATAACTGCTTGTTAATGACACCCTGATGGGTTGTCTGCAGCACTGAAACTGAGATAGCATAGATTGGAAAGCATGTGCCTCTCCTTGGCTGGAGTTAACACAGCAGCCCCCACAGACTGCCCACCCACTGCAGCCCTAATCGCTGGCATGCCTGTACAATCACCAGTTTCACTTCACTACGTGTTTCTTCCCCCAGAACCTTGCTTATAAAACAAGAGGCACTAATAATCTGAGATGATCCCATGCCAGCCTCCTGTCATGGCACAGTGCTCCTGCTCCGTGCTGGCCAACCCATGGCTATCTGCACAGCTATGTAAGCTAGGTTCTGTTCCTTTCCAATTTTCAGTCCTTCCTTGGATATGTGTGCACTGACTCCACGAAGAAAATACAATCTCTTTCTGGTTTAAAAGACATCACCCATTCTACCTCCTCTTCACCCCTTCTCTCTGCCCTACTTGCAGACAAGTCTGGAAAGAGACAAAAGCTGGGCTCTGGAAGAGTTCGACAGTGGTACAGTAGGGATGGGTTTGGGTCTGGATCCCAGGAGGTGCTGGGGGAAGCAGGGCAAACCCTCAGCCTGCTGTTGGGCAAAGGCTGGAACACATCTCTCTTGTTCACATCTCCTTCACAGATGTGCTCCACAGTGGACAGGGCTGTTCTGAGGCAGCAGACCTTGTCCTGCTTCCTGTGCTCCAGGCCAGCTGGGGCCACAGTGTGGGGGGGGAAGAGGGTGCAGCTTTCTGGGGAGAAAGGGACAGGCTTTGCTGGAGAAAGCTGAGTGGGTGCAGCAGCTGTGGCAGAGTTTGCATCATGGTGGCAAACTGGAAGACTCCTGAACGAGTCAGGAAGTGCGACTGTGGTGGGGACCAGACTCACAGCCAAGCCTCAGAGGTGACAAAAAGACTGGGAGCCAGAAGAGATCTGTGCAACCCATTGAGGCAGCCACTGATCCTTCTTGGGTTGCAAGAGACCCCCTTTTCTCCCTCAGAGAGCAGTTTGTGCTTTCAGTGCTTACTCTGTTTCAAGAAGCAGCCTTGAGCACTCTTGCTCTTTTACAGCATTCCACACTCTAAAAAGACATCAAACGTTGCTGCAGTTGGGTTGAGGGCTCCAAGGAGCCTGATGTGCTCCCTCAGCCAAAGCCCCAGCAGGCAAAGAACAGGGAATGAGGGAGCTTTTCAAAGAGCTGAAATGCTCCTGGGGACAGTCAAAGGAATTCACGTTGCAGAACCAGATTTTTGTAGGTCACTGAAGATACAAGAAAGTTCCAGTTGGGAGTTGATGAATGGGTTTCTAGGCCTGGAAACCAATAGTAGCACCACAGGACCGAATGTCCCAGGAGCTCCACTCTCAGCATCTCACTGTGACAAGTGGCACCTCTGGCCCACCCAGACCTGTGGTGGCTCTGGGGGAGAGATGGGCAGCTGGGTATTTCCAGGGCTTAGGAGTCAGGAATAGAGCCAGCAATGAGAGCTGGAGTGGGCAAACCAATACAAGAGAATGAAAAGAAAGTGGGAATTGGGCTTGGCAACTGGGAAAGGCACTTTCAGAAAATTCATCCCACATAATTCTAGCCCTTTAAATACTAGGCTGGCTTCTCTCCTCTGCCCAAGGAGCTGTATTCATAAAACCTGTTAAAAATCCCCTGCTAAATTCTGAGCCTACAAGGATGCAGCCCAAAGCTCAGTCAGGCTTGTTGCCAGAGGAGTTACTGGACAGGTTTGTTCCCTGAACGGACGAATGTTGAGCCAATATTGAAGAGTCTCAGCAAGCATAATGAATACCTATAGCCAGGGGCAGACATGGAGAAACCTATTCCAGAGTATTCCTGTCCCTTTCAGATGAGGAGGTCGTCTCCATGGACCTTCCAGGGCCCGGCAGTGCCAGCTCCCTGGGTTTTAGAGGGATTTAATCAGGCCCATGTGAGCTGTGTGCATGCATGCAAGATAGCTTTGACTTGGACTATCAAACACTAACAACAAACTGCTCACTAATAAGCTCCAGACCAAGATTTCCTTTCTTTTCAGAGATTATTTTTTTAAAAACCTTCCAAATAACAAGTTTCTCAAAGAAATCCAACCTTTTCATATAGACAACTCACATACTGGAAAAAAAGGCAGCATTACTATTTAGATTATTCATTACAAATTACCCACCTATTTCTTGCTACCAGTGCTGCTTCTTGTATACCTGGAGCTGTGGAAAAGCCAGGGTCACCTCAGAGATGGGAAGGGTCACTAAAAGCAGCCCTGGGGTATCAAGCCAAATGAGGATGATGGTGGACCTCCTGACCTGGCATTTGTCACATGTGCACCAAAAATCTCCTTTTTAGCCCATCAGTTGTTTTTCTGCCCAACTCTAACCTTCAATCCACATCAAAAGGCAATCAGAAGTTATCCAAGATGTTCCAAGCAAATCAGCATTAAAATTTTTAAAAAGAAAAAAAAAAAAAAAAAGAGCAGCTGTTTATCTCCTAAGAGCCAGCAGAAGTAAACAATAGAACTTCACTGCCAACCAGAACTTTGTAGGTTTCCCTCTTGCAGTGTAAGTTCTGTGTGAGTTGTGTCCCCATGTGTGCTGGGATGTCGTTGGTCACTGTCCATGTCCAAGGGCTGTGACTGGCAGGTAACAGCTTTCATCTCCCCCTCTCCAGGTACTGATCCCATGTCCCACCCCACGGTGTGGCCAAGCTCCAGCACAAACGCACCCTGACCTCCCTGGGCTCACAGCACTCCAGAGCCTTAGGGTTCACAAATGAGCACAGCTCATGTCATTGCAGACTTGTATTCTACCTTCTTCAGGCACTCCAGAAAGGTCTTATCTCCTATCATGAATCTATCACACACATCTTGCAGCTGTGAAAAACCTCCTGTCATGTAATAGTCTGAATGCACATCACTTGAAGAAACCACTGAGTGGGGGGATGTGCTACGTCTGTTGTCTTCCTTAATTTTCCCAGTGTAGCCATGGCCAGACTGGACCGTGCACGTGGGTACCTGTGGCAGCTGCAGCTCCTCAGGTTGGGCTGAGTCTGGCTGAGTTTTCCACCTAGAGACAAAGCAGCACATGGTTATGTACCCAAAAACAGGGCACACATTTTTCTGACTGACAGCTTTCCTTAAGTGTTACATTATTATTATTTTTTAGCACTACAAGTATATAATTTGACTAGTTTACAAGGAATTACTGGAAGTAAGACAGTTGTAGAATTCAGCAGGTTTGTTTCCTCTCGTTCTGAAGCTGACCACAGAATAAAGTAGGCTTTCAGACTTAGCAGATAGTTAAGATTCATGTGCCATGGATGCACGTGAAATCACCTTAGAGGAGATCAAGTGTCAGTTTGAACCAGCAGTTCCTCAGATCTGATGCTCTCCTTTGGCAGAGGCTTGTCTAGCAGAAGTCACGAGCACATGTTCCAGGAGGTCTGTTCCAGAGAACAGCTCCTCTCACTATCTTCCTCCTGCTTCCACATCTTACATCTGCTTGGAATTTAGAGGCTGATTTAGGACCTGACTCTGGCTCCTGGCGAAGGCATCCTGACTTGTCAGTCTCTGCAATGGCTGCTGCAAGAAGCTTTGATAACAACTTGGGTTGTGTCCACTCTCCAGAGCCAGCGCCTGGTGCGGGGCCATCTGGACACTCCTGAGGTGCCAAACGTTGTCGTTCTTGTTCAGCCCAGCTTCCTGCTCCAGGCAAATGGTATCTGATGAGTGGCTGCTCAAGCACTGGGGTTTGACCCTCACGTGTCTCCAGCCCTCCCCAGCAGTGACATGGTCTGCTCATCAGCTGTTGACTCAGTTTGCAATAGAGCCAGCTGAAAATTTTTCAACTGAGCAATTTCTCATCCAGTAAAGTCTATTTAAAAATCAAAATATTTCTCGGCAGTTTGTCAATTTCAATGAAATGTTACACCAGGCGAATGTCAAAACATGGTGTTTCATCACCACCGCGCTGGTTCCTCTCAATGGCATTGACATGCTTCGTTTCATTCTGGTCTTCTTGCTTCCACTGCTGCACAGAGCTGAATATTGATTCAAACCTTCTAGAGATTTTAGATTTTCCACTGCCAAATGTCTTAGTTTTTCCTGATTTTGTATAATAGGAAAGTAGGAACAAATAATTTAAATAAGGCTTTCTTTTCTGAACAGTTCCTAAATTTTCATTTTGTGGGAAACTTCCAAATTGCACCTTTTAATCTTGATTCAATAACAAAAGGAGCTGGGGAGTGTCAGAGCTTCTCCTACAGTGGAAATTCCACCTTCTGAGCAGCTCCCATTAACACCCAGCCTGACCCAGCTGCAACCCTTGGGTCTGTGGGAAGGTCCAGGGCAGATCTGCTTCCCAAGCCCAGCAACAACCAGAGAACAAAACTGGCAAATCAGCCCTTTGTGAATCATCACGGCTCTGATGGAGCCTGTCCTCCTTGCAAGGAAAATGTACCTCAGCAACAGAAATAAGATCTTAAATCAAATCAGACACAGCTTGAATTATTTATCTACTGTTCTGGGAAGAGGGATAGGAGTGGAACAAATCCTCAGAGTTATTCTGCTCCTAAGATGGAAAGAAGAAAAGAAAATCTGAACACAGTTTTGCCAAAAATGAGGGAGATGACACACCAATGTGAAGAAACTCCGGCCACTGAAGTGCCATATGACACTGAACAGGCAGCCTCCCCACAGGCTGAGGAGCTAGAACCCACACGAGATACCTCCAAAACCAGAGGAAACACTTGCTGGTATAAGTCACAGCACAAGTGCTTGTGAAACTCGAGACTGCTCAATGCAGAGCATCAGTTCTGGGTGAGATTCAGGCACTCCCCTCTTCCAGAGCAGCACTCTTGGGACAGAGATGCTCCATTCTTTCTGAAGGTGCCCTGTGACTGCTGGAGCTCATCTGCCGTCTGCCTGGGCCCTGTTTCAAACGCTGCAGCTCCTCGCTGTGTATTTGGTGATAACAAAATACAAGCAGAGCGTGGGTGACCATACAGGCTGGGGCACCATGGGGTCACAGTCATCTGCAGAAAGACAGAGGAGCATGAGCTGGCAGGATGAGATGTGATCCAAACCACTGGTTCCACACTTCTCTAGAGGAGCCATCCCGGAAATCCAGTAGCACCCAGGGGATTGTTTGCCTCAAGAAAGTCTTCAATCCTGTTCCAGGGGCAGTTTCTAAGATCACCCATAAAATGACTTCACCTCTGCAAGGCAAACTGAGGGTTACAGTCCTAGAAGGGGAAGAACCTGGCCTGTAAGACAATTTAAACGATCAGCTTGGTTGATCTTGACCAAATGGCTCCAATTCCCTCAGCCTTCGCTCCTGCATTCACCCACCAGCATTCTGTTGCACCTAAGCGGGCTACAGCCTGTGGATCCCATGTAAGAGGAATGTGTCCAGACTGTGACCTGCTCTTCTCTCCACTTCCCTCCAGCCTTTTCCCCTGGTCATCCAGCTGGAGCCGAGTCCAGCTGCAAAATGACCACACTCCCAACACAAAGCAGGGGCAGTGAGTTTTCCCTCTCATGGGTGCCCATTCCCAGCCAGAGGGTTACGAACTGCAAGGTTAGATCATTAGTAAAACAGGGTGGGAACTTCCTAGCAGAGGGAGGAAGCCTCTCAGGGCAATCTCAGTGCAAATAAACAAATAGTATATTTCAAACATGACTGATGTGGAGCCCCAAATATTTGAGGCTGGGTACCCTGAAGCAGAGCCCTGCAGACCAGAGGCCCCTTTGAAATGCAGTGATTGGAGTGCAGTAACCATGTAAAAGGAGAGCGCAAAGTGACAGAGCCAGACTGTGGTTTTGCAGCTGCACTGGCCTGGGCGATGAAATCAGGCCCAGACAGGAAGCAGTTTTCCTCAACAGTAAGCTGCTATTTTTACCCATCTCAGTTCTACAATCAAAGAGACATTTGGAGTCAGTGGACTCTGTTCTGTTGCCTGTCATGACAGCACCAATGTCTGGAGTGGGGCTGGGCAATGAGCACTGATGGCTCCCCTCTCTATCAGTATCCCTCTGCTATCTCAACACATCCCTGATCATCTCAACACCCCCCATGAAGATCTCAACTCCCCCTTGGTCATCAACGTTGCCTCCACAGGTCAGACCATCCAGGCCTGAAGCCCAGTGGCTGCATCTGCCCTGTGCAAGAGGATAAATTTGACTTCCCATGGATCAAACAGCCCAGGGCAAGCACAAGAGGCTGCAGCAGCCTCACCAGCCACTGACCCTGCTGCTGCACCACCCAACACACAGCGTTAGCCTCCAGGAATTATGGAGGAGGAGCTGCAGGGCATGGATGTGTCCAGTGCTTTCCTATCTCAGCTGCTATGTGAGGATCTCGTGTTGCTATTTATACTTGGAGACAATGGTTTCCTTCAGCTCCTGCGTGTCCAGGCCCTGGTCACAGCCCTGGCTCCCACCTCGGGGCAGCAGCTGGGCTGGGCAGTACAGGCAGCTCCATCTGCCACTTTGTGCAAGGTGACAGCTCTGTTTATTCCCCATTTCTCCTTCTCCCCACCCCACAGCAGCGATGTGGGCTGAGGGAGTGGCAGCACTTCCCAAATCCCAGAGCAATAGATCTGGAGTGAAGTCACGAATAACGGCTGCTTCACAGGAACAAGCTGGAAAATAGAGCTAGGAAGGGGGAACAAGCTGTTTATGCCAGAACCGCTGACATCCAGTAACACCAAGAAGCAATGAGGGGGAACATTACCATCCCCTTCTCCAATAGCTGATTTTCCCCCAATTTCAGTACTTGTCTGTGGGAAATGTGAGCTCAGCTGGAAGAAGGTGAAGTGAGATGGGCAGGGGTTTGCAGCTCTGGCAGGAAGAAACCCCTGGCCCCGAGTCCCACCAAGGGCTGAGGCAGCTCCCTGCGGATCTGTGCCATCCTCCTCCCCACCAGGCACCATTACGGGCATTCTTTCAGCTCTTTGCTTGATATCTGTGCACATGCAGTGACCAGAACATCCCATTACCCCACCCTAACACTGTCACTGTCCTTTTCAGCAGATATTTAACAGCAGAAAATGCTCTGTTTCCAGCTCTCTCCAATGCTCCAGTCCCAGCTCTGTCTCCCTTGCTCACTGAGGACCCTGCCACACTGCACAGACAAATCGGGAAGCTGAAGACTAGACTTAATGAAAACATATAAATTAACATATGCCTCCTAGGGGGGTTGTTAGGCTCAGCTCATTAGTGGTTTAAAGCATATCCAATGCTCTAAGTTATTTGTTTGTTTGTATTTTTGCAGCTGTCCTTAGTTTTCTTAGGTCAAGTAGAGGTGTGAGGTCCAAAATAGCATCGGGATGGCTGAGCTTATGTTTCCAGTCCTGAAAAAACAATGAAGTGCTAATAAAAAAAAAGCCTTGTGAGAAAGATTTCACTCTGAAGCTCTTTGCAAACAACACACAAAACAGCATGGAAATGCAGGAGCCTCTGCTCCCCGGGGAGGGGAGCTGCTGCCAGCTACTTTGGGAGGAGAAGTGGAATCTCAGTGGCCTGGAGAGAAATTTTGGACACGGATACCAGAGTAAGAGAAGTCACTGGATCTTTGCTCTCTGAGCACTGCAGCTCTGCTGGGCGGCTGATGGAGTCAGAGGAGCCCAACCATCCAACCCCGCTGGTCACTACCACTGAAACCCAGCTCTGCCTGCACCAGCGCTCACAGCTCCGTGGGAGCAGCCCCAGGCCCTGCAGCACATCTCTCGAGCAGAGGCACTTTAGCCCAGGCCCGTTCTCTAGATACAAATCAAGGAGATGCATGTTCCCAAAACACAGGGACCATGCTTGGGCTGCAGGGAGCAGCTCTTCCTCAAGGGAGCTGCTTTGCCCCCATACCTTGCCCTCAGAAATAAAGAGGTGCTTGAAGCAGACCTGTCCTGTTTTAAAGTGCTCTTCCCTTTCCCAGTTGAGCACAGTATTAGACATCTGGAAGTGCAAAAGGATAAGTAAGGCTTAGAAGCCTCAAAAAATGCTACAGAAGAGCTGTCACCCCTCTCTGGAGTGCACTGAGCCTAGCAGCTGCTGCACTTTCCTGTGCAGGCTCTGAAAGAGAGAAGTTCTCACTTTTCCTCCAGCTGGCAGTGTTGGAATGGACCTGCATGTTTGCATCCTGGAGTGGACAAATACTGCACTGTGGTTGAAGATTCCCATTTCTGCATGGGCTTGGTCTCATTTGGTGACAATGCCACTTGTTTGAGATCTGCTGGATGAGTGGCAACACTGAGGGGTGCAGGCAGCACGAAGGTGGTGTGCTGAGGACAGGGCAGCACGTTCACCTTTGGACGACATAAAATCAGACTGATGGTTCAAGCAAGCCTGCAAACCAACCGTGAGCTTATGAGAGGGTTCCCTTGTGAGCTCTTCCCTTGTTTTGGTTAACTCCATCATGGACATGCCATCACTTTTAAGCAAAGAAGCTCCATTAAAAATAAATGACACCTCAGCTTGAGATGCCTCTCCATTCCTGGGTATAAACACTGCTGGGAGGTGATGGAAGAACAAACCATCAAGCAACACTGATGGAAACTTTATCCCTAAAAATTGTCCTGACCACAGCAGGAATTACTGCTGAGTGTCCTACCTTTGAGAAGAGGTCAGGGAGAATCTTCCCACAAGATCCCTTTCTTTCTACAGCAGTCATTAACTGCAACCCTCTTTGCCATCAAGAGAACAAAACACATCTTTAGAGCCTCAGAAGTAAAAACAGAGGCTTTATTGCAGTGTCCAGTGATGGGGTGACTTTTTGAGCAACACTGAGGCACTTGGACTGTCCCTTCCATTTAACAGCAGCCTCTTAGCAAGCAAAACCCTTCCCTCCCCTGGCACTCCTGTCCCCACTTCCACCTCACAAATTTAATCTTAAAAGTCTCTAACAATGGTCTCAGCCCAGGCAAAACTATGACTCTATGAAAGCCACCAGGATTCCCTTTTTCTCGGGTGGAGCCAGAATCCCACCAGCCAAATTTCAGATGGGCAAGAAGAGGTTCAGTCTCAAGTAGGAGACAAGCTGTGTGGCTGCAGGAGGAGTTAAGGAGACCACAGGCAAGGCTGCACACCCAGGCAAGGGCTGAGCCCCATTCCTGCAGGCAGGACAGGAGCTGGGGCAGCCTTATCTCACACTGCTCAAACTCAAGCTCGTTTCAGGAAAGTGTTGTTGTTTTGATCCTTCTTCGAGGGAATGAGCTCAGATGAAACTGAAGCAGGTGCTAATTAAAGCCAGAACTATTCTTCAAACTGGGCTTTTAATTACTGTAAATATATGTCAAGGAAAGTTGCAAAGAAAAATAGTAATTTCTTGTGCTACCTGCCATTTTCACTTGATTACCATCACACTTTTCTGTAGAGCAAAAACATCAGTCCTTCATAACAAACTCCTCTCTTGGGGGCTAGTGTGAATTGAGAGCTGTGAGGCCCTGCCATGGGTTCCAAAACTAGCAGCATAATGTCTGTAACAGACATGCTACCTAATTAAATTGTTAGGGAACAGGCTTTTATATCTTTAACACCTAATTTACTATTGTTTCTTTGAAAGTGTTTGGCTTCCCTGTGGTTTTTTGGGCCTCCCTTCTCAGTTTTATGATGGCTTTTAAGTTTTTCGTGTGTGTTTCTACTAAATAACCATTTTGGAAGTTTTGTTAGGGTCCCGGCTTGAGTCGGACCGAGGGAAACAGGGGCCTGTTTTACTGTTGTTCATGCTGGGTGAGTTACCACTACCGTGCTAATTATGTAATTACCCTATTTTAATAGCTATTGTACACTACTTTATTGCTAACAAATCTGATTTCCTCTTTCTTTGCTAACCGATCGAACAGTAAAGGCACAGGGACACACACAAACATTATACAACTCCATAAACCTCAGCACCAGAGCTGGCAGGGCTCTAACCATAAACAAGCATCTTCAAGGCAGCAGGTTTAGCCAAATCTACTCCACACTAATGACGATATAATTCTTGCTTATTGGGAAAACACAAAATTGAATTAATTTCTCAAGAACCAAATGCTCCACAGCTGTTGCTCAGGGAGTGTATAATGTGCTCACAACAAAAATCAGGGGATAATATACCCGAGATGTTTGGATTGTGTTGTACCAAAAATGAGTAATGAATGTGTTAATCAGCTACTTCCTCCATTGTATTTGTAGGAAGAAAAAAAAAAAAGGAAATATTTGGCCCCAGAGAGGTGGGGGAACATATGTTCCAAAATATTCCTGAATTCTGCACAGTCATTTGGAGTCCATGACTGACAGGACAAGGTAGGGTACTCAGGGATATCAGAATGCAGAGGGGCAGGATGAAAAGGAGAAATGTTACCCAACGTCTATCCCATACAAAATTCAATCATAATAGTAAAACTTTATTTTTCTCCTCTGTTTCTTTTTGCCCACAGCCAGCCCCAGGTCTCATTCCCAGTTTATCTGAAGGAGAACCAGTCTCCAGGCAAGTAAAGCATACATTAAATTCAGCTGGACTTTCAGCAATAAATCATTGTGCTTGCTCCTTTCCACTGACACTGATGGGCCCCAGTGCCCTCCTCTGCACCAGAAAGATCCCTGCAAACAGCAGCAAGCTCTGATACTTCACATTCCTCCTTAAATCCATCCGTTGCCAGCATATCCACCAAAAAATTGACAGCAAGAAACATTGCATTAGGCTGCTGGTGTGCTAAGACCACTGTCTATCATAGTGAGCAATATTGGCTCGGCTCTCCCTGCGCTCGCTCTCTGTCTGCACCCATCTGCTGCCTTTCCTCTCCTGCTCGTCACTGGGTCAAGAACAAAAGCTTTGGGATGCTGGGAGGCACACACATACGTGTATGTGTATGTATAACGGGTGTGTGGCTGTGTATGGCTGTATGCGTGTGTTTATGGATGCATAGGCATGTGCATGTATATATATTTCCATATCTATCTATATCATGCATCAAAAGCAGCGTGGGCAGCAGGGGAGGGGGGGATTCTGTCCCTGTGCCCCTGTGCTCAGGTGAGCCCCCACCTGCAGAGCTGCCCCGGCCCTGGGCCCAGCACAGGGAGGAGCTGGAGCTGCTGGAGCCAGCCCAGAGGAGGCTCCAGGATGAGCAGAGGATGGAGCAGCTCTGCTGAGAGGAAAGGCTGGGAGAGCTGGGATGGTTCACCTGGAGAGGAGAAGCTTTGGGCTGAGCTCAGGGTGGCCTTGCAGGGCCTAAAGGGAGCCTAAAGAAAATAAAGATGGAAAGAGACTTTTTACAAGGGCTTGGGGAGACAGGGCACAGGGAATGGCTTCCCACTGCCAGAGGACAGGGATAGATGGGGTATTGGGCAGGAATTGTTCCCTGTGAGGGTGGGCAGGCCCTGGCACAGGGTGCCCACAGAAGCTGTGGCTGCCCCTGGATCCCTGGAAGTGTCCCAGACCAGGTTGGACACTGGGGCTCAGAGCAGCCTGGGACAGTGGGAGGTGTCCCTGCCATGGCAGGGGATTGGAATGAGGTAATTTTTAAGGTCCTTTCCAACTCAAATGATTTTGTGATTCTCTGATTCCAGGACTCTGGACTATTCCAGAAGACCATCATGACAACACTGATGGAGATCTACCTACAACCTCTGCCTTTCAGACCCCTTGTTCATTTCCTAGCCAGGCTTTTAGCATGTCCTTCAGAAGGGTCCAAACATGATCACTTGGTCACAGGCTGTGCTCCTCAGAGTTGTATGGATGTCAGGTCGCTGAGAGGAGATACCATACACAAGCTCCATTCCACCAGCTTCTGCCTCCCACCCTGAAGGAGTTAAGCAGAACTTACAGCATTTTTAACTTATATTACTCACTTGTATTGAATTATTCTTGGATCAGATATTAAATGGAGATTTTCCATATAATATCTGTCACAGATGGAAAAAACCCCATCATCTATGGATGAGTGTAATCCATTCATTGGTTTACGGATACAGCCCTCTCCAGGGATTGTCAGAAATAAACACGATGTCCCTGTTTGCTGGATTTTTGCATTTGGATTGCTGAGCTAGCTGAAAAAATGTGTGAAATCGCATGAAAGCCGACAGCTCCCTATTGACTCGGCATACGAACAAGCTCCCATGTGTTATTTATTCCAGCAAGCCCATGGACTGTGGCATGTACATGAAATGCAAACCCGCTCTGAAATTCGAGGGGATAATAATCAATAATGCTTTGTTTGGAACGCAGCTTTCATCTGCAGAGCCTGAAGCGGTGGCAGGGAGCTGGGGGAGAAGGGAGGGGCAGACACACAGACCCTCACTCAAAAGACACAACTGGAACCTGTCTTTCCACCCTGAAAACCCCAGGGACAAGCTGCCTGCTGACAAGGCACCTTTGGCATCTCAGACATGCTAAATCCGTGGATTTTTGTTTGTTTGCTTGTTTTTTAACAAAACCATCTCTGCCAGAGCAGTTTTCCTGTTACCTGCAAAGACCAACTGCAGTGGTTAAAAACTATTTGTTCTTTTGGGAATTCCTGGGAGGAATTAGGGATATCAGTGTGCCCAAAGCAAGGGTACAGCAGGATGGGAAAAGCCAAGCCTATTTCCAGCCCTTGCTTTGATTCCTGAACACGGGATTTGCTGCAGCATCCTCTTGCCAGGCTGGTGCCACCACATCCCCGCAGGTCACCCTGGACGGGCTCACCCCGTTCCCCCAGCAGCGCTGCCTCGTGCTGAGCGGCATGGCACAGCTCCAGGACAGCATCACCCTCACCACACAGCTACCACTTGCTCGGGGATAATTAGTATTTCCCCCATCTGCTAGATGAGCCTGGGGAGGGGAGGCAGGGAGCGCTGCCAGGGTGTGCTTAACTCTTCCATCCTCAGGCGTTTCGCTGCTGCTCCCACTCCCAGGCTCATGACAAACCCAGCTGGAGCCTCAGGAGGTCTGGGAAAGGTGGCTGGATCCTGCCTCCCACCTGAGCCTCTGAGGGGCTGTGGGAAGAGGAAGGGTCTGTCCTGCTCCCACGGGAGCCACCACCAAATCCCTGAGATTCCCTGTATGTGGCAAAGCACCCGCTGCTGTGCCCAGCACGGGCGGCCTCCAGGTGAGCAGGTTTGGGTTCCTCAGCTGCAGACCCCTGCCCAGCTGGCCCTTTCTGCCCTTCCCAGCCAAGGCAGGGGCCCATTGCCCAGGACAGTGTGTGGACACCCCTTGGAATGGGGCCCTGGCGTCCAGGAGACAAAGGATGATGTTAACAACCGCAGCCCAAAAGGCAGATGCAGGATTAGTGCTGCTCCCGGCAGCAGGCTTTCCTGCATTAAAGTCAACACATCACCCGACACTTACTTCCCACCTTCCCTGGGGTGGCCAGAGATCTCCCTTTCTAAGGTTAATGCCTCCTCCTCCCCCAACACCCTGAAAGAAACAGGATATTTCCTAGCTAATTTGTATGTGTCTAATTTTCATATCAACAAAGCAAAGTCATGATTTGAGGCTTTTTCGGCTCTGCTTTCTTTCTCACCATGTTCCCACTCTTACTGAGGCCATTTCCATTCCTCCACTCCTTTCCCAGATTTTGGTATCCACAGGTTTCTGGGTTAGCAACAAAATAACACAGGCTGGAACCTGTTCAGGTGACTTTTTTTAATAATTATTTTTATTTTCTTGCTTGGAAAACCTTTTCCCCTCTCTTTCACCCTCCCCACCAGGGAGTTCAAAGGGACATGTTCACAAACAGGGGCAGGGCAGCTCTCCACACCCACACTTGCCACCTTGAGGGAGGGAGCGGCACAAAAACTCTCTGGTGAACATTTGTGCAAATATTCATTTGGCATCTGCTAATGTCAAGTCTGGCTGGATTGGGGCTCAGAGCTGCAGAAAAGCATAAATGAGTCAGGCAGACAGCAAAAGCCCAGCTCTTCGTTATGCAAACAGGAGCCTCTCACAGCAGCTCTTGTGCACAAGGAAGGGGCTCATGCTCCTTGTAATTTCTGTCGTGCTTTGTCCCGCCTTTCGGTTACCATGACTTTTCTCATGTAAAGCCCCTGGTGTGCTAAATGCTGGACAAACCTCTAGCCCCAAAAAGCACAGCCTCAATAAACCCTGGTTCGACACGGAGAGCTTGGCAGCCATGGGCAGCAGCAGCGGAAGCAGGGATGGGGTCTGCTCTCGCTCCTGCCTTCATGGCTGTTCTGCTTTATGGCTGTTACTGCCACAAAACCCTGGCAGGACTGAGTTCCTGGGATGTACACGGAACTCCACGAGCCTTTGGTGCTGCCAGCTCCCTGGCTATGGCAAGCGCAGTAGAGAAGGTAGCGAGGGATGAAGGGCTCCCTGCCAGCACAAGCAAAATGCTCAAACAAGTGCAAATAACCCACTCACCACACGTTAAGGGGGCAGCCACAGCTGGGGCGTGTGGCTTGTTAGTAAAGCGTCCACATGCAAAAACAGACCCGGGCATAAAGGCTGGAGTCAGTTCTTATTCACTTACCTGGTGACAAACCTTCCCTGAAATCAGCAGGACCTCATGGGGCACAGTAGAGCTCCCACAGCCATGGGAGAGGTTTCACTGCAGGAATTTTATCCGTCCCTTGTAAATTCAGCAGCACCAATGCAGTGGCTCATGGACCACACAATCTATACTTTAGAAGTAATTAAACAAGGAGCAGGATTGCTTCCTGGAAATGATGCCTCCAGCACCGAGCACATGGATCCCAGCAAGGAGTACACCTTGCTCTGGGGCTTCAGATACAAACTGGTCACAAACATTTGGATGGCAAAAGCTGGACTGGCCATGTCAACACAGCCCTGATTCACCCAGCAGCTAACCTCCCCCCTGGTCCCCTGCTCTGGCTCAGTGCTGCCCTGCCATGGGTGACACAGGGGTTGGGGCCAGGAGGAGAGGGCCTGGCACTGCACTGTTAACCATGGGAAAATTCAGCACTGCCATTTCAAATCTTATGAACCGAATAATCAATGTAAGAGCTGGCTGGAAATCTCCACACAATTACAAGTAAGCAAAAATTTTTCATTGAAGGAAGCTTGTTTTTTTTTTGTCAAAAGCAGAAAACCTGGGACCTGAAATGCATTCTTTTCACATTTCAATATTTTTAGATTTTGTTTCTAGGCTGGAAAAAGACAAAGAATTTTCCAAGAAAAAAAAAAGTGGTTAAAAATGCAAAACTTAATCCTTTTCCTTTAGCTGTACTTTCCAAGGCACAGAGGACGAAATTCCCAGTCATATTTCACCAGACCCCTAGCTGACTCCTGATTTGTTCAGTCCGTGTTCAATCATCCCAGTCCAACCCCAGGTTCAGCATGGCCTTGGTGAAGGTGTCCCCTGAGGTGGTGCCAGGACCAGGCACAAGTGAGGGTGTCCCTGTGTGCCCAGGGCAGGTGGTCACTGGTGTTCAGTGTGGTGGGAGCTTCTCCAGGGCCCTAGCTGCACCAACCATCCTTGCCTGGGTGACACCATGGTCAGAGCAGAAAGGGGCACTGGCTCTCCCAGCAGCTCCCACCAAGTCTGGCTCCCTCCCTGTTCCTTTAAACAGATTTCCACTGCCAGAGGGCAGGGTTAGATTGGATAGCAGGAGGAAATGCTTCCCTGTGAGGGTGGGCAGGCCCTGGCACAGGGTGCCCAGAGCAGCTGTGGCTGCCCCTGGATCCCTGGAAGTGTCCAAGGCCAGGCTGGATGGAGCTTGGAGCAGCCTGGGACAGTGGGAGGTGTCCCTGCCCATGGCAGGGGTGGGATGAGCTTTAATAACTCAACCAGTCTGTGATTCTGTGACACATCCCAGCCAGAGAAGCCCTGGGAGAAAACCTGAGCTCCTCCAGGGTAGTACAGTGTAGGTGTAGGTGTTGGTTGTAGGTGTTGGATGTAGGTGAGCAAAGACTTGTTCCTTAATGAAGCAAACAGCTGATGAGTCCATGGAGAAGGACAGGCAGGTGAGTCAGGTCTCCTGCTTTCTCCATTACACCCACAGCGTGAGCAAGGATGCCTGGATCCCCAGCAGCATCCCTCCTCAGTCCCAGGGCAGAAGGGTCTTGGGTTCCTGGGTTTGACTGAAAACACTGGGGAGATGAATTGGAATTCCTCCTCATCAGCCTAAAGACTTCCTTATTATTTATGACTGGGAGAAATTCCCACCAGAAATGTGTTGCTGGTTATAATTTAAATGTTTCTTCTAACTCAGGAAATTTCCAAGAAGGTCTACTAGTAAATAGTAAAAATGTGCCCACAAGTTACAAACAAGTAATCCTGTTTGTTTAATTCATTTGCCCAGAAAAATAATGAATACAAAACTGATGGTGGTTTTGTTTGTTCCCTAAAACAATGTTATCAGTGCATGCCCTCGGTGCATTTTTATTGCAACTCTAAAGGTTTTTCCAGCTGGAAAGTGAGTCAGCTTAACTTTTTTCTTTTAAATTAATGACCATTTAATGTCAGATAAAAGGTTTAAAGGAAAGGATTAAGTACCACTTTCAACAGAGATGGTGGGAGATAATTGACTCAATTTACCCCTGATATCCGTGCAGGACACCAAATGCATGTGTTCGAGATACAGCAGAGCAAGGGACTCCAGCGGAGGGAGGCCCTGCACTCTCCCCGTGCAGGTGGGTGCTCACGTTGTCCCCTCCATCGTCGCAGCACACCCAGCATCTCTAGCGGGTGTCCCTGCGCCCTCCAGGAAGATGCGCTTCCTGCTCAGGAACCAGCTACACCTTTCAAACAGCAGAGAAGTTGCTTGGCAGATGTGAAGCTGATAATGCACCCCCAAAAGGAGATAACAGAACAAAATGCTCCAGATATTTGCCAGCAGACAGAGGCACAGCCCCCTCCTGATTCTCTAACCTCCAGGCAGAGTCACATTTTCACCTGCACCCACCACCACTTCTCTGGAAACCAAATGACTTTTAATCTTTCATTCCATGCACTCCTTTGATCCATTTTTTCTGCCATTTCCAAGAACTTGGGGTAATTTCTCCTGGAGCAATGATTTTCTGAACTCTCTGAGCAGGAGAGGTCACAAAATCATCGCCCCACCAGCAGGGCTGCTTCAGGTGTCATTGCTCCCCTCTGCTCACAGCCAAACGCACCCTGGAGCTTGCTGGCCCTTTTCCCTGAGGCTGTGAGGCTGCCAGGAGAGGCTTTGATTGCTGCTCTGGTGTAGGAACCTCTTGGCTCAGGAGGAAAGGTGTTTAATGAAGCACAACCATAAGGCATTCACTCCATCACTGCTCCCTCGCTACACAGAAGTCACCTATAAATTTACATGTCATGAATTCCACCCAAGGGCAGGGTTTTGGTTTATTTGCCAAGTCAGTCACTTCCTGAAGGCGATCCCTGCCTCCCGAGGCAGCTGGGAGCTGCCTGTGGGATCTGGCTTGCTCCATGCACTTGGAGACTGATGCCCTGAGAGGAAGAAGGGCTTTGCTGGCTTGTGGCTCAGCTGTTGGCAGGTGGTCCCAGCACCTGAGTGAAGCCACCCCATGTTTGGAGGAGCCACCTAGAAAGAGTGAGGGTCTGTCCTCACTGTGTTGTCTCACAAGCAGGCCGTGGTCTGGGTTCACACCTTGCACAGGTAAGAAGCAAATCTCCAGCCCTGAATCATTTGGCTGCTGCAGCAGATCAGAGATTAGGGCACCTCAGGCCGCGTTCAGACCACCCATGGCAGTGTCTGCTGGCAGCATGTACAGCCGGGCCGGGCCCACAGCCGGGCCCACAGTCGGGCTGGGCCCACAGCTGGGCTGGGCCCACAGCTGGGCTGGGCCCACAGCCGGGCCCACAGCCGGGCCCACAGCTGGGCTGGGCCCACAGCCGGGCCCACAGCCGGGCCCACAGCCGGGCCGGGCCCACAGCTGGGCTGGGCCCACAGCCGGGCCCACAGCCGGGCCCACAGCCGGGCCGGGCCCACAGCCGGGCCCACAGCCGGGCCCACAGCCGGGCCCACAGCCGGGCTGGGCCCACAGCTGGGCCCACAGCCGGGCCCACAGCCGGGCCCACAGCTGGGCTGGGCCCACAGCCGGGCCCACAGCCGGGCCCACAGCCGGGCCCACAGCCGGGCCGGGCCCACAGCCGGGCCCACAGCCAGGCCGGGCCCACAGCCGGGCCCACAGCCGGGCCCCAAGCTGTGCTGCCCAGCCCAGCCCTTGCTGCTCCTGGAGATGACACCAGCCATGGCAGGGCCCAGAGCTCTGCAGACAGACTCGCTCTCGCCCTGCAGCTGTTTGTGGTGCTTCCCAGCAAACCATGTCATGCAGGAATTTAGCTCCCCAGAGCAAAGGGCATGTCGTGTGCATGGATCTCCTCCTGAAACCACAGGAGAAATCTGGCTGTAAGGTGCCAAACACATGAGACTTGAGCACCTAAATCCCCCAGGCCACAAAAGATCTCAGCCCGAATGTGTGTGAGGAGCTTGTAGCATCAGGCTGTGAAACACAGAGGGCAAAACTTGCCATGTTCAAGAACAGATGAGTAATCCCAACTTCTCTACTTCCAGAATGGGACCACTTGTGCTCAGCTGTCTGGCTGGCTGACGTGAAAGGCAGCGAGGACTGGGCAATGTCTGGGTCACACTGTGGAGGGGTAGGACAGTTCTCCTCTCTGACTCCATGCAACACACAGCCATACATCCCTGCCACATCCCACACTGGTGCTGTCTTGATGGAGAGTAAATGGGATGGTCCCTCTCTGACACAGGAAAGGCCCTGGAATCTAAAAAGCACGGAGAGAAAAGGCAAGGTAGGGTTTGCAACCAGAGTTGCCACATGAGCAAAGGTCTCAAAGGTCTCATTGAAAAGAGGTGCCTGTGGAGCTTCTTGTGGGGATGGAAAGCTAAAAGAGCGAGGATGGACCATACAAGTGTCCTGCAAGGCCATCATGGAACATCTTTGGTGCTCCTTCAGCCAGCACAGGAGTGTGAGAACAGCAGGCCTCTGTGACACAGGACAGGGCAAGGACTCAGAGCACATGTGGAGTTATTTCATTCTTTTTCCAGAGCTATTTAATGTGGACGAAACAAGGTTGAACCCCAGTGGTTTTCACTGGGTGGGATTGGTGAAGCACCAGTCTGTACAGGGGTATGCTGCCCAACACCCTGCCCCTCTGAGGTTGCTCTCCAGGCTCCCACTGTCTGAGCCCACAGCTAATTTCCATGCTACATGTTAATTTTCCCCAAGTCAAGAACCCCTCTCTTTCAGCAGTTTTGACATTTGCTGCCTTTCATTGAATTTCTCTGTGTTGGGAGAGCAGGTGAATGGGAGATCCCAATTTCCTTTCTCTGCAGTCTAGACTATTCATTACTTTTCTGTCTCTAAATGAAGCAGGCACAGTCCTTTCAATACCTACATAAAGCAATCCCTCACCAGGCCTCTAAGTATTTTCATTGTCAGCCTCTGAACACTTATTATTTCCACTATATCCCCTTTTGAGATCAGATATCCAGAGAGAAGCTCAGTGTGTTAGCAAGGGTCTCCTCCGGATCTATGCTGTGAGCAGACAAGAATTAGGGAATATTTTACATCCCTCTCTTTAACCATCCTCATATTTTGTTTTACTCTCATAACAGCAAAGAGGAAAAAAGACCCCAGAGTGGCTGTTATTGCACTCATTTTGTGAGTGTAAATGACTACAATTAACGTGGAACCCGACAGAGTGCAGGCACAGCTCAAATTATTCCTCATCATGCCTTGCCTTGCAGTTATCAGGGGTGAATTTTATCTGCCATTGTGCTGCCCATTCACCTAGCTTTGTGTGGTCTGACAATATCTCAACCCAAGGTGGTATATGGTTGCAGGCACTGCCGCTCTCGTTATTTACAATGGCTAATTAAGATCCTGCTACAACCTTCATCCCACCCTTAATTCTTATGAAGCAGCCAACAAAAGGTTTTGATTTCCTTTTTGGCTGGAAGACCTTTTGGCTTCTGCAAAAAGGGGATTAAGAATGAAAGCACATAAAGGTATGTGCACAATCACAAAGTCATAACAGCTCTCCCAGTGCAGTCTCCCAGGAATGAAACGCAGCATTAGCAAGAAGGGCTAATTGGGACTGGTTTAAGGAGTGCACATTGTGTAGCTCAGTCCAGTAACACTTTTGATCAGGCAGACAACACAGCCACAAATTGCTTTCTTCCCCCTCCAAAATATCTGACCCTACAGGAAACGGTGTTTTACCTTTCCCAAGGAATCCAGACAGGCAGGCAGACGGATGGTGCACACAGGCTGTGTGATCACCCAGCTCATGTGCCCAGGGCACAGCCTGCACAAACCCAGCTCTCTGCCAGCTCTAGGCAGATGCAGGGTCCCTATCCCTCGCCCTCAGGGTCCCCAGAGGCTGGTGCTGGCTCTGATGGTGATTGCCACTGTCACTGTCACAGCAACTTTAAGATCAGATGGAGTCACACACAGGCAACTCACCCAGACTTTCTCTCCAGGGAGTGCTTTATGCACTGCCATCAGCTGTGGCTTTCCAAGCAATTGCTCTCCATCAACTCTTTGCCTTCCAGAGGAGTTGGGTCTCAGATCCCTGGTTTCAGGTTGCTTCTAGAGAGCGTCCCCATTGCACACCTTTCTCTGGAACCTCCTCACTGCCCACCTTGCACCATGAGGATCAGCTCTCCCCACTGTCCTGTCCCCCCATGGGCAGGCACCCCATGTAGGCTCTCCTGTGGTGCTGTGGTCCCAAGAGCCTGTCTAAAGCCCAAAGGCCTCCCCTGTCTGTTCCTGCATGCCCAAGCCAGCTTTGCAAGTCAAGCCCGGGAATCTGGTTCGTTAGCTCTTGGCAATGCCACCCCCCCAAATGTCATGGCATGCAGGAATCTATGAAAACCAGAGGTCTGTGACATGTGTTTTTGTTTGTTTGCATGTGCCAACATTTCCAATGGCTCAGAAATGTGTGCCTGTGAAAGCTGCATGTGTGTTATTCATTTAGGATTATTTTCAGTCTTTATAATAGGAGGCTCATTTTAACCTTTTGAAAGCTCTCGAGCAGAGATGATCACAGCCCAAAAGCCTGCCATGGCTGTGAACAACATCTAAGCTCCACATAGCTGTCTCTCCTTGGAAAATGGTCCCACCAAGGAGTGGAAGGGTTTTCACTCAGTGTTCATGTCAGAGACACACATAAAGAGGCAGCTCATTTCTCTAGACTCCTTTGTAAACCCCAGCCAAGATTTTTACATTCTGGTTCATGCAAATCCGATCATCTGATCAAAGTAACATGCTACCTCCCTGGAACTCAGGCCCTGCTGTCTGGGCCATGGCCCATCCCTCGTACACCACTGCCTTCCCTCTGGTTCCTGGCCACTCCCTCCAGCCTCACACACAAATCCCTCTGGCCAGCAGCAGCTCCAGGCCTGTGCCATGGTCACCTCCCAGCTGGCCACAGTCACCTCTCAGGTGGCCACGGTGGGCTCTGCTCCCATCCAGTTCCAAACGGGCCACCACAGGGGCTACTGACTCTGCACAGCCTCACAACACACTGGGACAGCCTTTCCCTGCACCCTTGCTGCTCCATGCATGCCGGAGCTTCTGCTGGCACCTCTCTCCTGAGTAGTCATATGGGTGTACCCCAAAATGGGCACATGTCTCTGAATCCCCAAGCTGCAAAGTTTTGGGGTGAAATTTCTCAATTACAAATTTCTCCCATGATTGCCATAGCTCATTGCATTCACTCGGGACAAAAGCAGATTCAGAATTTCCTCTTCGGCAGAAAAAAAACTGGCCTTTCCAAGACTAGGATTGTACAAGCCACTGAAAACACATTCCAAGGGAGGAAGAAGCCCTCAGCTGGGAAGGGGAACATCAGCATCTCCTGCAGTGCTTCCCCCAGCTGGGCCACACTGTCCTGCATCCAGGACACCCCTCAAAACATACTACGAACCTCAGGATGCCTGCGCTGCTCAACCCAGGAGGAAACTCCCATCAGAGGCTTTGGTGCGGTTACGTCTTCTGTTATTCCTGGCCACTGCGGTTGTTTTTTTCAAAACAAAGGCAGTGTTTTCTATCCTTTAGGCCTGAGCAGACCAATTCATCTCTCTTTAGATGGTTTTGATGTGGCTTGGGAAACTCAAACAGTTGTTTTCCAAGCCCAGCATAAATCAGTTATGCTTCCTGTGGCTCAGCCACAGGTCCTCCAGCCTGGCAGCCACTGGGATGTGCAGACAGTTACCCTTTAGTCTGCTCCGAGGCTGGGAATCAGCCCTTGCCCAGGCAGGTGTCAGCCACCTTCACGCTGCACTGGTTGGGCTAAACTTTCCATAATTTTCTGAGTAGAAACGAGTCCCACCCACAACAAACAGTCAGGGACTGGTCACTACCAGCCCAGAGCTCACATCTTGGCTTGTCTGTGTCAGTAACCACTAAATTCACAGGTCTTGATGGCCACGGAGCCCCCAGTATGTGCCAGACCTTGCTGAGGGATGGGGACTCTGGAGGATGCTCACAGTGTAGATCTCCTTGGGTTGGCACCTTAACACAGGCACTTAAAATGCCACGAGAGAAAGAAAACAGTGTTCTGAGCTTTGCTCCCATCAGCCAGGATTCAGCCTCTTATAAAAGGGGGTGGGCAGAAGGAGGGCAAGAGGAATGGGTGGGACAGGGAGAAGGTCTGGGCTCTGCACCCATCTGTGGGCTCCAGAAAAGGTTCCATCCAGGGCCTCAGTGAGTGGAGAGAGGCAGCATTTGTTAAAGTAACAGAAAACTGCCAAAGTATTGAAGGTTCAGTGAGGGGGGCTCAAATCAGTTTCAACTGACAAATAGGCAGGGAGACTATTTTACTCATCACATGATTGTTTTTTACCTTTGAAATTTCTATTTCTCTTTTCTTCCCCTATGAAATTACGTGTATTTAAAGAAATTAAATAAATCCTTAATAAGAGTGAATTAAATGACTTCGATAAACCCAAATCACTCCACTCAGAACTTTGTCTCACTTGAAAAGAAAAAAAAGAAAAGTTTCAGTTTGACCTGGTTTTTCCTCCCTAATTTTTCAGCTCACACTGTTGGAAATAACAGTCTACATAGGTTACATCATTTGTGAGGAATCTCCTCTCATCTGTCTCCAAATGAATAACAACAAACATTCAAAAAATAATTGAAGTTTTATATATATCCCTTGGCCATTCAGGTGGTATGGCTGGCACGAGACATAGGCACTTTAAACAGCTGTTGTGAATCTTAAGTGTAAACTTCCACCCTTTGGCACAGCACCAGGAAATTCTGCATAGGAATATACCTGCTCTGCCTCACAGCAGACACAACCCATGGTGTTTAATACCTTGAGAGTGGACAGCAGAGAAAAGCTGTTTTCCCGGGGGACACCCCTGCTTTGTGTGACCCTTTTCCCTCTGTTGGATGAGCATGACTGAGCGAGGCTCAGGGGAATGTACAGACCCCCCACACAGAGAGCTCCTATCTATCAGCAAATACTTGTGTTGTAGAGTAATCCAGTGGCCTAAAAAAGCCCAACTACCACTACACACACACACACACACACATTTTCACCTATTCCAACCTTATTTCCTAAAGGAAGGCATGGTAACATAGCGTGCTCTGGGAGCCAAAGTAACCCATGTTTTCTGTTACCCAACCTGTCCCACTAGATCTGACTCCAGTCAGATCCTCCTTGGTGGACAAACTCTCCTAAACAACATAAACACCATCTTCTCCAGCTGGAGTCTAAAATCATGGCTGAACTCCTGTTCCACTGCTTTTGTGAAAGTACAGAGACACCAAATTGAGCAGAGAATCAAGGAAATGTGATGGACATTACCAGGCACATGGTGCACATCGCCAGCCTTACGGCCCGTCAAGCCTTGCTCCAAGAGCTGGTCTAGGCTAGTTGTTTGCCTAAGCCAGACCTAACTTCCATATTGCCATGTTTACATGAGCAGGTAAATAAGCTGCTGCAAAGACCGAGGCGGTGCAGCAGGCAGGGCTGCCTCACACTGCTTTTAGGGTCCTCCCCAAGCTCTGCCCCGCTCCAACATCCACCCACAGACACACAGGGCTCACAGACATGAGGGCATCAGGCCTGTTTAGTCTATGGCCTTAACTCCAAAAGCCAGGGACACAGAAATTAGGTCTTCTTGTCACTTAACTACTAGGACAGCACCCCTTCCCAAAACTTCATTATTTTTGACCTGACTGCTTCCTTCTCCCCTTGTCCCACCTCACGACATTTATTGGAGGATGGATCAGCCATGCTCCCAGAAGCTGTTATAATTACAACTGCAGAGATATCGCACATGCTGATGTGTAAGAGATGCAGCTGAAGGGATCAGTTCCTATCACAGGTGGGCTACACCTGGACAGGTGCAGAAGGGCAGGGCTAAATCTGCAAACATGCTCCTGAAAGAGGCTGCCGCACTGCTTCACGTCTGTGAAAAGTTCATCCAAATTGTCCGTGTGACCTAGCACCAGGGGAGTGATCCTGAGCTAAAGTCTGCAAGGATGGCACAAGGAAAGAAACAGGGATTTCCCATGCCTGTGCTCCCAAGGGATTGTTGCCAAAATCCAGCTGCTGGCCAAGAGGGGCAGATCAGACTCTGTTGGGCACTCCAGGTCAGAGCCTACCATGGCACTTGCATTTGCATCAACAAGGCAGACACAGAACAGAACAATTCTGCTGCTAAGCAGGAAAGACCACACCAACTTTGGGGCTCCAGCTGCAAGGATGTGAACTCAGTCACCCACTGACAGCTCTGTGGCAGGGGGCAGGAAGACCAGGGCAGCTTGGCAGGGGGCTGGAAGGCACCTTGCACAGGGACCAGGACACTCTTCGTCCTCTTGGCCAGTAGTAAGCCGCAGGCAGGGCACAACGCTACCATGGTGGGTTGTGGGGTGAAGGGTTTCCCTGCCTGGACCAGGCACTGAGCCTAGCTGAGAAGCTCTGCCCAGAGGGAGGAGCCAAGCATTCCTAACTGGATATAATCTGCAGTTTGGAAGACCACAGTCAGCCTTTTCCACTGGATTCCCAGAGGAGCAGCTGTCTTCTCCACTGGATCTTCAGAGGAAGAGTACACCCTTCTACAGGCTTATTGCTTCAACAGAACCACAGCTGTCACTGCAGGAGAGCTGCAGCCACCATTTAATGGGAGGGCTACCAACACCCTGACCCCACAGGGTGTCAGGTCATATTCTGACTCTGTCAGCATTGTTTTGTATTTCTGCATTGTTTATTTTATTTTTATTTTCTTCCCTAATAAAGAACTGTTATTCCTGCTCCAATACCTTTGCCTGAGAGCCCCCTTAATTTCAAAATTATAGTAATTCAGAGGGAGGGGGTTTACATTTTCCATTTCAGGGGAGGCTCCTGCCTTCCTTAGCAGACACCTGTCGTTTCAAACCCAGATACTTGCTCTTGAGGAGAATTCCAGAATAGCAATTAAATCCTCATTAACAGTCTTCAGTTATAAAGTAAATCAAATGCAAAGCCTCCATGGGAAATATCAGGGTGACTGAAGATTTTCTGAAAGGACAAAATTAGGTTAAACACCATAGACAAGCTATTTCTCTGCTCTGGATGTCAGAGAGGGACCTGTCCAGCAGGGCTGCTGACAACCATCCCTAACCAGCTCCTGGCCTGACCCCCAAGCACAGCCCAGGCAGGAGTACCATGTGCCCACACACAGGGCTGTCCCTCACTGAGCACAGAATGGATTTCCCCAATTTCTGTTCAGTCTTTGAATGTCTCCTACCCAGAGCACCCTTCTGTCCAACGTGACAGTCCTCTGAAGGGGATGAGTTGCGAATTCTTCTCACCTTTGCCCCTGCTTTTGTTAATAAAGCCTGAAAGCAGATGGTCAAATACAAACACTTAATGTGCACCATCAGCCAACAAATCCCTCCAGCCTCACCTAATCCAGGGGAGCATCAATCTCCTCACCACACTGCCTTTCCCTAGCCTGAGGAACCTGTACCACTGCTGTCCAGGAAATACTCCTGTAAGCCGCTAACATGAGACACAGAGGCCCCAGCTGCATACTAGTTGTATGGCCCATCACTCCCACGTGCCAATCTCCCATTGTGGGACAGGGAGCAGATCCTCCCTGGTTGCTCCCAGCCTCAGTCTTGAAGAGGAGATCCCTTCTGCCCACACTGCTCCAGCCTTTATTGCAAACAAACTCTGTTGTTCTAACAGTGAAACCATGGCAATATTTCAAGGAGAAGAAAGGCACCAATAAAACCAGTCTCACTCTGGAAATCAACTGGGTGTCTCCTCTTGGAGGTACTAACACAGTAAATCAAATCACCAGTTGCTCCCAATCCTCCACCCCAGCACTCCTCTGAACTTTCCCCAAATCCTTCCCACATGACTCAATCTGAAGACAAAGCTGGCAAAGCCTTCCAGCCCCCACCAACCAATTCCACCCTTGGGTCCTGCTCCTGTGCTTGTCTCCAGGTGCCCCAGGAGAGCAGCTCTCAGGAATCCCCTGGGACAGGGGCTGTTAAGTGACCTCCCGTGCTTAGTTGGCATGAGTCATCACCTGTACAGCTGCCCAGCTCCTCCTGGAGCAGCGTGGAGTGACCCTGCTTAGCACGGCTCATTTTTCTCCAGGCTTGCAAAGTTTGGAGATTGGTTCAGATAAGCATCCTCAAGCTTGCATGCTTATCTGCACCATCTCCCAAACAGCTTTGATCTGCAGGATTTGGCTGCAGCTCTCAAAGTTATCTTGGGAAAGCTTGTTCTGGGGAGAGTCATTCTGATTAACAAGAAAATCTTTCTTAGTGGTTTTGAGCATTTCCAGCCCTGGCTGTAACCAGGGAGTGTAGCCATATCTGCAGACAGAGAGAAGGAAAAGCCAAGTGAGCTTCTCCTTAAAACTCCACTTGGGCTCCATCACCATTCCAGCTAAAATCTGATACTTCATCTCGCTTCTTTTCCCAGCTTCCTGTTTGTGGGACATTTTGCATCACCCATATCCTGTGCAAAATTCCTGGAAGGAAAGCTGGCTGGACTGACCAGGAAAACAAGTTCCTGGATGAGCTGGGTGAACCATGCAGGACAAGGGAGAGGGATTTGTCTGGCTGAGGGCAAGTTTTAAAAGACACAATTTTGAATTAAACAGCTGAAAGCAAGAGCCCCCCTAAAAGCTCTAATGAAGGAAACACAAGCCACAAGTAAGTACATGTTAATGCAGTCAGATACTCATTCTCCAGTTTACTTTCTGCTTGGCCACAGCTTTAGGAAATATTCCTTGGACTGCAAGGTATCAAATGTGCTGCTCTTGGAAAACACTGTCATGGATTCCCTCACACTCAGCCCACCATCACCCCACTGAGACTCTTCCTTGTGGCAACAACCAGGGATGAAGAGGAAGATGGTATTAAGGAACAGGAGGAACTACAGAATCAGCAGTGAAGTTTATAGTGGGGAAACTGCCCTGAACATTTCCTGTTGGCCTCGGTTAAAGGATAAATATGCATTAAAAAAACACTACTCAGGGAGGGGAAAGAAGTGTGAACAGCAAAAATATGTACATATGTTTTAAATAATTTTTTTTAATTGTTGAGGCAGTAATACTTGGTTCATGGAACTGCAATATACAGAGAGGTGAAATAAATAGCTTATATATATATAATATATATAATATAGCTGGTTTTAAAATATTCCCTTATCATTGGTGTACTAGGTCATCTTGTAGTCACTTGAATGTAGTTAGCAGCATTCTCCAGAAGTGAGCGGGATGCAGGATCACGGAGCCGTGACTCCCTATGTCGTCAGGAGGGTTACAGAGGATCGGTGCGCCGAGAGCTTCACGGGCCTCGTCCCTGCAGCTCCCACCGCCTGTCCTGGCCGGCGGGTAGCAGGCAATAAATAGATTACTGCCAACCGGCACTTGGCGGGGCAGGGTCTCAGTAACTTTGGGAAAGAACTTTGGTTTTCTTTGGTTTTATTTATTTATTTTCAAGAATTCTTTTTTTTTTTTTTTTTTTTTTTCCCTCTGGGGATATGCTTGAGAAGTTGTCCTTTCCAAAAAAAGCAAAAGAAGCACCTGTGTGTCATCAACAATAAGAAGTCAATTTAAATAGAGCAGTTAATTTCAGTTTTCAAGTCACAATAAATCCCGAACAGCTTTCCCCAGCATTTGCCATCTAGTCTTTTATTAATTTTTTTTAATTTTTATTTTTTTTAAACACAATGTACAAAAATAGAGCTTCTTCCTTATTTTTAATGTAAAAATATTCCTCTGGTGCAGTTTTTTTTTTTTCTTTTTGTGGTTTCTTATTGTGACACTATTTTTGTCCGTTTTTTAGCTGGGGTTGGTGGGTCGTATTCTCTTAGTCCTCTTGGTGACTGTTGTGTACTTGAAAGGTTTCTGTATCTCCATTTGCCCCTTTGGGTATCTCTTCATAAAGTGTACATCTTGCTGGTTTTCCCGGGTCTTGGGCCCTTTCCGTGGCCTCCCTTTTTTGGTGAATCCAACATACCAGCCTGAATATTTTGCAGACATCAGTGCTGTGTAGTTGTTTTCTAGGACTTTTTCAATGAAGACACACTCCTTACTGGTGCCATCAGGCTGAAAAAGGAGGGAAAAAAAAAAAAGGAAAGAAAAGAAAAAATAAATAATCCAAATGCAAGCTCAGTGACCAAAACCCAATTTGGCATAAATAAAATCATCACATCTGGACCTCTTTTTTGGTTCAAACATTGTTAATAAGAGCCATAACAAGCATCAGCTAAAATAGATTTTTTTTTTTTTTAAGCATGAAAGCGTGAGGTCATAATTTCTTTTTTTTTTAATGCTCTTATCCAAGGGGAGAAAAATTTTTCAAAGACAACAGTTAAGTTTAGTCAGTCCAGTGCCTTCAACTGCAAGCAGAGCAAGACATCCAGCTTTGCTTTTTTCCCTTAGGGAGAGAGGATGATTTGAATTAATGCCAGGGAAACATCATACTAAGTCAGAAAAAAACCAAACCCCAGAAACTCACACAGCCCTAACAACAGCGTTTCCCCTTCTACCCCTCACTCCTGATGTTTTCTGAAATACCTTAAGGGCTTTCACCCACAACTACCCAAATCCCACTAAAATTATTACAAGCTTCAGTCTAAGCCTCCACAGCAATTTGAAAACTCTCTCCCATTTGATCCCAGGGCATCCCCTGGCAGATGGACCACACGTGGTGCTCCAGGGATGCTGGAGCCACTGGGGACCCCGGCACCACTACAGTCCCTGGGACCTGGAGAGCCCTGAAGCCAAACTGGGCTCAGCTCAGCCTGGAGATCCTACCAGACCCAGAACTGGGCTTTGAACGTGGCAGAACAAGGATCTCTGCATCCAGGACTCACACACAGCACAGGCAGCACTGGAGGGAGTGACAGCATCACACAACTGCATCTTCAAGTCCTTGAGCACAAAGGAAATTATTCTCACCCATAACCTTTTGCCAGAAAACATTTTGCCCTTTAACTGCTGAGTTACTGGTGCTGTACCTAGAATGTCACGTCATGTACACCTGCACTTTGATTTATGCATCAGAAGATAGTCAGGAGTAGATACAGGATAAGTAGATATAAACCATTGCACAAGACTTCATTTAAAGCTCAGCAAAGTCAAAGGAAGGATTTTCATCATAGCCCAATTCAGCTTCCCACTGATATCAAGTGAGCTTTTTGGAACTACATATACTACTAGGCTTACACATACTACTATTAAACCCTACCCACCCAAACTAAACACTGTCAGACCCTCTAAGTCTTCACCCATCATATCCTGGGGGGACGGGGAAGCTGCAGCAGTGTGAGCTGCTGAGCCCCCAGCCCTGGCTCTGCTCAGGGGCTCCTCTGGGCACGAGGCTGGGGTAAAGAGCCAAACTCTGCATGGTCACCATCCCTTCCCCAAGGACAGCTCAGCCTGCCCTTCCAGGGGAGCCATCCTAAAATGTGCTGCACAATCCCTGTGGAGTTTGCTGCAGTTTGTGGGAAGGGCAGGCAGTCACAGAACAGGAGGGAACCCCTCCGGGCCATGCTGCACAGGCTTCCCTGCACCCCTGGGCCCCAAACATCCATGACAGGGGAATCATCAAGCACCAGTGACCCAGGCTGGAGGCAGCAACAGAGGAAAGCCAGGATGGCTGGTCATCACCAGCCCCCAGGGCCAGCCATTTCTCCAGGACTCCATGCCTTCAGCAGAGCTTTGGTTCCATCCGTGTGCCAGGAGGTGATGTTTGCCCTGAAATCAGCACTGCACCCTCCTGCCTCAAGGCTTTTGGCACCAGGGAAGATCTCATTAAGAGGGCAAATTCTGGCAACTTTTCCAACAGTTCTGCTAATCCAGGGCCTGCACAGGTGCTCTGCCTTAGGACCAGCAGTCTCCATCCAGAATAGGCACAAAGGTCATCATTTTACCATCCATTTTACCACAATTGGAAGCTCACAAATGCTTTAATGAACAGCAGAACTGGGCAAAGCTCAGTGGTTCCAGTTCCTGGGGGTGTCATTCTCCAAGTCCTGGGTTTGATCAAAGCCACATGAGTGGCAAAGGGGGAAATCAGTCAACACCACAGGGTTCCACCAGATTTCAATGGGAAGCCATAAAACCAGCTCCAGGTTTCTCAGGGCCCAGCCCACTACAAACCCTTCCCCAGTGAGTGGAGAATTTTTAAACAATACCACGGCTGGGATTCAAATCCACCCAGAGCCAGGTGCCTGTGAACCGACCGGATCCATACTGCAGGTAATTGGAAGGGTTATTCCCTCCATGCTCATGGGAAGGGACTGGATTTGAGCCCTGACCTTGTTGCTAGGAGAATTAAGGGGTTTTCATGCGATTTGGGAGGGTTCCGCTTGTACTGCAATGTCCGCTTTTCATGGAAAATGAGGACTGGAATGAAAAGAAAACGTGTGTAGGAGGGGGGAACTTATTCTATTAATAACAAAGAAGTATTTACTTATACCTTCAAATTTGCCGACAGAGCCTAAGACGGAGACAGGAGGTGGAGGAATAACAAGGTGCAACTTCAGGCCAACCTCAGGGCTAATTTGAAGTAAACAAGGTGCATGAGATAAAATAACTTCGTTCTGGAAGAGGAAGAGCTAAATGGTTTGATAACATGAAATTACAGCAGCATTTACAAGTACCTAGAGATAAATCAGGATAAGGACCTCACTTCCCCAAACAAAGCATTCCTGTATGTGCTAAGACACGTCACAGACACACAAATGGTTTTCAAATACTGACAAGATAATTTTACAGTTTCTTTTATGGTCCCCAACAGGATAAATCATTCACACAAGTTACCTACACCATGAAGAGCTGTACCCACAGCAATATGTTAGGGGAAAAATCAATTTGTGAGGGTTTTCAGTAATTTTTAAGCATCAGGTGCCCAACATTTAAAATTTAATCAGTTCCCTACTTAAGCCATAGCAAATCACTCCTTGGGTCTGTCAGCCATCCCCTTGCTCCTCCAAAGAGAGGTGGGTGAAAGAGAAAAGCGAGACAGCTTTGGCCAAGCATCACTCCCTGCTCCAACCAGGGGCTCACCATTCCCCAGGAGCTCCTGGTGCAACCGACCCAGGGCTGCACCCTCCGTCACCAATGCCAGCTGGGAGCTGCTGCCAAGCCACATTTCATACACACTGTGCTGGCAGGGATGCGCCCTGCAGAGCACTCACCCTCCAAAACACAGAGCTTTGTGTTTCCAACTGATTCTTGACAATTCTTGAAAACCTCAGAGTTCCCCAGGGGCTGTCTGGCCCAGTGTAATGGCCTGGCCACAGGACAGAGGAAGCCCTACACCCAGCCCCACATCCCTATCCCCTCCACAGCAGGAATGAGGGCTTCCTGCGCCCCTCATGTGCCCCACTGGCTGCTCCTGCCTTTTGGCTTCACCATCCCACTGGCAACAACTCCAGCCACACTCCCTGCTCAGAGCAGGACACAGCAGAGGCACAACCCTGCTCCTGCAAAGGCTCTCTGTAAGTCAGAGACCAAATTGTTGGTGTTGGCCATGGGGCTGCTGCCTGGCCATGCAACAAGGCCGTGCCACCTGGCAGGTCAGTTCTTTGCAAAGAAACCATTCAGAACACGTTTTTGTTTAAACACAGCCCAAGAACTTTGGGAAGATGTGGTATCTGTTAGCCAAATTTCTGATAAATGCCTTATAAAATGCCTGATCTAAATGCCACCTTCCAGGGAAAGCTCTGAGGCGTGGCCCAGGTCTGTGCAGAGAGAGGCGAAAGCCCAGCCTGAGCAGCACCAAGGGCTGGCTCCAGCAGAGCATCCCCTGGAACAAGGGCTGGGGAGTGGCCTCGCTGGCAGCGGGTCAGTGCCCAGCACCAGGCAGAGACCTGAGTGGTGCCAGAGTTTTTACAGAGCAGGGTTAGAGCAGCAGCACCCCAGGCTCACCCTGCAGTAAGGGGTTTGAGGACACTTTCTGCACCGTGAGCCGGCTCCACTCCATGCAGCTGAGCGCAGCAGAGCCGAGGGGCTGAGCTGAGCCTGGGCTCTCCGAGCACACGGGGCTCACCGAGGAGCAGCCTCAGATTGTTTGTGCAGAGCATTTGGTGAGGGGCTCTCCAGTCTTAAACGTGAAACATGTTGAACTGACACTAAAGCAGAATTAAGTGCCAAAGCATTTGCTGCTTCTACAATTACACTCCGGAGCGCTTTGGTGCTCCTGCTCTCCTTTTTATGACCCAACTTGGTCTTACTGTAGTTTGGCTTTCTCGTTTTAAGTTCTCCAAATGGAAAGGATCAAAGAGCTCTTTGTTGTCCTAGCAGGAGCGCTCCTCGGAGCAAGGCATTCCTGCCACGAACAGCTTGCAGCTCAGGGGGAATTCGCGGCCGCTCTGTGCCACCAGCCCGAGCCAAAGCATCAGCAGGTGCAGCAGCCGCCTCCACCCTCCCCCGCAGCCCGCCATGGTGAGCCACCTGAGCAGCTCTTTATGGCACACGGAGGCCAGGGCAGGTTTTCTCATTTACGCTTCACAAATCTGGCACAGTGGGCACCGGGAAATCCAAACTTCCCTCGGCTCTCACAGCAACAATGAGCTCAGGCCAGCAGCTCGGGTAACACCGAGGAGCGGCGAGAGAAGCCTCCAGGATGGAAAAGTTTCTCTGTTTGCAAAGATCGGGGCATAAATTAAGCTTTTGTTAGCTAAGCCTAGGTTAAAACACTTCCCCTCCTCAAGCGCTGCTGCAATTAGGAGCTCTCTGGGTGAGTGACTGGTGATGTGCTGCAAATAACAAAAAACCCGACACACCACCAAACACGCCTGGACAACCCAGGAATACCAGCTTGGCACAGGGCACAGCGAGTCTCAGCACTCCAAGTGAGAGGGGGCTGAGTCTCTGGTTTAATTATCACCTTTCTGCCAGCTCAGTTCCCAGGCTCGAAGTCAAACTGTGGTGACACCAGCCCTCCGTACAATGAAGAGCATCTCCCTCTGCGAGGGAAGCAAGCCCAGGCCTCCCAAAAATCCTGGAGCAGGAAAAGCTACCACTCAAGCAAAAGGTTTCCAAGAGGTGCATACACCCAGGCTTTTACAAGGAAAACCGCTGAAAATGGACCCTTCCTGCACCCATCCTTCTCTCCCCCTCCACAGACAGACAGAGGGGGCTCCCAAGCCCTGGCACCCCACCGTGCTGGTTTTCATGCCACCCCCAGGAGTGAGGCACACCCACTGAGCTCAGCAATAATTTCAAAGGGCTGCTGAAATTCCCTCGGACACTGACCCTGTTAGATTGACCCATTGCATTACACAGAAGAAATCCCGCCCTATGTCTCCTAAATTTCACAGCAGTGACAGCAGGGAAGGCTTGGGTTTCCAGGAGCAGCACGGCTCAGCAGTCCCCGTGAGCTGCTCCTGAAGGATGCCCAGGTGAGGACCCAGGGCTGGTGCCCCAAATGCCACTGATAACCCCTGGCAGCCCCGGAGCTGTTCCCCAGCAGTGCCCAGATATGTGAGGCTTTCAGGAAGTTCCTTCTCTGCATTTTTGCACAAGCTCAGCTCAAAGCCAGAGGGCCAATGCTCAGAGCCTCCTCTAGACTCGCTCCACATGGCTTGGAAAATCCCAGATGGAAGGAGGCAATACAGGAGCTGTGTTAATGTCACAGCTTTTACCACTGCCCCTCTCCCCCTCGACACACACACAGCTTCTAAAGGCAGGTCAGAAAACACGGTGGGGAGGTGAACACGCCCTGCCAGAGCCCACAGTTCTGGGGTGGCAGAACCTGCTCGCTCACAGCAGTGAGCCTGAGTGCTCAGCCATCCCCTGCACTTTATGGGCATTATCGGGACAGATCCATCAGCAGCATCCTGATGCTCAGCATCTTGGATTTATGACAAAGCATCCTGACCACAGAGACACCTCTTGACCCAAATGCACATTCCTGCTCCTAGAGCAGGCTGTAAATCAGGGAAGCTGCATCCATAACTGCCAAGAGTCACTCAGCCTCATGCACGTTTCCTCCAGCTCTCTGCCCTCTGAACCTGCACAATCCTCCCAGGAAAATACTTAGGAGTCATGATGGGCAGTTCAATAAAAGTGTCTGCCAGAACAGTGGAGAGTTAATTATGTATACAGGACATCTAAGTGCATTCACGAGGCAGGGAAGTAACACAAAACCACGCTTTCTCAAGGTCTCCATTCAGGCTGGACATCAGGGGGAATTTGTTAAACATGGGAAGGGGCTGCCCATGGACATGGAGTCCCCAGCCCTGGAGGTGTCCCAGAGGAGATGCTCCATGGAGGGCACATCTCCCTCCAGAGGCCCCGTTCCAAAGCAGCCCTGCACAGATTTGCCCCCAGCTGCCCCCAGGTGCTGGGAACATCCCATCCCTCCTGAAAACAGGTAAAAAAGGGCATGGTCCTGCACGTGTGAGTCAGGACATCCAGGCTTGGCAGAGCCCTGTGCCTGTCTGTGCCAGACACAAGCTGCAGGAACCAAGGAAGGAAGAGAACAGTTTAAAATTTTTCTTTCCTTCCATGTTCCATTCCAAAATTCCCCTTTTCTAACTAAGTTCAGCAATTCTCACATTGCCCTGAGCTCTCCATCACAGGATAAACAGGAGGACACAGGTGAAAGGAGTCTCTGTAGGCTGGACCAGGCAAGGCTGGGGTTACACCAGGACAGGCCTCCTCACCTGCTCCTTCCATCACTGCCACGGCTCCTGCCAACACTGCAGCAGGGTGGCCACAGCCCGAATTAGGGCGAACCAGGTGTCTTTACCTGGAAAGATCCACATTTGCTTGACAGACATTCCTAACTGCATCTCAGAGAGCTGCATGTACTTAATGAGGAGAAATATCAACTGCTTTTTAAATGAACTTTATTAAACCAATAAAAAATTTAGGAAACTTAAGTCAAAACTGCAGGTTCCCTGGAGCAGGAAGCTGTTGCTCTTCAGGAGGTCTGAATCCCCAGGCAGGTTTCAGAAGTGATATCTGAACAGATCTGGGGCAGCTCCTGTTATCTGCACCCACCAGGTCCAGTTACACTGAAGATGGGAGGGGCTGCACGATGGGAAGGTGTTTTTACCCCTCTGTAAAAAGCACAGCCTGCTGCTGAAGGGCTCTGCTGGCCTTTGCTGGGAGCTCTTTTCCAGCAGTCATTTCCAGCCTCCACAGGCCAGTCCTGAACTTTCTCTAAAAGCCATCTAAGAGCAGCAGCATATTTCCTGTAGGCTTCAATTCAATAATTGTAGCAAGGTGGGAGTCACTCTTCTCCCTGGGAACAAGCGACAGGTCAAGAGGACAGGGACTCAGGCTTGGGGAAGATTCAGGCTGGACATCAGGAGGAATTTGTTAAACATGGGAAGGGGCTGCCCAAGGAGATGGAGTCCCCAACCCTGGAGGTGTCCGAGGAAGGGCTGGAGGTGGCACTCAGTGCTCTGGGCTGGGGACAAGGTGGGCATCGGGCACAGCTTGGACTCAACGGTCTGGGAGAGCTTTTCCAACCTCAGTGGTTCTGTGAAACAGAGAGTTGTGCCACTACAGGAAATGTTTTCTTAAAAATGTGTTTAAAACATCAAGTGTAGATGATGAGTGGAGCAGGATAACGAGACTAGAACAGTTGCTGACCTCATAGCAAGTTTTGTGTTTGTCCCAGATTTATTCACATTAAACAAACATGCACACTTACTGTAAATTATTATTTCAAACAAATGCAATCTCATCCAGCCAAGATTCCAGTAGTGACACCACTTTCCCTGGAGCAAGCTTAAATGGGGGGAATTTAGAACCTGAAAGGTCATTGCTTGTATGGAGGATGGCATTAGTTCTTCATGTCAAGTTATATTACTAAGAAAAGAGAGAAATCCATCATCAAATCAAGTGCCATCCATAAAAAATTATCCAGATTTGTTCCAGCCTGTGAGTGACCAACTTCCATCCCTATGCAACAAATGCAAGGCTTGAGACTTGTCCTCCCTCGGGAAAACTTCGTATCTTTGGGTACCCAAAAGACAAGGAAAGAGAATCTCAAGAACAAAAATGTATTTAAGCTGGATCTACTTTTCTTGGACCTTAAATATAGTTCTGTAACTGCCATATCAAATAGACTCTATTTTGCTACTGTTAGAGCACAGGTTTTATTCTCCACTGCAAAAGTAGCCTCTGATTTCTCACCTCCTCTCCAAAACCAAACTGCAAGCCAAGGAGAAACAGTCCTTGAGGAGCAGGAGTCCCCTGAATGTGATCTCTGCTGCACCCATTTGAGAGAGACCAGGCTGCACTGCTTCGTTCCCTTCTTGCAGTTAAATACATCAGGGTATTTGCTAAGTAGTGCTTAGAAGAAACACCACCCTCAGCTTAAGAGACGCTCAAGACCAACAAAAAATTGCACTTAGGAGATGAGATGCTCTGAGGAAAGTAATTAAATCCAACTTGATAACTGTCAGCACAAGATGCATTCAGCAGCACACCCTCTCCACCCAGACAAGACAAGGCATGACCAGGGCTCAGGGATCCCCATCAGTAATTTTAATTACCATTAAACCTTAGGGAACTGAAATAGTCCAACAGGACACACAGCTGCAGCCACCACAAAACACAGGGGACAGGAGGTCGGCAGCTTTATGGTGACACTTGCTTCCTGAACACAGCAAGGATTAAATTAAATTATCATACAGCTTTCAAGAAGGTGGTTTTCTTCCCTGGAAGGGGACAGACATCTTCCAGCCATGGGATAAGGAAACGATTCAGAGGTCAAGCTTACAAGCTTGGTCTGCAAGTGAACCTTGACTTTGCAAAGCTTAGTCTGAGAGATAACTGGGGCTTCTTAGAAATATCCAAAGGAAACACGACATTTCCTAAAGAGGAATCACAGTAAACCAGTAAATGTGTTACACAGCTCTCTGGTGACCTGACACAGCCAGGACATAAAATGCTCACATGTCCAGCAGAGTACCTGTGAGTCCTTATCATAAAAATAATACTATGAAGAATATATATATTTTTTTTAATAAAAGGACCACTTGCTTTATTTCAGAGCAAACAGTTGAAGAATTATGGCTGTGCTGAGAAGCTAAAGTTAACTGGAGATGTTCACATATAGATAAAAGGTGACTTTCGTATATTTTGGTGCCCAAAACTGCCCCAGCACTGGAGGTGAGGCTGCCCCAGCCCAGAGCAGAGCAGGACAATCCCTCCCTTGCCCCTGATGTCCCCAGGACAGGGATGTCCCTCCTGGCTCCAGGGCACTATTGACTCAGATCCAACTGGCCATGGACGAGGACCCCCTAGGTCCCTTCTTGCAGCTCCTCTCCAGCTTCTCAAAGATGTTTGGGGTCTGAGAGTGGAGGAGGGTGGTTTAGTTTCCACTTCCACTTTTAATTTCATGAGAATCTCAGCTTCTAAATTTCCAGAAAAATAATTCAATTTTTTTCCATAGGTTGCAGGAAAAAATCCTGATCAGGTAAATGTAGAAGATTCTGATGGCCCAACCAAAATAAAAGCGGTTTTCTCATCTCATTGCTTTTAAGACCTTGGCAATCCTGCACGCTCTGATTCCAGATTTTTGGGCACTTGAGATGGTTCCAGATCAGGTCTCCCTGTCCAAAGTATGGCAATGTCCAAAGCTGGTTGGCTTCAGGGTCCAGTGCATGTGTTTATTTAGATGACTTAAACTAAAAAAACTCACAGGAGAGCGAAGACCCAGACTGCAGTTCCAAATGAGATCTGAGCGAGATCCAGCAAAAGCCATGTCAAGTTTTGCTTTCGCATGAGATGCCAAGTTGGAATGGTTTATGGCTGAGCATGTCACAGAGAGATCCACAAAACACATGCTATTAAACCTGACACCCCACCAATCCTGACCATGTTTATGTTGCAAATTCAGCATTCAAAATTGTTAGGTTTTACAAGCCCCTTTCAAGCAACCCAAATACTGTGCAACTCCTGGAAAAAATCTGGATAAGCATCAAACTCCAGTGAAATTTAGAGTTCTGCCCCAAATCCAAGATGCAGTTAGGTGTGGCTTTAAATAGACAAGCTGAGGAGGGAAAACACCTCATATACTGTACCAGAGTTCCAAACTGCAACCCCAGGGTGCCCCTGCCCTCTCCACACACCTCCTGGCACCTTTGCAGCACCCCTGGCTTCTGGGATGGCCCTGGCACAGCAGACACCAGGAGCACTGGCACCCAAATGGCACACAGGACTGGGGCATATGGAGGGCACCGGGCTTGGGGCTCATCCTGGAGTGTCCTTACCTCAGCCCCCAGCCCTGCAGCGAGGAACTGGTTCTCCACCAGCAGCTTTTCAAAGACAGCCTTCAAAGAAAGCTTGACCTCGCTCTCAACCAAAGCCAACTGATGAAAACCTGCTCCAGGTACAGCAAAAAGGCTTTGGAGGATCCCCAGGCGTCTCCCACCTAAGTGAGTCTCCTTCCCTACAAAGGGAGGCTCCTGCTGAAGCTTCCACAGCTCCTTCTCCCATAGGGCCAGAGGAGTTTCAGGGGCCAAGAGCACATTTACAGGCCACGGTGGGCACCTTCAGTCTTTGATGCTGTCAGAGTTTTTTTAGCCAACTTTCCTGACTAAACACACACATGCCTCAAGAAAACCCCTATTTTAAAGCTGTAATGTAAACAACCCCAAATGATTACTATCCCCTAAAGGCTACTGCTGGCAAGCATCAATGATAAAGCTCTGCCAGAGCAGTCTGGCATCCAGCAACAATTTGTTTGTTGTCCTGCAAAAATACAGAGAGCCTTGCCATATGGTATTAGCAACTTTCTGGTAACATTAAGAAATATATTGGCTTGGAAAGCAGTTATCACACCAGCAAAAATGCTGTGTCTGAGAGGCAGGTCTCTGCTGTGAGTGGCACCAGCACAGTGGTGCTGGTCAGGGCTGGGAGAGGCACTGGTGGCCAGCATGGCCGTGCCACCTCTTGTCCCCTGTACCAATGACATGGCCCTGGCACAGCCAGGCTTGGCTGGCACAGCTTTTGTTCAGGAGCTGGGCTGTGCCTGGGGAACTAAGCTCATTGCTGCTCGTTGGGAGTGCTGGGAGGGTGCCAGTGCTGCAGACGTGGTGTCAGGGGACATGTCCCCAGGAGGCACCCAAATTATCTGTAACCTGTCTGGAGCCCCCCAGCTGTCCACAGCTTCCTACCCTTCAGCAAACAGCTCACATTCAGCTCAGAGAATGGAGGAATAAAATCAAACTCATTAAAATGCTTTTATAAAAATAATGCTCCTATATGCCCCCAATACTACCATGATTTTGAGAGTGTGTGGACACCAGATCACTGAGGATCTTTGAAAGAAGAGGGAGTGTGAAGTACCCTCCCCATGGATACCTGCTGCAGCCTGAGCACCAGCATTGACCAGACTGCCTCATCCCACAGGGGGATGTCAGGGAGCTTCCCTGGAGACAGTGCTGGGGGTCAGGAGATGCTCTGCTCTGCTCCCCTTGCAGCAGCCACCGACCCTGGCTGTGCCCAAAAGAAGGGCAGGCTCTGGCCATCCTTTGATGGTTCAGGCTTCACACAGACCCCTGACTGCAAATGCTCTCCTGCCAGAGGATGGGACAGGGAAAGGCAATCTCTGCAGCATCCTGCAGTTCTAGGGAGCTGCATGTGCTGTAGGGACAGGCTCAGCAAGAGCAGCTGAAGCCCAGCTCAGGTAAGAGCCACTGGCTCAGCCCAGGCTGCTCCTCGCTCTGGGAGACTTCAGTGACTTACCGCTGCCAGCCTTCAGCAAACACAAAATCCCCACTCTACCCATGGCCTTATCTCAATGCACGAGATGAGAGAAGCTGAGGCAGAGAGAGAAACCACAGAAGGACTCCCCAGGAGAACCAGTTAGAAGCTCAAGAGCTCCTCCAAAGAGACCATCAGCTCCTCTTTGCCTCTAGCACTGAATTACTGCCAATATTCAGAGTTATTGTGTTCTAGATGACTTGTCACAAGTGGACAAGTCACATTGTGCCTCTCCTTGGAAAAAAGAACTGCACCTTTGAGTTCTCTTCCCCCTGTGTTTGTAAGAAGTCTGAGATAAATAAACAGGTTTTTAAAAAAGACAAAAAAGTTTCTCAGAAAAGCAGCTGGCATTCTTGTTCTGAATTTTCATATTTTCATCTCTCTCCTTGTAGTATGATTCCACCATAAAGCCTGGAGAAGAGAGGGCTCTAGGAAGAACTTATTGCAGCCTTTCAGTATTTAAAAAAGGTTAAAGAAAGATGAGGACAAACCTTTTAGCAGGACCTGTTGCAATAGAACAGGGAGTAATGGCTTTAACTAAAAGAAGATAAATTTATACCAGATATAAAGAAGAAACTCTTTACTTTGAGGGCACTGGCACAGGGTGCCCACAGAAGCTGTGGCTGCCCCTGCATCCCTGGAAGTGTCCCAGGCCAGGCTGGACACTGGGGCTTGGAGCAGCCTGGGACAGTGGAAGGTGTCCCTGCCATGGCAGGGGGTGGAATGGGATGAGCTTTAAGGTCCCTTCCAACCCAAAAAAAATCTGTGATTTTATAGTAAAGTTCAGTGGTCCACAGAAAACCTTAGGAAGACCAGAAAACTCAGGACCTACAATTTTTATGTAGCACCAAAAACCCATGACCAAAGAAACAGATGGGCAGAAGTAAAAAGAAATAAAATTAAATGTTTCTTGGGCCTTCTTCAACACCAAGAATCCACAAAAAAACACACTTCAGATTGCTTTCCCCAGGTGTTGCTCACCTGTAACAGAGAAGTCACTGCTGTACAGCACATCCCCTGTCTCATTTTCCAAAGCATCACAGAGTGCCAGTGACCGCAGCAGCTGCTGTTGTAACAGTCAGGAGCCTGCCCAAAACAGCTCCAAGCCCTTTGGTCACTGCTCTGTGAACACACACAGCAGAACCTGAGAGAGGCAAAACCCACGAAGTTTGGGGCTCCTGAGCAGGCTCCATCAGAGGGCTCTGCTAGGAAACTCTGGTGGAGGTGCAATAATCAGAAATAAGGACACAAAGGCTGCTCTTCTTACCCCCGGGGGGTTAATCTGCTTCCCTACAACACAGCCAGCTCCAAGGTTGGGAAAAGCCCGGTCCACCTCTGGAGCTCTTGTGTTCATCACCACTTCCAGCTGAGAACAACCTGCTCCGTACCGTGGCACTCTTTGTAGGTGATTATGGGACACAAAAGGGGCTGAATTCAAAGCAGGTTTTCAACTAGGGAGGACCCAAAACTGCTGAGTGAGGAGGAGAACAAAGCCAGATGGCATGTGCTGGTCTGGTCGGGGATTCTGCAGTGCAAGGCAATGGGAAATGAACAGAGGAAAGGCACGGGTTGGTCCCATGGTTCCTCTCCTGCCAAACAAACATAGCAGGACAACCATGGAACAATCACTTCGTGGACTTCATTCCCCTCCACCTCCAGACTGAACTTCAATATTTGTATAAGCCCAGGCATAACTTTTATCTCATGTTTTCCTTGGGGTTTACTGGCTGTTTAGAGCATTCAGGCTAAAAAGCATTCCCTCAAACTCTTGCCACAAAGAGAGCTGAAACCATGACACTAATTAAAACCACACTCTTTGGTATCAAGAAGACATGCTATTGTTTTCTTTTGCTGCTCATGAGGAGCTGCTAATGTGGGCAACACGTCTGGAACATTTTCCTGCCCAGCACAGCTTTCCCTCTGGACCAGGTTGGCTGCTTTGGGAACTTGTCACAGGCTGGGGTGGGAGGGCAGCAGTATTTACAACAACAGACTTATTTATTCTTTGTAACAAAACATTTGCCAGCTTAACACCATGAAAAGCACATTGGAAAAAAAAAAAAAAGGGTTCACACTGCCTGAAAGGTGACAAGCAAAACAACTGTCCTGCCTCAGTGCCCAGTGTGCCAAATCAAGGGATGAGCCTTAAATACACACTCCATACAAATATGTGGTATGTTTGCAAAAACTGATGCTGATTTTGTCAGGATGCTCCTGGACACTCTGTTCAGAACAGGAAAGGCTACAGGCTGCCCTGTGCCACTGCTGACCCACTGGGGCAAGGTCTTGCTGAAGAAAAAGGATTTCTCTAAGATTCTGTGCTCAATTTACCCCACCTGAGTGCTTCTAAGGTCTCCATGACTGGTATCAGCACCTCATAAACATTAACATTATCCTTGCAACATTTCTAGGAAAAATGCTATGATCACATTTAAAAGATGGAAAATTAAGGCACAGAAAAATCTAAGGTAGGTTTGTGTCCAATGCAACCTTCAAAAGCATCCAACGTGGTTTAAAACCAGTTAAAATAATTTCCCTGTCCAAGACCAAACAGTGGGGTCCCATGCAGGCTGGTAACACAAGTGCAGGAAGCAGAGACAATTGGCTGCTTTGCCCCAGCCCTTGCAGAGTGCTGATTCCACTTCTCCCTGATTTTAAGCAGTGCCCTGGATGCCTCCTGCCTCAACAGGTAGCTCCAAAGCAGGTCAGGCACAGGGTCCTGGCTGGCAGCAGGGTCCTGGGCTTAGCCTCCAGAGAGCATCTGCTCCCCAAGGAAGCACAAGTGGAAGAGGGAGGGATCCTCCAGGGAAGGCAGTGTCCCACAGGTGTCACTCCTGGGACCTCAACAGTAAATAATTTTTCATCAGAGCCATTTGGTTTCTGGTTTCTGTTTGGAAGCATGGCATTCACTGCTTTGACTAAAACCAAAACTCTGCTTCCCTTTTTCATGACCACAAAGATGCTAGATTTGAATTCCTGGTGGTGCAAAGTGAGCACAGCAGAGGTTTGAAGGCTGGAATATTCTATTTGACATTTATTTTTGGTGGCACTTCAGCTTTACACAAGCCTCTGCCTGGTTAGCAAGTCTCCAGCTTTTCCAACAATAAAGAAGGACCGTGCGAATTACAAAAACACTACTTCAGCACACAAATTGGGCTGAAGGGGTGAACACTCTGTAATTTGTTACACACTTCCATTGGGGAGGCATCCCCAGTGTTCAGATTCCAGCCCTGGCTGTGCTGTGCCAGTCCCTGGCTCCTGGCTGGTAGGAAGGAGCTTTCTGCTGCCCAGCACGAACCACAGCACAGTGCTCTGCTTGCCAAAAGGAATTCTGGGGGAAATTCATATTGGAATGTCCCTCCAAAGAAAGATCAGGTGAGGAAGGCGCTGTGGAGGTGGCCATGGCACTGGGATGATGAGGCGACATCTCACGTGAGGCATGACCCGTGCACACCTACAGCAGCACTGGAGAGCCCCGTGAGGCTGCAGGGCTCGTCTGACAGCCTGGGGGGTCCAACAGAGCCCTCAGGAGAGCCCCTGGGACAGCAAGAGCTGCCCTGCAAACCCCACATCCCCTGCCCCGCTTCTCATCTGAGGCTGACAGACGAGGCTCAAACACATCATTACAGCCCTGAGGAGGCTGCTCAAGGTAACACTCGGGTTACAGATTAATAAATAGAAACACTTACCTTCCCCACTAGCTTGCCTTTCCTGTTCATGCAAAGGTAGAAATCTGTCTCCTTCCCTTTGATCCGGACTTGACTTCCAAAAGTGTCTGTTTCCACTAGAAGCTGGGCTTGGAAAGGAAGAAGAAAAGAAAGCCTTTACCAATGTGGTCCCATGAAGGCACAGGGTGCAGAGCTCCCCAGGGCACTTCCCCACGGCCCAGCTGAACCACGGCACCAGAGCCCGAGTGCTCTGCAGGGGCCAGCCCCAGGGGCCGAGCTCATGGCCCCGTGCAGGTGCAGGACTGACACCTCTCCACTCACTCCCACACAGATACCCCGGATTTAAAGCTGGTTTACCACACAATAACCAACACACGTGTGGGCTCCATCTGTCACACCAACCCCACCACCAGCAGCAACATTAGCTCAGTGTTAATAGAACCAGAGAATTGCTTATGTTGGAAAAAACCTCAGAGATCATCAAGTCCAACCTGATGGCCCAGCACTGTTGTGGCCACCGCTACACCCTGTCCCCAGGTGTCACATCTGCATGGCTTTTAAACACCTCCAGGAACGGTGATGCCACCACTGCTCTGGGCAGCCTGTTCCAATGACAAGGCTCTCCTTCACGCTGCAGGAGGGTTCTTGGAGGGTAAGAACATGGATTTTATTCTCATGAAGATGAAAGATTAGCATGAGAAGAAAGAAAATCCTTTCCCCACAGCCAGCAGCCCTCAAACACTACACAGAAGTGGTTCCAGTGCAAAACATCACAGTGACCTCCCAAAGGTCACCACAGCAGCTAGCAGGGAGAAATTTGGCACTGCTTGTTCTGTCTGATGCACACCCACCCTGCATGTGTCCTCCACGCCTTGTTGTGCATCCAGGAGGTCACAAATTTCTTCCTGGCACTCCAGGCAGAGGTCTCAGGCTCTAGCTGGGAGAAATGTGGCCAATCTCAGTGTCTAGCAGGGTATTGATGCCAGAGCTGGTTTGCAGCAGGAGCCAGGGTAGAGGACAGATTTCTGCTGCATCTCCATAAACCCCCTGCTCAGCCACAGCTGTACCTGCAGAAGGGGCCAGGCTGCCACCCGGACAAGCAGCATGCCATCATCATCATCATCTCAAAAACCCAGACAGATCCAAATCCAGCCTTTTATTCCATCTCTAATCTAAACACAAATTCCAGTCATGCTCAAGATTCGGATTCCAGGAATTTCCCCGGAGAGGCAGGAACAGGCAGACTGGACATTTTGGTTCAGATCCATCTCCGACATGGAGGAGGAGAAAGGAGACATGGTTGAAACACAATGCAAGAATGTGTGAGTGTCAGCAAGTGCAGCTCCACGCTCCTGCTCTGGAAATACTCACGCCTGTGAGTGCCGAGCCCCACCGTAGAAATACAGCTTTTGCCAAACTCTGGAGAATGTTTGATCTGTGCTGCAGAAAGTCACATTCTTTTTGGCATTCATATTTCAAACTTTAAAGCTCTCTAAGAGCAAATATGTTCATTGTAAGGATTTACCATGGGGATAGAAATAGGAGTTTGTTTCATTTAAACACATTAATATTTTTCCCACTTGTAAAGTCAGGTTTTGGCTTCTGCAGCAGTGCAAATATCACAAACCTTTAACTCACAAGGGCCCTAAATAATTTTCCCCTCACAGCTCAGTCACATCTGTAAGTTCAGGGGTTTCCAGTTACTAGCTGCTTACATTTATTTAGATCTATTTGTCAAACCTGTTATCACAGGGGATATTTAAATTATAACTTCTTTCTGACAGCAAGTGGGATAATGTCTGTATTACAGCAGGATATTACTTGCAATCATGCACAGATATGGATATTTATGGAAGTTTTTCAGAAACACCTCATAGGTTTAGGTACCTGTGATGGAGAGCAGCCTGAAGCAACAACTGGGTGCTGCCCACTTTGTCCCCTCACCTGCCAGGGCAGTATCCAACCTGTGACCACTTCTGTGAGGAAGGGCCCCCAGCCAGAAATAACCCTTCAACGTGAGGATATCAAGGAGAGCCAGCCAGGAGGGGGGTGATGGCACAGGGCCAAGGACAGCTCCTCCAGGGCAGGCTGAGCAGCGTGGCTGGAACACGGCGAGTGCCCACTGCTCCAGGAAGCATTAACAGACAAGGGAACAGCAAAGGGGGGAATGTCTGCCTTTAATGAGGGAGGTGACTCTGAAAGGGCTTCTCCTCACATGAGCAGAGGTCAGCCTCAGAGCGGGAGACCAGCAGCCAGCACGTGAGTGAAGGGTGTGGAGCCAGCAAAGCCTGGTCCAGGAGCCATGGCCGACACCCAGAGCACCAAGGAGCTGCCCACAGATGGTCAGTGGCCAAACCTCCCAGGCACGAGCTGGTGTGGGGCCACCCAGCACAGCGGTCAGCCGAGGGCTCCCCACGGGCCAGAACAGGACAGCACAGCTCCCTCGGAGCTGCGAGGGAGCCCACTCCAGCCTGAGAGTAAAAACCTACTGAGAGTGACTCTGAACATCAGATACAGGCTCTGGCCAGCCAAAGGAGGAGCTGACACCGACAAAAACCTCCAGCACAAGCGCCGTGAGCCGTGGTCGCACGGGACAGCCAGCAGCTCCCAGCCCTCTGACGCAGGTCCCCGTGGCAGCCCGTGCTCAGATGGACAAACACGGGGCACACTGGCTCGTGTTCCCCACCCCCTTGCTCTCCAGCCAGTATGACTAATATGCAAGCTGATTTTAATTTGAAAAATATCACCTTAAAAAGATGCCGGTTCCCTGCTGTGAAAATTAAAACCATCTGGATAGAGTGATTTCAAATAATTAATCTAGGACTCCTTTGGCACCGCTACTAATTAAAATATGATACCTTCCTCCCCCTTTTAAAATAAAAAATTTAACTAAAGTTTAAAGCTCTAATAAAATAATGTCATAATTTAGAACTAGATGGAAGTCACCTTTCCTGCGGGCTGCAGAGGTTATGGCAGCGCTGAGATCCCTCCCAGGCAAGTGCCACAGCTCAGCCCGAGCAACAGAGGATAAGCAGGCATCCAGTGAGATATTTGTGCTGGCAAACACAGCAGCATCCATCCCAGGGCCCCGACAGACAGCCCAAACCCCCAGGGACCATCCTGCACCCTTGTGCTGAAGAGTGGGAACAGAGGCCAGGAGGTTCAGCAGAGAATGTCTGATCCCTGCTGTGACCTGAGCTGCCTTAGGACAGGCCAAGGCCTCACAGAGGTTTCCCACTTCTGCAAAATCTGAGTCTTAAGATGTTGGAAACATCTTATTTCTAGGGATCGCTGACCCCCTTTTCTACAAGAGAGATCAGTGCAGCTTTAGGGTGGGTTATAACCCAGGGGTGTGCAGCACCCCTGACAGCTGATGCTTCTTTGTGCAACAGGCATCTCCCTAAGTTCTCTCAGGAGCAGGGACAGGCACCTTAAACTGCACATAAACAGCACATCTGAAATCTTCTGGGATGAATCCCAGCCCTGAAGGATGCAACCAGAGTTCCTAGGGGGTGGAGGCTGACCCAGCACAAGGGGCTGCTCATGTCTCCCCCTCTACTACACACAGCAGGAGAAAAGCTCAGCCACCACCACCACATTTTACACTAATTCAAACTGGACTTGGAATGCTGTCCTGTCCTGTGATAAATATGCCATGGCATAGTGGAAGTGCCAGGGAAAATCCAAGAGAATGTACAGGAGAGTTCAGGTGAAATGAGTGCCACCATGCCAGAGCAGCAGCCCCACAGCACTCTGCTGCTCAGCACCCCTGGCTTCCAGCCCCATCTGTCCCTGGACACACCACACAGAGATTACAATCTTTATTTTCAAAGGCCCTGTGCGCCAATCTTCAGATCAGGTGTTATTGTTTAAATTCTTTGACAGCTAGATATTCTGATATATTTTCCATGGGAATAAAATAAAGGGCAAAAGAGAAAAGATGTCTTTAGAGGGTGAGATCTCCTGCTACATGTTTTGCCTTATTGGCCCATTTAACCTAAACCTTCCTGAAAACTCCCACTGGAAGAGACTGGAATTCCTCACAAGTCTAGGTGAAAAGGATTACATATATATATATATGTTGAAAAGCTATCTACCAGCTAAGAAAACATGAAGTCAGGGAGATATGTGAAGGTGGCAGAAAATATGCCAAATTATCTTTCAGATATTTCCTGGGAGTGGGAGGACAGGAGCAGAAAGCACAGGGAAAGAGAGGAGAAAGAGGGCACCTGAGAAGTGTAAGGTTTACAAGTACCAATCACAAAATCCTCAGGTCCGGATAAAGAAAGAGATGAAGGGGAAAACACACGAGGAGTGCAGGAGGACTGGATACTTCAAGTCTACCCACTGGTTTGTGGTTTTTTGCAGGTGAAACCCATGAAAAGGGAGCCACAGAGAGAAGGAACACAGCTGCTCACACTCTCCACAGGCACCTTGCAGCTGGCCAGACACTGGGGAAAAGGATCTCAGAGGGGACAAAGATTTTGTTGCTTTGGTTGCACTTCTTTTTCTGAAACAGTCAGGGGAACCACTGTCAGACTTGAAGCCATTTCCAGCGAATGAAGAGGATGCACTGACACACTGAGGCTGGGAGCACAGCACCTGGGATGGAGGGCAGCTCTCCCAGTTTGTTACCCTGGTGCTGTGAACCAGGACATTCTCATCGTTCACAGTGCATAGTTCACATCTGATGGGAGAGCAAAATCCACTCTCTGCTGAATCTTCTCCTGAGACTCCCAACATGGGCAACAGTGCTTAAAATAGATGAAATCTGTTCAAACACTGCCTACCCCTACCAAAACCACATTAATCCCTACCATGACCACAACAGAGGAGAGAATGACCTTGTCTCCACAGTCATGATGTAATGATGAGGGAATAACACCAAAATTAGGTAAAGTCTGGAGGATCTAATGAAGCCTGCAGGCTGTGGCCCAGTGAGGGAATCAAGGCTGCTTCCCAAAGTTTTGTCTGCACACTTGCATGGTCCTGCAAACTGAATGGTATTTTATAGTTATAGTCCATGGAGCCCAGCTCCCTTCTCAAATATTCAGGTGCATATTAGGAGTAACCACCCCAATTAGTGAGGCTGGTGCTCGGGAGGGCAGAGCTCTGACCCACATACCACTGCCCTGAGCTCATCCTGTCTCTCCTGAGCACAGCATATGCATGTCAAATTATTAAAAGGCATGTTCGTGGGGAGGAGGGCTAGGAGCAGCTTCGAGGTCCAGGCTCCAGATACTGTCTCTTTTAAGCCACCGTGTTGCAGTGCTCGGTGTCAGCACAGAAGCTGCCCAGGGAGCAGCTCCCAGCCCTGACCCAGGGTTTGAAAGATGCTGTTACTCTAAATGAGGATTTTTCTTTAACCACTGTAACTTTCAGCACCCTAACTGTTGCACCTGGGGACAAAGACTTTTTGGGGTGTAAGGTCCTCAGGGCATCAAAACGCACACCGAGTGCCAAGTCCCCGGCACGTTTTCCTGCCCCATCACGGGGTGGGAAGGGAAGCAGGAGCGAGGGCTCGGTGTGAACAAAGGACGGGCTGCAGACAGAACCTGCCACCCGCAGAACAGCCTCGGTAGCTCTCAGGAACCAGACAGGTTAAATATTTGCATGGGAGACATCTGAAGAAAATCTATAATGCAGCAAAGACCTCAAAGGCATTTCCACTACAGCAACCTGATCTTGTAAATACTTCCACACAAAGGACTTCACACACATCGGAAGTCCCGGAGTGCTGATAAAGACCCCTACACGATTTCAGGGTCCCGCCTCCGCCAGCGCCGGCTGGGTGGGAGCACAGCCCGGGACAGGCTCTGGGGACAGCTTCCCCGAGGGCTGTGTGCTGCTGCAGCGCCCGAGGGGCAGCGGGAGGGGGAAAGGTGCGGGATGCCGGCACAGCGCCCACCTTCCCTTGCAGGCACGCCTCCCTCGGGGCTCCACCTCTGCAGCAGCCGACAGGAGCTGCAGGCTCCGGGCGATGCTTTGGGGCGCTCCCACTCCCGGAGCACCGCCTCGCACCACGGAGGCTCCTGTCCCACATCCAGCACTCTGAGCTGTCCCTTGGCGCGCCCTGGGCTCGTCTGCAGCACACAGGGCCAAGACATGCAGAAATCTCCATGCTGGTGCCAAGCACACCAGCCCGAGTGCCCAGCCCCGGCCAGCTGTGCAGGCAGGACACGCTGTGCTGCAGTCAACACACAGGGTGCACAGCCCGGGATGGCCGGGACAGAAAGGATCACTCTCAGGCTGTCTGATATCATTCGCCACTATTTAATATCACTCTCTACTTAAGCCTGACACACCATTCCTAAAAACATTGAAATCATATTATGGTTGGGGTGGAAGAGATTTTCACGCTCAGCCGGTCCCAACCCTCGAGGCAGGGGCACCTTCCACTGGACCAGGTTGCTCTAAGCCCTGTCCAACCTGGCCTGGACCATTACAGAGCTCTTACCTGTAGGGATGCCCACCCAAAATATTTCCCTACCACTTCAGCAGTGGCTAACAAAACACACCCAGGGGATGATGCTGAGCTGGTGTTCCCCAAGCATGTCAGGCAGATTCTCCCTCTCCACCCTGTAGAGATGTGTTGTTTATGCTGGAATGGCACTATCAAGGTAAAAAGGAGGTTCTAAAACATACAAGTCCTCTTCCCCACACTGCCCAGGCTCTTATAGGATGACAAAGCTTCCAAACATAGTCCCTACAAACTCACTCTAGTCACCACATCTTGGGAGAAGCTGAAATGAAAATGTGTTAATTTGAGGTCTTTTATTAGCCTACACATATGAAAATTGTTTGAGAGTTCAGCAGATATAAGACCAGAATCAGACCAGAATAAATACCAAGGTAGGTCTAAGAGATTTTTGTCCAACTTAAATAAAACTTTAGTAAATCCCTGAATCTGTATTCTATGAAAAACTAAACTAATAAACAAACACATACAGAAACATCCCCCTGTCGGAGCTATAAGTACCCAGAGGGCACTATCCAGAGGCTGGTCATCCCTTAGCCATGTGAGAAATGAATGTAAAATACTGTCATTCTAACATGGAGCCATTTGCACCCTTTTGTACATCTAAGAAAACAGGATTAAGCAGTGGGAAATCAGACTTGACCTCTTGCAGATGTTTTATACATAATTCACCATAAGAGACACTAAAAATATTTTGGCAGTTGCTTCAGTGATGGCGAATAAGCTTATCTAGACAAGATTCAGTAAAAGCGGAGGTGGGTAGGTTGTGTGCTTCAAAAACGCCTGGGCGGGGACAGCTGTGAACAAATTCTGCCCTGAACTTTGCCACCTGCAAACCTGCCATGACTAAGAAATAAGCCTGGAAAGAGAAACGTTCAGAATGTTAGCACAGAAATTCCTCTATCTCACCAGGGTGTCCTGCTGCCTCCAAGCACAGCTCAAGTGGACAGTATTTATACAGAGGAAGGAAAACGGCTTGACAAGCTGCCAGGCTCTGAGTCTGGAATTACTGAAGGATGAGCCTCAAAAAAGTTCAGAAGATATGTTATGCTTGAAAAGGCACCTAAAATGAAAAATAAAGGGCCAAACTCTGATGTCTTTGATCATTCTCATTTGAATAAACTCCTACTGACACAGTCAAGCCCAACAGACAACGACCTCAGAACCTGGCCCTGAGCTCCTCGCTGAAACGCATCCAAAGTGCTGGAGTCTCTCGGGTCTGGAAAGAGTGTGAACCTTTCCCGTCCCCACAGAGGGTTAGAATTACTGCAAGAACAAACCCCAGTGAAGGTATTTTGACTCTCTTGTTCCCAGTCTCAGCTGGACCCAATAAAAACACTGGTGTACACAAAAATAACAATAAGGAGAGAATGACCAGCCCAGGAACCCATGTACTCTCGTGTCTCTGCAGAGCTGCTCCGTGTGTGCCCAGCAGCTCAGGAGACAGCACAGGGACCCTGCAGCACTGCCCAGCTCCCTCAGGCAGCTGCTGGCAGGCTGCTCATCCCTAGGGATGAAGTAGGAGGATGTCAGCACCACCATCTCCTCTTTCCGAGGAGTCCCAAACACATAAATCTCTCCCACATCCCAACACCGAGATGGCTTTGCACACTCCAGAAGTCAGCCTGTCCAGGCTCCACTGTTGTGTTTGTGAGTGCTCCAAAACGGGGCTGATCAGGAGAAATGTGTAAAGCATCTGCAGCATAGGTTGAATTAAGATTATCAGACATGCCTGATACACAAAGATGTTAGGTTCTACCAAGCAGGGTTCTTATTCTGCACCAGTAAAGGCTGAAATTAAGATAATTAATTTTATGGATCAGAGTATAAGTCTATCTATGCATTTTCTCAAAGGGACTCATTGTAACAGTCACTTCTTTCAGCAAGTGAAAAATATGCTGAAAATAGAGTTGCAGGATGCTCTGGTGTTTTAAGTGGGATTCTTGTGGCTCTCAAACCCAAAGGAGCAAAGGCAGCAGCACAACCTACCAGAAGAAAATGTTCTGGCACATGGGGAAAATTCCTTTCTGTTTTAAAATTTTAAGCAGGATTTCCTCTTAGACATGGTCACAAACACAGTTTCAAAGATACCTGACTTCTTAATGCTTGTGCTGCTGAAGCTTCCTTTTGCCAGATAAAAGATAACTTATTATTAAATGAAGTACAGAAAATCGTTGCTCTTGGGTCAGACGATATAAGAAAGTGTGATTATTTTGGAATAAGAGATGTGGGCAAGGACTGATCTACAGCACCTGGGGACACCTGGCACCAGCTGCACCCTGAAGAGTGCCTCAGGGGAAAGACTGTGGAGAAAAGTGCTCTGCACCAGCCCCTTTGGAGAAGTTTCTCCCTACAGACACAGCACAATTCTTACAACTGTTCTCAGGGCATGAGCAACAGAAACAATCCAACAACCACCAAAAATCAGGTATCACATTAACTCTCCCTTTAACACCTTTGGTTTCACATATTTATTTTTGGAAACATTTATCATGGGACTTCTCTTAAACTGTTACCCCTAGTCCTCAGCATATGTAAGACTATATACTTCCCTTTTACTGCATTTTAATTGCATGAGAAGTTTTAAAAGTCTTTTTTTTTTCTTTCCTGAAGTCATTTGGGACAAAAGGCATCTGGCACTGGGTATTTAAATAAGACCTGTCAGAACTGTAAAATTAGTTTTACGTTTTAATAAAGGTACTTTAAAAATCTCAAATATAATTCTGCATTCAAGCCATAAGTGTTTGGATTAAGAAAAGCAGATCCCATGTTAAATCTTAATATTAAAAATAAGTCAAGTACAGAACTAAGCCACTCCTCAGCTGTGGCATTATAAAGAGCAGCAAAGAAAAGAGGTAATATCTCCAATAGCTTTTTTGGGGGGGCATTCTGAATTTAAAGAAGCAGCATTGACAGCAGAAGATCTGCATTATATTATATTATTTGCCATTTATCTCAGTTTATCTAGAGACCCAGGCCACCTTTAAAGCTCAGACTCAGCCCCGTGTTTCCATCCAAAATTCTCTCCACGCTTTCTTGTCCTCCCTGGAACACACCATCCTGCCCTCCTCTCCCCACCCTGAAGGGGTGGCCCCAAGGACCTGCATGGCAAAAGATCCCTGGAGGTGGTGGGTGCCACACTGGCAGGGAACATCTCTGCTGTAGGTGTGCAGCCCACACCCATCCAAACTGGGATTGACAGAGCTCGCTTAGCTTGGTGGGCTCTGTGATCAGCTCTGCAATGGCACAGAATTCACTCCAAGGACCTGCAGACATACAGACAGAGGACAAACCCAAACCCTCCTTCCCACACTTGCTACCCCACACCAGCGAGCACATCCCTCCTCCCCACCAGGACACCTTCTGACTCCCCTTCTTTGATCTCCCTCCAACCTTTGGAGTGCACGGAGAATTGCCCACCCCTACACCTACACAGACCTGAATATTTGCAGGCAGCCCTGAAGGCCACATCTGTGTGCCAAGCCCAAGGACTGGGCTGCCCCCACCTTTGGCATGGGAGGACAAGGCCACCTTTGAACCCTGCCAAGGTGACAGGTCTCCCCATGTTTGCTGCCACCACATGAACTCAGCAACCACTGCTGGGACACTCATGGCCAGCACCACCAGAACAGAGGAACCCAAGGACACACCACAGTGGTGGGACAAGAGACGGCCCTTGGCCAACAACACCTTCTCCAGGGGCTTTATAGCCCAGCACAAAGCTGCAGCCTGACCCGTGCCAGAAGGGAGCTACTTCTCCATCCAGGACCCCAAAGAAGCAAAGGAACCAGCTAACACGGACTAAGGAGCTTCAGTGCAAGCTCCTGCTGGGGAACTACCTGACATTTATGATCCCTTCCAAACCAAACCATTCTGCGACTCTGTGGCGTGGCTTTCCAGGTGCTCAGCAGGCCTGGCCCTCCTCCAAGGTCACAGTGGGGATGAGGGGAGTGGGCAGGGAAGTGTCACAGGTGCAGACAGGCTCGGGGCAGCCCCCATCCCCCAGCCATGCTGTCACCTCCCTGCCGCCAGCTGCCCAACCTGGCACTTCAGCACAGGTC